>NW_022436948.1:37628418-37668554 GCF_009761245.1 Sapajus apella
TCTTTTTTTTCTCCAGTTTTGAAAGCAAATTTCCTTTTTTTTTTGATTTTTTTTTTTTTTTTTTTTTTTTTTTTTTTTTGGATGAAAAAGAAGTGGATGATTGCACCACATCTGAAGTAGTTGGGGGCTTTCAACTTTGGTTATCTTTGTGTTAAATGGCAGAAAATTTCTTAAAATCATTTATACTTAATAATTCAAAACAAAAATTTATAGACTTTTTAACCTAGATTTTGCTTCACTTCCTACCTTTTGGGAAAGGTTTCATTATAGTTGACCTTAAACCTGCATTAGTTTCGCACAAGATTTATCAGCTTAACATTTAGCATTATGTAGTTATTGAAACTGATAAGTCATTAACAATAGCAATTAAAATATATTCTGTAAATAGTAACTGCTTTTTGTGCATTTATAATGAGCGAACTATCTCTGCTGTTGGTAATGGTTAGGTGATTTAAAGTTTTAGTCTGCATTTCAGGAGAATATATTTTTCTGCTTGTGCTTTTTGGTAGTGTTTATGTTGATGTATTTATAAACAAGTGCTTGTTTAGCTAATGCATATTATAAAAACTGTTACCTTTTTGGCTATATGTTTCCAAATTTTTGGTCAGAATTAAAACTCTTAATAACCTGAGCTGCTTCTCATTAAATTACATTAGGTTTTGTGTATACATCTTACGTTCTTCAACTGTAAAGGTGGATTTAATAGAATTATCAACCTCAAAGTAATAAAGTGAGAATTAGCTGAAATATTTTTTTTCAACTTAGTACCTTGCTTGTCTCATGATAAGGACTCCATAAATATCAAGTATTTTGATTATTTTCTTTCCCAATCCATATCATTCTTCTACCTACAGGTTTTTAAAGCAAAAATATAAAATAAAAGTGCAGTAAAATTAAAAAAAAATATATTTAAAAACAAGAGAAATAAACTAAGAACAAAATTAAATAGGGTTACAGATTCTTATGAAGACAATTGATGAATATTTAAGTAGGGAACTTAATTCATGAAATGTTGTATATACTGACGATATTCTACTGAAAGAGGTTTTAATATTTAATGATCCTATTAGATTTAATAAAACATGAGCAGGTATGGATTTCAAGAATATAATTCTATCCATTAACAGGAAGATTTCATGTAAATGAGTGCCCATATAATTATCCTTAAAGACTAAGTGTATTTACAATATATTAAAAGTGCCTCTAAAAACCATGTCTGAATTTCTTAGTATTTTAAGTTATCCAACAAAACATTAACTAAAATAATTTATATATTATTTTAATTTGAGTGATCCAATATTTTTTATATAATTTTGCTTTGAAGCACTGTTTTGTTGAATTCTAAGGAGTCTATAATACTGGGATATCAGTAGATTTTATTATATTTCAATATTATTATATAAAATATTAATTTCAAAGTAGCTTAAAGATTTTTTCCTGCATTAAAAAATCAATTTATAATTTTAATTGATTTAGTCCTATAGTGTTATCTGAAAATTATAGCTTCCTTTTGACCTTCAGTGATACAAAAATTACAGTTGCTTGGATTATTTATTAAGATTATTTTTAAATACTGAATTAAAATACAATGTTATAATTTTTTAATATGTGTTTAATGAAAACAAGTAGGAGGTGGTATCCCTTCATAGGAATCAAAGTGATTGCTAATTTACAAATAGGCTAACATTCCTTAGTTTCCAATTAGTATCACTGTTCAAAGGGAAAAAATCAAATGTGGAAATAATTCCCTCATTAATTCACATAAGCTTACTAATTCTTATTCCTATTTTCCAAGATGACAAATCACAGATATAAAAAGCACTTGATTTCATATCGATTCGGTATTTTGCAAATGATTTTTTTTTCTTGTTTTATTTGAGAAAGAAGGAAAAATAATTTATAGACCTGTATGATGGGTTACAAGTCTCTTCATTAAATTTCCATTTCGGTAAATGCCAAAATAACCGTATCACAATTACATTTTACTAACTTTTACTCATTGAATGAGCCAAATCAACTGCTCCAAGATAATTTCCAGGCTACCAGGTTTGTGTACTTCATTTCTAAGCTCTTTTGTAGTTATGCATCTATACTCCCTCATGGCCTGAAAGAATCTTTCCAATATTTCAGATCTCGGTAAAAAGTTATAAACCTAGGGAACTCTGAATTGCACTGGAAAACTCTGGAATGTGACCCATACTTTAAACTTCCTAGATTACATAATCTATACAGTAGTTTTGTCCTGGAAATGAGCTGGGGGCAAAGTTGTGAAATACCAAAGTGCATTTGTAGATTTGTTAGCTTTCCGATTGGCAATTTTATCTCTGTAAAGCTATTACAGTCTCTACTACATCATAAAGCAACTTGATAAACAAAATCAATAACAAATCCTAGGGGAAAAAAGAAACAACAATAGTCTTCTACACACCTATTGAATGGCCAAAATCCAGAACACTGACAACACCAAATGCCGTTGGAATGTAAAATTGCATAGCCAGTTTCTTGCAAAACACATTCTTATGATATAATCCAACAATCAAGCTCCTTGGTATTTTCTCAAAGGAGCTGAAAACAATGTCCACACAAAAACAACATGCACACAGATGTTTATAGCAGCTTTATTCATAATTCTTAAAACTTAGAAGTAACAAAAATGTCTTTTAGTAGTTGAGTGGATGAACTGCCATACATCCAGACAATGGCACATTATCCCCTACTAAAAAACAAAAGAGCTATCAAGCCATGAGGAGATATGTGGGGAACTTAAATAAATACTATTAGGTAAAAGAAACCAATCCGAAAAGGCTACACAGTGTATGAGTCCAACTATAATACTCTAAGAAGGATGAAACCATGGAGACAGTAAAAAGTTCAGTGGTTACCAGGTATTAGGAAAGAGAGAAAGATGAATAAGTAGAACACAGAAGAATTTTAAGGCAGTGATACTACTTTGTGTGATACTATAATGATGGCTATTTGGCATTATACATTTGTCCAAACTCATAGCAACTCAACTCATGTCTAACTCAACAGCAGGAGTGAAACCTAATATGAATTATGGACTATGGGTGATAAGGATGTGTCAACATTAGGTTCATCAAGTTGTGGCAAACGCATCACTCTGGTGGAGGATGTGGATAATGGGGGAGTCTATGGATGTGTTGGAGGAGTAAGGGGAAATAGGAAACCTCTGTACCTTCAGTTCAATATTGCTGTAAGTTTTAAACTACTCCAAAAGCAAAGCTTATTTTTAAAGCCTTGATTTTACCCGTATTTGTAGAATTTACATTAAAAAATAAAGCCTTTAGAAAATGCTGTTTAACATTCAGAAAGGGGATCTTTAGTTAAAATAACTAGTTCCTTTGGTGCCTGGGATTGAGCTAATACTTGGGGACTCTCAGTACCTGAAATCATATTATGAAGGCTGCTTCTAACCAGTAAGAGCGACTTTATTATCAGACCTGCAGTTTCAATGCAACGTCCACTAATATCTCAAAAGCGGCAAACAAAACAACAAAACAAAACCTAAAACTTGCTGTGTCATGATAACAGGGAGAATATGAGGATTTGTGCAAGAGATGGAGGTAGAGAAGTGCAGCCTTTTCCTGTAGTAGATTTCATGTCCTTGAAATTTAAGTTGATTTCCATGTTTGATTGGATGTTGAAGATTGTCAACCCAGGATGTATGGTTTAATAATCTCAGTGACTCCAGTAATTTTAATTTGCTTACTACTCATTTACAAGTGACAGATACCTAAAATAAACTAGCTTAAGAAAAAAAAATATGTGATGGATCATAGAACTAAGGATTCCTTTCATTATCCAGACTGATTTAATATTTTACCACTATTCTGGGGGGTGGGCCTGTTTATCAGGCCCAAGAGGGGACCCAGAGAGTTGAGGATGCAATTCCTAAAACGAAAAGGAGTTTGTTAGCAAAAGGAGGATAGGAGTGTGCACAGGTACTATATAGCCCATTAAAGGAACATACAGGATTTAGAGTGTTAACTGGAATATTTTGATGTCCATTGCTTTGTGAAGCCACCTTAATGACTAAAGCAATACTGGCTCTGTTACCATATGGAGTAGATTTTCTTGACAAGGAAAATGGAACATGGAGGGAAGAGATACTACAGACTGTGGGAGAGGAAGTGGTAGTAACAGTTAAGATCAAGTTACTTCAGGTCCTAGTTGACACTGTGATATTCAACTTTAAAGAGTAAATCTCAAGCAATAACCCTGGTGGTAAGTGGCGCACCATCAGGAAAGGATGAGCAGAAAGTCATAAAGATGTGGTCATTCCACAGAAAACACCCTGACTACAGCTTCGTAGAGTTAAAATCTGAAAGCCACTAGCAGAAACACACTGGCTGATATGAACTGTCGTATTTCTTTACAGACATATTCTGAAGGAGTTAGTATGCTTTGGCTCATTCCATGCTTGGTAGCCTTAGGGTGCGGAACAGAGAGTACACTATGACCTTGTTTCTTACTATTATCGCTAAATGAATCTGAACGTCACACCAAATATTAATGTTGCCATGGGAATAGAAACACAAAAGTAACAAAATTAAGGTTAAAAATCTTTTTCTTCTGTTAAAATCCTATTTCATTAGTGATACACCCCAAAATAGTACCTATTCTTTGACATTGTTATACTTGTTCAAAAGCTTGCAAATTAGTGTAAACTCAGGACCTGCGGAGCATCCTCTCAGCATTATGAGATTCCAGGAAACGTGAATAGGATGTTTCAGTTGTTAGGTAATTTCCGGATCCCCCCTTTCTTTTTTGTGCTCAGATGATTCAGATGGCTTCTTTTCAATACTTCGGGTTTGTCATAGGCACTGTATTAGAGTGTGTCACATTTTTGAAGGAATTTGGCACCGACTTCGCTTTTCCACTTCTAACTCTCTAAGTTTGAAGAGTGCCTGCCAAGATCGTTATACATGCATCCTAATAAATATATTTTCACCAATTTTCGAAGTTCCCTTTTACTTCAAGTGTCAATATTGTATGTGTTATGATAAGAGTAGTTTAATTAGTTATGGTTTTTACTGCTATTTGGAATAAATATGCTTAGGCTATATTTATAGCAAAGCTCAATATTTGCAAATCATACAGACAGCATGATTTATATGTGATCATTAAGATACACACTTAGCTTAATTTCAATCATTATTTCTGTGTCCTTAGGTAAGTAGGAAGGTAGGTAAAATTCCCTCAAAATTATAGACACAAAATTTAGAATATTTCTTTTGTCTTCTTTATTGCTTTTTTGGCTTAGTTGAGTCATAATTGACATTAATGTCATTTAATGTTTCCTTACCTTAACATTACTGTAAGAAGAAAATGTGTAGAGTATGCCTTAATAAACTACACAAAAACAAAGTTTATTATTATTTTTGGATATACATAAAATTTTAAAACAATTTTAGAATATATAAGTGTTTGGCCAGGCACAGTGACTCACACTTGTAATCCCAGCACTTTGGGAGACTGAGGCAGGTGGACCAGGCGATCAGGAGATCAAGATCATCCTGGCCAACATGGTGAAACCCCTGTCTCTACTAAAAAAAAAAATACAAAATTAGTCAGGCGTGGTGGCAGGTGCATGTAATCCCAGCTACTGGAAAGTCTGAGGCAGGAGAATTGCCTGGACCTGGGAGGCGGAGGCTGCAGTGAGCCAAGATCAAGCCACTGCACTCCAGCCTTTGAGTGACTCTGTCAAAACAAACAAACAAACAAACAAACAAACAAACAAAAGCACTTAAAAATTCTCTCTATCCCAACCGTGTTTAGAAGATACACTATGCCAGTTATTTCCTTTAATTTGTCTAATAAAACTTAAAATTATTTTACTGCTTTCTGGAACTAAGATTTTCACAAATTATACCGAGTTGAAACCTATTTGCTTATGTTTGGAATCCTTTGCTTCATAAAAGGCTGTCACTCTCATTGTCATCAAAAGATTTACATGATGCATTTTTAGATGACAGAGACCATAAACCTCTCTGATTATGTGGAATAACAAATGTCTTAACTTTTGAACTGATTTTTCCACTAGTTTATGTATTACTTGAATTATTAATACAAAGAATTATGTTTCCTCTGAAAATTTATTTGAAAACCAGAGTATTTAATAACATAGAAAATATGAGCTTATTTTTCTAATTTTTTTTTGTGAATATAGAGAAAAACATTGGCTATTTCTTATGAAAATAGGAAGACAAAAATGGTTTGAAATAAATTTATTTTTCTCTTCTACATTTTTTTGATTTTACATTTATTTTACATAGTATTTATTTCAGAATATCTACAGATTATTAATTTGTATAAGTACTTGTGATTTTTAAATACTACCAGATGTGTTTTTATATATGAATATCAAAAAAACTCCACAAATTTTCCAAGTGGAAATATTGAAATTAAAGAAACAAATATGGTTCTATTAGATGAGAATGAGTTGGGTGATTATGGCTCATTTTTATTTGATAATAATTCAAATATCCTAGCAATGGCTAAAGATAGTGGCAAGGTCAATATAAGAAAGCTATTGCTGACTATTAAGGGAAAACTATTCTGCAAATCATTTTCCTGATTGTCATCCTGTTGAACCTCATGTTATTTAACTGTAGAAGTTAGCTTTTCCCCAAGTAAAATTGCAAGCAGCCATTTTACTTGATTTTGCTGGATTCTGTGCTTTCCCAAAGCAAGCTATATCTTCTTAATTTGTTTATTCTATGAAAAGGCAATATATAGATTTTACAAAAAACACAAAATCTAACTGAGCTTTCTTTATCTCTTTTTTCCCATGAAGGTTCATTTTGAATCTACTTGAACTATAGTAAGCAATTTTTTTAATGAGGCTCAGATAATCAAATAAAAATTATGTGTGATACCTGGTCTCAGAGTATGATCTTCCAGAGGTTATCTTTAGATTAGAATGGCTTTATAAACATAGAGATAATTTCGCATTCATATTTTAAACCACGAGTTTAAATTCACAAAGATTTCCCTGCCAGTTTTAATATAGCAAATATGTTCTCTGGAGCAAGTAATTCCCCTCCAACTTTAAGATCCTGACGTTCCCTTTTTAATGCCTGAAGTACAGAGCTCAAAGAAAACATTTAGCAATAAAGGACAGGTACTGAGGAACGAACCTTAGAAACTACACGATTATTGATCAAAATTCAAAGAGTGAACATTTTCTTTTTTAATGTTGTTTATAATTGAGCAAGAGTAGATTTGACCAGCATACAGCTTGGTAAACATTTTGATACATTTTGAGACTTGCAACTCCTGCTAAGAATTGCTCAGGAACTCCAGATTTCTCAGGCTTGGTAAGAGCCTTATAAAAAGTTTAGCTTGGGTGCTTCCAGGAAAGGACACAGAGCAATGCATGTTTTCTTCTGTGATCAGGGGCAGGCAGAGCTCAGATTTGCTAATCTCAGTTTGGCACAAATAAATAACCACCTGGTTGACTGCTAGTTATAATAGCTTTCATTAAACAGAAGTGGATGCAAAAAACTACTTTATTTGTTACAATATTTTCTTTAGATATTCCCATAACCATTTGATCTAATAATGTGGGAATAAGGAAAAGATTTAGAAAGCTAGGTGTATCTGGAGAAGGGCGACATTTTTCATCAAGAAGCTAAATAACTTTCCCTAAAAATGACTGCATTATCACAGATTTAAAAAATTACAGTAAGAATACCAAGCCATGAGTTATTTCTTCGTGAAGCTAATTTTAAACTACAGCCTTTCCTCTTCCCAACTGCAACAGTTTTGGAGAGATTTATGTATGCAATATTAGCTTTATGTATGGGAATACAGTCAATTCTTGTTATATTCTATAAAGTCTCTGGAACACTGACTTTACAAATACTGAACCTTTGCTTCTTGGGAAAATGCAGGGTTAGAATCCTGTAAACCACTCTGGTCATAATGTTTTTGTCAAGCAATCAATATATAACCTTGTTGTATGTGTGTTTCTATTTGAAGACACCGTATTTGATATATATTGTTGAGTCATTATCATTGAACTCATGCAGACAGAAGTATAACTCATGCCTGAACATAGCTTATCTAACACAGATATTTTCTCCCTGAGGTTCATCACAGCCTTCTTGCCCTTAGGAGCACTAGAGAGATAGTTCTTACTTACGCTGCTTGGAGGCTATTTTAAACAGCAAAGTCATCTGCATAAAGCACAAAAATGGGAAAAATGTAGCATGAAATAGACCTCAAAAAGGACACTTGTTTACAGTATGAAAGCTAAAACAAGAAGGCAGAGCATTGCCTTGTCTGACCTCAGCTGAGAATGTGCATATCAGGCAACTTAAATTTTTTAGTGCTCTGCACATGTCGTCAAATAACCATGAAAGCACTGCAAGTATTGATTTTAGGGCTGCAAATAAGTCTTATTGAGTAGGAAAATTGGCAAATACAGAATCTGGAAATAATGAGGAATGACTCTACAACGTATTTTGAGAAATAATGATTTTGAAATGTGTTTGTATGTAAGGTCACTCTACGGAGTCTCTTAATTCTAAAAAGTGATTTTATCATTTTACAGTTGGATGAGATCTTAGGATCCAACTAGTCCAAACTCCCATAGCATACAGCAATTTCCTAAAAAATATTTCTGAAGAATTTACATCAAATTTAGGTTTGAATACTTACCATATTTACTGTGAATGAGACCTTACACATTTCACAGGCACTTTAGGACTTTGGCTGTTTTAATGTGGCATATAGGTTTCTTCTACTTTCTCTCTCTCTCTCTTTTTGTTGAGAGATTGGGTTGACTCTGTTATCCAGGGTTGACTGTAGTGGTGCAATCATAGCTCATTGTACCCTTGACTTTCTGGGCTCAAGTAATCCTCCCACCTTAGACTCTGGAGTAGTTGGGACTACAGGTGCACATCATCAAGACCAGCTAATTTTTTTTTTTTTTTTTTTTTTTTTTTTTTTTTTTGTAGAGATGAGGTCTTGCTATGTTGCCTAGGCTGGACTTGAACTCTTGGGCTCAAGCAATCCTCCCACTTCAGCCTCCCAAAGCACAGCTTCTCATCTTTTAAAGCTGCAGAGATCATAGGTCCTTTCACATAAAAAATAATCTTTTATATATTCCAAGGTTGCTAATATGCTGATACTTTTCTAAGTGAAATATCTTAAGATGACTTTTTATTACTAGTTTTGTATTCCTTCATACAATTGTTGAATAATTACTAAAAGCTGAATAGGACAGTCTCAACGTTCAAAGTTTTAAAGCCATGATTGACTATAACTCTTGGTTCAACATTCTGCATATGAATTTGCTGATACAAATTCACTCTTGGTTGTTGTTTTTATTTAATGTAGTTGCTTTGTTCAAATGCTTTTTGAAGCACATATACACTTGTGTTTGTATGTGTTCATGTGCATGTATATACGTGTGTGCATGTGTGTATACAGAAACAAATATATGTATGTATGTAAGCATATTTGCATAGGTATATAATACAATTTTGTACTCATGTTAGCCACTCTGGTGACATTATTAATAGGAGAGCAAGGTAAATGGCTTCATTGATGAAATTTCATTTTACAAAGGATTAACTCCATGATTGTGCTACATGCCATAATCAATGCATTTCTCTTTACCTTCCCTGTTACACAAAATGAGAAACATTGTGGATGTTGTTATTGTCACAATCAGATTAACCTAGATAACTTCTTCAGTTGCTGGGATTTTAAAATTTTAATTAACAAATTGAGTTGAATCAAAAAATATCTCTTCAGGATGATCTGTTTGGAATTCTGCATCTTGTAACTGGCCATTAGACATCCCCTCTTTCCTTTTCTCTCTTATCTCTTTTATCTACCCATCTAATTATCCACTTTCTTTAGAGATAGTCAAATTTTTGAAACTTTTTTAATTCATATAAAAAACCATGTGTTTTCTATACCCTGATAATTCTATTTTTAATATTTTGCTTAACCTAATTTGTTTTTATCTTATTCTATCTTATCTATCCACTGTCTATCTCTCACCTATCCACCCATCTATCTATCTACCCATATGTTCATTTGCATATGTATAAATATGTGTATATAATCTGGGCATAACTGTAACAGCTTGCAATGCCTTAAATACATGAAATTTATTTTTCAACAAATACTTTTTATTAAGACAACACAAAATAGGTTGAAAGTTCAGAAAGGCAAGTGATATTTTTTGCTCACCAAGAGATGTTCATTTGTTAATCTGGATATTTCTTTCCCATCTCTACAGACAATACTATTTATCTTACAGAAGTTTTTTGAAGATAAAAGAGGTAAGATTAATTATACCATGGGATCAAAGACATGAATTGCCTTCTAAGAAGTGTGGTTGATACTCATAGTTTTATGGAGGAAATAAATATTAAGTACCTTAAAACATCAATATCTCTGAGACCTTTGAAATATTTTCTCTTTAAACATAATTTATTCTATATAAAATTTAAAAAATAAACATGTATTCTTAATCTCACTTCCTCTTCAACATAGACATTCAGATTTTAAATAATTAAATGTCTTAAAATATTTTATTAATAGTTGTAGAGAAACTCAGTTGAATCAAAACTATTAAATATTTTTGCTGGTACTCTAGCCAAGAAAAACTGGAGGTGACTTCTGTGACGAATAGGCTTTTGTTACGTAAACCCAGACTTTAAAATTTTAATTCTACATTATAATGTTATATTATGCTGTTAGGACCACATTTTTTTTTCTTAACATGAGTTGCTCAATCTGATATTTACATTTAGTAGCAATATTATTTCTTAATATTTTTGGTGAACTTTTGTCCCAATTATTGTCTATATCAGTTGTTTTTGGCCGTGTTCTTTGATCCCTTTTCCTCTGTTTCTACTATATGTGTATTTTATTTTTTCCTCAGAGGAATTTCTCTGTCTTTGCTTTTGTGGTTTCTTACTGTTATGCCTCTTAGGGTTTTTTCCAAGGTTGAATCTTTTGCTGTGCACTATTACACGCGTTTCTCTTTGTGAGTGACAGCAAAAAGGAATTTCCTATATCCTTAGTCTTGTTGAAGTCAGTGTTATGAAGATCATAAATGGAGTCTGTTTCGCTTTATTACCCATCACAATCAGAAACAAACATGTTGTAAAGGCATACAGATTCATTCAAAAGAACCATAGACTGACCAATTCTCAGCTATCTTTCAACTGTGGACTAAAGAATGAGTTGCTAGAGTAAATAATTCTCGTTGTTTTTTGTCTTTCCTTTTTATTCATTTCAACTTAGGCTTTATAACAACTAGCTGGTGAATATGTTAAAGTTGAAAGTGTCATTGTCATTGGTTAATTTGAATAGCCCTTTTACCATCTCCACAGACAAAGATGTACAGTCATTGAGCAGAGTTTAAAAGACATGACTTTTACTTGGCTTTTATTTTCTTTCTTCTTTTAAAATTTTTCTTTCTTTTTATTAGAGTCAGGGTCTTGCTCTGTTGCCCAGGCTGGAGTGCAATGATGTGATCACAGCTCACTATGGCCTTAAACTCTTGGGCTCAAGTGATGCTCCCACCTCAGCCTCCCAAGTAATCAAGACTACAGGCAAGTGACACTATGCCCAGCCAATTTATTTTATTTTACTTTTTTTTTTTTTTTTTTTCCAAAAATAGAGATGGGGGTCTCCCTTTGTTGCCTAGGCTGTCTCAAACTCCTGGCCTCAATCCATCCTTGTGCCTCAAAATGCTGGGGTTACAGGCATGAGCTACCTCGTGTGGTCTTATTCCTTTTAGAACCTCCACCTAGACAAGGATGCACTTGTTATCCTCAACATGGAGTAACTAGAAATAAAATGCCAAATAGTAAAAATAGTTCTCTATTTTTTTATTAAAATAATTTATTTCCAGTCTCAAGTTTTTAAGTCTCAGATTATAAAGTATGAAATTACATGTTTTCTAAGAGTTAAACAAAGCGTACTTCAGATTGTTACTTGTGAAGTAAGTAATGTTTTGCTACAACTATCTATGATTACCTATATTTTTCAAAGATGAGCTTATTTAAAAAATTTTACATCTCTTAGGTCTAGATATTCTATGAAAAAGCTAGAAAAATAGCTGAAAGCATTAAAAATGTTAGATGGCTAAGACAGAAAATTTACCATATTTGGTGAAAGATAGGGATCGAACAGCAAAATGGAATCTATTTTTGGAAGCAGTCTTTTGTTGCAATCTGTTAGGCAGCAAGAGTTAACTAGTTTTATTATTATCAATCTGGTACAAATGTGAATACTTAAATAAAAAAAATTTGTGAACTTTCTGCTATGATGTACAGATTTCTTACAAAGTATTGTGCAATAAGAAAGGATTCCCAGGCAACTCTGTAGCGTATTATACAAATAACTCTTACATTACTATTGAAAACTTTGTAAAGAAAAAATGATAACAAAAATCCTATTTTTAAAGTATTAGTCCTGGAAAGGAGATGGAAATTTATGTATTTACAATTTTATTACTTACCTTATGGCCTTGAAATAGATGGTTTAATTTGCCCCTGTATGTGTGTCTTCTCATCTGTAAAATGTTGATAATAAGTTAATTTAAATTTGTAAACTGTAATTATAGCTTCAAAATTATAAAAATAGAAGTCTCTAGTAACCCTACTGATAGTATTAGCAGGTAGGGTAAAATGTTTTTTCAGTTCAGAAACTTTTTAAGAAGCCACTGAGTTGCCAGTTCTTCTTCCACAAACCTGTGTTGTGGTAGCACAATACCTTCTTACATGATTAAATTATCTATTGCTGATGATAATGACAAAGTTAGAGATTTTTGATTAGTTGGCCATAGTTTTTCATTTAAATTTCTTGTATTAATTATGTAAACTATTTCAAATTCTGGTTGTAGGAGAGGGAAGGCAAAGAAGCATTTGCTGGTTAACACATACATAACACAAATAACTTCTTCTCATTCTACATCTCTGTTCTAGTATTAGTTTCCACTATTCTCTTATGGCCTCACCTAGGCTGACTCAGCATTCTTTGTTTATATAATATTCACAAAGTACTTTTTTGTTTTAAGCACTTAGAAAATGTAAATATGAAATAAGGCCTTTGTTTTTAAGACACTTGCCTTTTAAATAAGTCATTTAGAAAAGTAAATAAGCAATTCTACTGTAAAGTCATACTGCCATGCTAGGGATAAAACACAGGGTGCTTCTGAGGCAGGTAGGTGAGATGCCTAACATAGATTCCGGGTCAGAATAAATAAAAGACATTTTCCTGGTAGATCAATAGCTGAGCTAGTCAGTTGAAGGAGTGATCTTTTAGCCAGATAAAGTTTGAAGAAATGGGAAACCTACTTACAGGCCCTGAAGCAAGAGAAGAATTTCAGGTAGCCAGCTTGATTCAAAATTCGATCTATCTCATGAATATCATTTTAAGCCATGTTAAGTGGTTTGATTTTATTTTAATGTATATGAGATAGCGTTCATGGATTTTAAATAGTTATGAGGCCTCCTTGATCATCCACTTTGCCTTTTCAAAAGCTTTCTCTTGCAGCAATATGGAGAGTACAGTGGCAAAGACTGATGTCCAGAAAAGGAGGAGAACATGAGGCTCGGCACATCCAAGTTGCAACGACCAATGGCAATTGACTGCTCTGTTCTGAAGCTCAAAAGAACTGTCAGTCTAATATCAGGAGAAACAAGCTTTAATATCAGTGGTAAATTTATAGCCCCTCCAATGAGTGGCTGGCCTACTTATATTTCCAATGCCCTCATAATTAGCTATAACAAAACATCTAACTTACCACTCGCTCAGAGTCTGCAGCAGCATTGGCAAACTTTTCCTTAAGGGGTCACTTCATAAATATTTTAGGCATCCTAGCCTTGTAGTCTCTGTTGCAGCTATTCAGCACTGCTACTTTACAGGAAGGCAGCCACGAATAATATGTAAAATGATGGGTGTAGCTGTGTTCCAATAAAACATATTTACAAAAGGAGGCAATGGACCTCTGGCTGTAGTTTGCCTCATGGAGCATGGCTAATGGAATTAAAATCACATGGTATATTAGCTTCACTACATTCAGTGGACAGAGTGGACCTTTGACGTTACTACATATGCTGATTGGAAAAAAATTCCTCCTGGGTTTTTTTTTTTTTTTTAATTATTAGTTTATATCATGAGTCACAGACAGAGGAACAAATTGCAGGGCAGATAAATAGGAAAAATTCACTAGACAATTAAAATAGCAGTATTTTGTGCATTCATAATGATGAGCCATTAGCATTGTCTGTGAATATGAAGTTCAGAGATGAAATAACATGAGTTGTTTTACCAAGAAGCAGATGGTTCTAAGATCCGATTAAAAAAAAAAAAAACAAAAAACTACAGAGTTTTTATTTTCTTTTATACATCCGATTTTCACTGACCTGGTTTGGATTAGGCCCCAGATGTGGGCACTCTTGTTATTTTTCTGTCTTTCTTAATGGAATTGTGTGTTTTATTTTTCAATTACCAACTCTGAGGAGTTTAGCTATGAATTTTTAATTCCTGAATTTAAAATGGGATTCAATTATGATTTTGCCATTAAACATCATTTCTTACAGGATTTTAACTGAGTGGGAGTCTAATATTAATTCTAATTGCAGCTTTATTAATAAATAAGAGAGAGAATGCCCTCCTACTACTATGTATAGATGTGTGGCTAGCAGAAGTAATTGCAAACAGTCACAGGGAAAGAGATGCTTTTGAGGCTTTACTGTACACAGACACAAACAATGTGGCATAGCTGGACAGCTGTGAATCAAAGCAGCCAGCAAATCAACATTGCATGCAGTTTTAAGGAATATTCTCAGCTTAAAAACAAACTTAGAGCTGACTCTGGGCCCAAAAGAGTTATGCACAGAGACAAGCCTTAGAGAAGGGGGCTGAAGATTATAATCAAAGGGCCTATTTTGTGTGTACCCAGCAGGGAAATCGCTTTGGGAACCAGATTGGCTGTTTGAGTCACACTATCTTAAGATCACATCCACTCTCAGATTGTCTCCAAACCTGGAAGAAAACATTAAGATAGTTCCCCTTCTCCTAGTAAGCAGCATGTGAAAAAAATAAAAAAATAAAAGGTTAAAAATATTTTATTTGAATCACAATTAAACATATGACTAATTCTAGTTTGGAGAAACATTGGAATTACTTGGTAGTATAACTTTCTGGAATGCAATTCTTACAGCAAGGTATCCGGCTATAACTTCATACTAAGTGCTAGAAACATGGTTAAGGATGAAAAGGCATGCCTGGTTTCATTATCCTCACTTTGATTATCTTTCATGTACGGTAGCAACACTATTTACTGGATGCCAGACTAATATGTGCACATAGGAAATATAATCTCATTATCACTATATTTCAAGGTCCATGTTAATTAATTATTAATAATGTTAAGAGCGGCCGGATGCAGTGGCTCAAGCCTGTAATCACAGCACTTTGGGAAGCCAAGGCCCCCACAGAAACCCCGTCTCTACTAAAAATACAAAAAAAAAAAAAATAGCTGGGTGTGGTGGTGTGCACCTGTAGTACTAGCTACTCAGGAGGCTGAGGCAAGAGACTTGTTTGAACCTGGGAGGCAGAGACTGCAGTGAGCCAAGATCGCACTCCAGCCTGTGCGACAGAGCAAGATTCTGTTTCAAGAAAAAAAAGAAAGAAAGAAAGAAAAAAAGATGTTACGAGCCTGTTGTAATAATATCAAACTTAAAAGATAAAACATAATCGCCCATGTCACTGTTTTAATTTGTCTACTTTCTTTAAATTCTTATGCCATATAGTGCCTCTGAAATTGGCAAACTAATTTCACTTACACCGTCTTGACCATCATACATTCCTGCATTGATTATTCCTTAGGGTTTTTTCCATCTGCCAATTAATGTCTAATAAATTGTTGCATAGGTTTGAAAGCTTAATCAATTCATTCTTACTATATATTTATACTATATTTAGAGCAACCTATATGTTAAAGCTATTGAAATTATTTGTTTATGAGCGCTATCTCTTTTGGAAGTAAGAAGGACGTAACTAAAATATTAAGAAATAAGAAAAAATATTAAGAAAAATACAGTTATTTAGAAAAAAAGTCTCTATTCGGATAGTATGCAAGCTTGTAGAGATGCAAAGATGAATATGACAGACTATCTTATTTAAGAATTTACAGTCTCATGTGAGGTCAGTAACTTTTTCTGTACAGGGACAAATAATGAATATTTCAAAATTATGAACCAAACAGCCTCTGTGACAACTATTCGTTGTTGCATAAAAGACAATGTAAACAAATGAGTGTGTCTGTGTTCCAATAAAGCTTTATTTACAAAAGCAGAAGGCCACCTATGGGCCAATGTCTAAAGCTTCTCAACCATCCCCTGGTCTAGCGGATAATAAAGGCATACAAAGAAATTATTAAATTTAATCGTGATAGTAATAAAGTCGAGGTGTCCAGAGGATGCAGAGTTTAACTCTGGGAGAATGCTTTACACAGAAGTTACCATTTTAAATAGAGACTAAAAATAACATGTAGTGATTGGTTAGCTTGAGAAGTGTTCGGAACTCAAACAAAAAATGGCACAATGTGACTAATGTGGCTTTTGAATCTGAAATTGGATCATAGTTTGTGTGACAGTAGAGGAGGTTGGCAATACTGTTGTTGCCCTACACAGATTCTTAACGAATTTGATAATTATTGAGTAGCTGTTAGTGGTGTTAATTTCGAGGGAGTGAGATGAAAAATCTGTGTTAGGAAATCACCTCTGTTAAGAACTGGAAAACGAATGTCCTGGAGGCAGTAATTACTCTAGCTGGCCTTGTCAGAAAAGCTAATGAAATGCAGAATTTCTAGGAATTTGGGAGTAGAATTGGATGGTCCAGGAGAGTTCATAGTTGATAAATATTCCTATATGCCTATCTTTCTGAAAGAACTAATTGAGTCTGTCAAGAATCAATGCCTCTGAGAGCAGTTGGCTCAGCCACCTAAAACACTGCCATTGGCTCATGAAAAATACTTTTGCAGTTGGCACCAACTCCAGTCTACTTCTGTTAGTTTTCAAATGGTGGAGTGAGAGAGAAGACCTCTTAATCTATTTATAGCTAACTATCCATATGTGATTTTTTTCCTATGGCTTTTTGTATATATAATATAAAGTTTTATAAATTTTGCTTTTATCTTATTTTGAAAACTTAGATGTGACGGAAGAACATACTTTATTCCCAGTCAGATGTGGTCTCATTTGATGGTGATACACCATGCAATTTTCAGTTGCACGTTGAATTACCTTACATTATAAGTTAACTTTCCATGGCTTGGTGCAAATTGTGAGGGTGCTTTAGTTAAACTATCAATTTAGGCTCCTTACTTTTGGAGTTTTGACTGACAAGATTGTGAACCTTACTGGAAAGTCTTAAGAATATTCTTTTTAATTATATAATGAGGAAAAAATATATAGGGCCGTAGGAATAGAGAAGAGACAGAAGCAGAAATCCGTGAAATTTCTACTCAAAAACAATAATTAGAAAATAATATCAGGGGTTAAAAAGGAGGAAACAGGAATTTTAAAAATTAAAGGATCAGATATATATGATAATATAAGAAACATATAATTTATATGGACTTGTATACATGACATATCATGTTTGGTTATCTTTTTTCTCAAGCAAGGTAGACTTGTGGCTCATGTTTTCAATCGCTATACTTCTGGAATGGAGATGAACCTAAATGACAGATAGTAAATGAGATTTTTAGTTTGCATTTTAGAGAAAGTGTAGCAAAAAAAAAAAAGAAAAGAAAAAGGATTATAATATAGTAGGATCAGGGAAAAGTGAATATAAAGGTAGTGAAATTTGTTCTTGGGAGGCCCATAGTTCTGGTTTTCATTGTTTGTGTAAATGTTCCTAGTGTACATATAGTGAGAGATGTATCAGCAGCCGATGTCAGGAACATTTAAGGGCAACGCTTGTTCTCAGCTTGTGGATCCCTGGGGAGGTTGAGAATGAATGGGCCTAAACTTTTTCTCTCAGTATTTGGCATTTCTTCTAGTATATGGTGCTTGTCCTGTATGATCTTTTAATTCCTTCCTAAAAACTCAGAGTCCTTAAATATAGAAGTGGCTTCAAAAGATATAGATTAATAGAGAATATAAAAATTATCAGAGTGATCATTATGAGTGGAAGACAGAAATTAAAATATACAGGTGATTTGGTGGATCTACTCAAGTTACAGCTCACCAGTCAGAAATCCTTGGTTCTAATTTCAGAATTACAGATAGCTAAATGTGTAAATTTAATAATTCACTTAACTTCTCTGTTTCTCATAGGTAAAATAGAAAGAATGGACCAGTTGACATTGATTCCGATCACCTTTTTTACTGTATGTTTTAATAAATACCAGTTCTGGATCCTTGGTAATATCTAATTTAATTTTTGAAAATATAAAATTTGGCCAAGCGCAGTGGCTCATGTCTGTAATCCTAACACATTGGGAGGCCACGGGAGGCCGGTTGCCTGAGTTCAAGAGTGCCAGACCAGCCTGGGCAACACGGTGAAACCCCACTTCTACTAAAATACAAAAAATCAACTGGGTGTGGCTGCATGTACCTGTAGTCCCAGCTACTTTGGAGGCTGAGGCAGGAGAGTAGGTTGAACCGTGGAGGCAGAGGTTGCAGTGAGCCGAGAGTGTGCCACTGCACACCAGCCTGGGTGACAGAGCAAGACTCTGTCTCAATGAATAAATAGATAGATAATTTGTAATAAGGTAAATAAGATAAAGGATATTATTTCATTATTTCAACTCCCAAAAAGTCATAAAGTGAGCTGTTCACTATTACCGAAATTAACAAAAGTTAACTTAAGAGTTACATTTTTTTGCAAAATCCTCTAATCGTATTAGCGAATAGAGGATATGCCAATAGGGATTTTGAAGGAAATAATTGAAAGCCTTTTTCAAAATGCAAACATCTGTAAATAATATTACAGGGTTTCAGAAAGTTGAAGAATGAGTAGAAGTTTTATTAATGCAACCCAAGATCCCAATTGCCCCATCAGAGTTCAATGATATTCACCACTCTTGAAAAAGAACATAAATTATAAAACATATGAAGATAGCACAAAAACTATTAAACCCACCTCACAAGATACGACAACTGAAACCTAAGAGGTTATTTGATACAGTAATTAGAATGCCTTTATAGACCAGGAACGCCAAAGACATGTATTTTACTGTACACAGATGCTAGCACTATAAAATGAACAAAATAACTTAAGCCATCTCAAATCATGTCAGAGGCTGAGTACTTCTACCTGTAATATTCCGTGATTCTATTAGTGACATTGAAGCTGAAATAAAATAATATTGTAACTCCTGATTCTAAGCACTTAGAATTCTTCCAATCCCTGGCATTAAATTTGCCTATAAGATTAAAAAACAGAAACAAAAAACAAATCTTTGCTACATCTTAAAGACGTCTTGCCTGGACTTTACCTGTCTTGTTAACTCCCTTCATGTGGAGATGAACCTATGACCTAAGATGCAGGTGCATCTTAGGTGAAATTTTTTTTCTCCTAAATGTTCTAGCTAATTTATTTTGTAATATATATTGTGATAATAATTTGAGAATTTTCTTAGAACATTCACAAAACATTTTTCTTTAATTTTCCCAAATCACTCTGTTGATGTCTTTTTGGGGGCACTTTTATTTTCACTTATTGTATAGTTTTCAATCTGCTAGATTTCTTGAATATAATGATCTATAAGATGTGTATATCTACTCATCTCTTTGTTCCCTGCACACTTAGCAGAGTGTTTTAGTCAAACGGCGTATTTATGTTTATTTAGATAGGGTGTCCAACTATAATTGGCTTGTAGATAGATTTTGACAGGAAATTTTTACTGTATAAATTTCAGAATTAATTACAGGATACAATTAAGTTTCTTGAGTGTGAAATCAGATATAGCAACACAAATAATTCTATAATATTCTAAAAATTCCATGCTGTGTGTAGAATTTGGTAATTCATTTTGAAGTAAGATATGCAGAAAACAAAACAAAAAAATAAACATTATGTTTGTTTTCCAGTGAGCCAGTAGAATTTAGGAATCTCCTATCAGAAGAAGAGGGAATTTAAAATGTATAAAACCTTCGAAAGGCCAGCACAGGAGAATTTCTTGAGCTCAGCTTGGGCAACATAGGTAGACCCCAAGTCTACATTTTTTTTAAGTTAGCCAGGCAGACATAGTGGAACGTACCTGTGGTCCCAACTACTTGAATGGCTAAGGTGGGAGGATCACCTAAACTGAGGAGGTTGAGGCTGCATGCCACTACACTACAACCTGCTTACAAAGCAAGATTCTGTCTCAAAAAATAAATAAATAAAATAAAACATAAGATATGTATGAAACCATGATATGTGCCTACTGTTTTGGGTGCAAATACTGCTTATATGTAGAATATAGTTAGGTTAAAAATACATATATTAAACTATGGCCAGGCGTGGTGGCTGACACCCATAATCCCAGCAATGTGGGAGGCCAAGGCGGGCAGATCACCTGACGTCAGTGGTTCAAGACCAGCCTGGCCAACATGGTGAAACCCTGTCTCTACTAAAAATACAAAAATTAGCCGGGCATGGTGGCAGGAGCCTGTAATCGCAGCTACTCAGGAAGCTGAGACAGGGGAATTGCTTGAATCCATGAGACAGAAATTGCAGTGAGCCAACATTGTGCCACTGTACTCCAGCCTGGTCAACAAAGAGCAAACTTCCACCTCAAAAAAAAAAAAAGTTTGACTAAACTACTAATTCAACCCTTGATTTAAAATACTAAGCAGAAGAGTTAAGCCATTGAGATATAATGGCAAAGGGTCTGTTTTTCTTCATATTTTAAAGGGAGAAATAACTCATTTTTCAGTCATAACTTAATTATGGATAGTTTTAATGCAAAAAAGAAAAAAACAGAATAAAAAATGAAGCCAGGCTCCTCTATCTTTGTTACAGTCAACTTTTAAAAATGATGGTGGTTGATGGGTACTGTGGGTCTGATGGCATTAATGGCATATCTCATGCAGTAAGCTTGAAAGCTTTTCCAGGTTGCTTATCCTGTATTCCAACTTTTTGCAAAATGCTTTTTTTCTTTAGCACTTTAAATGCTGTGTAAATGCTGCATTTCTAATATAGCCTAACATTTATTTCTAAAATGTTTACCTTAATATCAGTTGTTCATATTTTTTTAAGCCTCTTAAGACTTTCATTTTCACAGTACAAAATAGCACATATGACATTTAAATATATGTATATATGTTTAATATATTATTTATTTACAACATGCAAAAGATTCATGTTTAATTATTTAACATAGGAGACAACACGAAGCAATGAACAATATTGAAATAATTCACTTTGTATTCAGTAATAAGATAACACATAACTATTTAAACACTTTATATGCATCTTCATAAAGTACAAAAGGAATACATAAAACAGCTTTCTGCTAATGAAGATATTCTATATTTATAAGAAAATAGCAGTATTATATATAATGAATTCAGTTATAATTTATTTCTATATTATGAAAATTATAAATCATTGGATATTGACCTTATCAATAAAATCCTAGTATTATAGTATCATTTAGATTGATGGAACCAATTATCTGCATTGCTACAGGACAAAAAAACTACCAGGATCCATTTATGTGATATATAGTATGCATTTGCTCTGTTTTCCATTGATATTTTACTAGTAAGAATACCAACTTTTGGAGATATCAAAAAAGTCAACATTAAAACTAAAGTGCTTTTAAATTTTCTGAACAGTTTTTTTGTTAAGCATTGATACAGTAATGAATGTGACACAATGTTAACTTATATATATATATATATATACTTATCAATAAATAACATTTTTTCATTCAATGATATAATCCACTCAGAAGATTCCATAATTTGCACTGGAAAGAAAAGAAAAAAACAGGGCACAGAATTATGGAGAAGAAACACTGTAGTCTTTCTTTAGCCTGTAGCAAATCCAAACACTGGGTTCCAGAAAACACAAGAAAGAGTCCAGGAAGAAAAATCTATTTTTTCTTTTTTGTATGACCTATAGTTCTCTCCTGCTATGCCCAAGCAGCTGTTGAAAATTTCAGATTTCTGATCTTCACCTAGGCATTAAAACTTCCTGGAATCTATTTTGAGAAACACTAGAGTAAACAGAACCAAATACTTAAAACAATTCATTTTAAAGGAAAAGAAAAATAACCCACAGATGTTATGGTTTTATGAGAGCTAAGGAGAAATCAAATCTTTAGAGATAAGGGGTTGTAAGCGCTTTTAATAAATAGAGTACAAATTCTTCTAATATAAATTTTTATTTTGAGGAAACAGTGTTTTATTAATGTAGTCAATAACAATTGTAGTTAACAAAATCTTTTAAAGATATTCATTACTAATTTCATTATAAATATGCTTAGTGGTAAAATTTCTATGTAACTATGTATTACCTATTGTTAATAACAAAATATGTTAGTCCCTCCTTGTCCGTGGTTTGTTATTTATGGTCAACCATGGTACAAAAATAAAGAACGACAGTACAATAAGATATTTTTAGAGAAAGAGAGGAGAAAAAGGGACCACATTCACATAACATTTATTGCAGGACATTGACATAATTGCTCGATTTTTATTAGTTATTGTTGTTAATCTCTTACTCTGCCAAATTTATAAATTAAATTTCATCCTAAGTATGTACGCATAGAAAAAACATAGTATACATAATGTTTGGTACTATTCTTGGTTTCAGGCATCTCCAGGAGGGTTTGGAATGTGTCTTCCTTGAATGAGGGAAGCCTACTGTACCCCAAATTAGGGAACATAATTTTTGAGGATTAGGGATGCAGGTGCATGTTTGTTGGTGTTTCTGGCTCAGGGTATCTCAAGATTGCAGAGGCTACAGTCATCTCCAGGGTCAACAGGAGCTGCTTCCAAGCTTGCATGGTTTTTGAAAGGTTTCAGTATGTCAGTTCCTCCTAAAATGGAAATCATTGTCTTTTAATCTAGGAAAATACATATGATCAATGTTTCATTATGCTTTTGGTCACACAAAACAATTCTGGTACAGTTTGGTAAGGAACTACATAGGATGTGAATACCAATAGGTTTGGGGACTATTGGGAGACATTCTGATGTTTGCCTATCTCCCTCTATTTCTTTTTATGCTTAATTCCTAGAAAGAAAAAATCATCTTATAACTCCTAGAGAAGGCTTGCAGTTAGATAATACATTCTTTAGTTTTGGAAAATCCCAAACTGCCAACATTACTACATTTTATCAGGGTAAAACCATTTTATATTGTGCCATACATAGTATACATGCACATATACATATAAATATATATATATATATGTGTATATGCATAATAGATATGTAATTTTATATAGTTTTAATATTGCCTTACTTAAACCAGAAAAAAAATATTTAGAAGTTAGTTTCTATTGTTAAATTGCACATTGGAAATGTGCAATTTATGGCACTGATGAATACTAAGCTGACAAGTTATAATTTAGTGAAATTTTACTTCCTTATTTTTTCAGTAGTTAAAAACTTGTGATTTAATTATCATGTGATGCTTCATCAGAATGAAATTTTTTCTTGATTATATTATTCCATTCAAGTTTCAATACATCTCAATTAGCCCCTTACATATTAGGATAGTTTGGCAATTCAATTGTTTCTAAAACTAAGTGTTATATTGAATGCACTTCTGTATAAAGAACTCTTCTGTTGAGAAAATGCGAAATATTTGATAAGCACTTGAGAAATACCAAGATGATTAATATAATGCCTGCCAACAAGGCACCTTGATCTTGTCTGGGAAAAACAAATATATGGGACAGCCAAATACTATGATTTGACTGAAATAAGATAATTGTCAAAAGGGAAGTAATGGAAAGTGTTTTGTGGTTTCAAGGAAGAGGATCATCAAACAGCCTCTTGCAGGAATGGAAAGAAACATTTATGGGTGAAGGCTCCTTTGGGCTAGGTCTTAAGAGATGATTAAGGTTTCAAAGGAGTGAACTAGAATTGGTGTATGGTATGAAATTAACAGGAATGGGAAGGTCTGGGATATATTTGGGGAATTCACAATTGTCGTGCTTGGGTGAAACTTAATGAGTAGGTGTGATATGATTATAAAAGCACCTTCCAGGCATATTGGAAATGATTTTTAAATCTAGTTTGAGGACTTTAGTGCTTCATCTGGAAGGAAATTTAGATCAAAATTTAGCAATGAAGAAATGAGCAGATTTGTGCTTAGGTTAATCCAGCAGCATATATCTGAATGAATTATAATAGGGAAGAATGGTGAAAACTCTTTAGGTGAAATGAGCAGCCCAGAAGAATATAAAGTAGTGCTAGGTAAAGTAGATCCATTTCTGTACTACAAGTATAGTATAATGAGGGCCTAACCCAGGATTCACAGTGAGAATGGGAAGAAGGGAACTGAAGTAAGAAACATGTGGAGGCACTAATAATATAAATCAATATTTATTTTTAAAAAAGTGAAAACAGAGCCAAAACTATTTCTGACAAGCCTAAATAATTGGGACAGTCAGAGAAAAGGGAAATAAGACAATAAGTTGTTTTAGAGGATGAGAGTATGAGTTTGAATTTTAGTCCAACAGGTGTAGAATTTAGTAGACCTTCCTTTGGATATTTTAACCACAAATAAATAACTGACAATCTGTATTTCAAGAAAAACTTGGGGCCAGGTGTGGTGGCTCACGCCTGTAATCCCAGCACTTTGGGTGGCCAAAATGGGCAGATTCCTTGAGGGTAGGAGTTCAAGACCATCCTGGCCAACACGGCAAAATCTTATCTCCACTGAAAATACAAAAATTAGCCAGGTGTGGTGGTGTGCACCTGCAGTGCCAGCTACTCAAGGGGCTGAGACAGGAGAATGACTGAGAGGTTGCAGTGAGCAGAGGTCACACCACTGTACTCCAGCCTGGGCGACAAATCACGGCTCTTCCCTTAAAAAAAAAAAAAAAAAAAAAAAAAAAAAAAAAAAAGAAAGCAAAAGAAAACAAAGAAAAACTCCAAATTACCGCCAAAGACCACAATTTTGAATAGAATGCCATGAGAGTAGGAATGGAAGTAAATATGATACTTCAGTGAAAGTGCTGTGTAAGAAGGCAACTTCAAGGAATGTCTAGATCTGAAGGATGCTTGAAATAAATGAAACCCACCAGTGAGTTGGAACATTCACAGAAATAGGTTCTTTGTGATGTCCCTAAGACCCAAACATTTGAAGGAACAGGTAATCAGCAATTTCTGATGCTACAGCAAGTTTTAGGAGGTAATAAATTGGAAAGAAAAGGGTACAAGATCTGTTTGCTAGAAAGCAGTTGGGAAAAAATAGAGGAAGAATGTAGAATATATAGCTTTAAAGATGAGTGACGATTAAGTAGATGGAATTCGTATGAATATACCACTCTTCCAAGAAGTGTAGGTAAAAGGAAGACAGAATGTGATAGCAGAGGGAGATAGTAAAGTTCAAATTACCTTGGATTTCTTTTAAAGTCACCAACAGATTAAGTGTTGGAAGAGGAATGAAATTAAAAAAAAAAATAGGAACACTTTTACTATGTTGGTGAGAGTGCAATTAGTGCAACCATTGTGGAAGACAGTGTGGCGATTCCTCAAGGACCTAGAAATAGAAATACCATTTGACTTAGAAATCCCATTACTGGGTATATACCCAAAGAATTATAAATTTTTCTATTATAAAGACACATGCACACGTATGTTCATTGCAGCACTGTTTACAATAGCAAAGACTTGGAACCAACCCAAATGTCCATCAACAATAGGCTGGATAAAGAAAATGTGGCACATATACACCATGGAATACTAAGCAGCCATAAAAAAACGATGAGTTTGTGTCCTTCATAGGGACATGGATGAATCTGGAAACCATTATTCTCTGCAAACTGACACAAGAACAGAAAACCAAACAGGGCATGTTATCACTCATAGGAGAATGTTGAACAATGAGAACACACGGACACAGGGAGGGAGCATCACACACTGCAGTCAGTGGTGGGGGCTAGGGGAGGGACAGTGGGGAGTGGGGAGTGTGGGGAGGGACAACGATGGGAGAAATACCAGATAGAGGAGATAGGGGGATGAAGGCAGCAAACCACCTTACC
This sequence comes from Sapajus apella, assembly GCF_009761245.1. Lineage (NCBI taxonomy): Eukaryota > Metazoa > Chordata > Mammalia > Primates > Cebidae > Sapajus > Sapajus apella. Next base: position 37,654,646 of record NW_022436948.1, read on the forward strand.
ATGTATGTACCTATGCAACAATCCTGCATGATTTGCACATGTACCCCAGAACCTAAAGCACAATAAAAAAAAAATCCCAACTTGAGGTACCTTTGCATGAAGCCGAACTGTGTTCTGATGAAGCAATATATTGTGATGTTATTTCTCTCTCATTTTTATCTTCATGCCAAAATAAATGTTTCACCTGTTAAGTTCTCATTTCAGCCATAGAAAAAAATTCTTATCCTGATGTAATTTTTCTTAATGTTAACTTTTAAACGCTCAAATTCAATCCAATCTTTTTTTTTTTGTTTTATTTAGACAAAATCCTGCCAACCACATTTTCGTACAGCTTTTTTTCATCTTGCCTTGAATTTTAACCCATTATCATTGCCTCTATAGCTAAAATTGAAGAAAAAAACTGGGAATATAATAAATTTCTCTGTAAGCTAAATCCTTAATTATAATACAGTATTATTATGTTTAAGTTTCAGGCTTGTTTCCATAACATGGAGGAAGAGAATATTAGTTTAATTATCTTAACGATTTCATTGTGTTACTATGACCCGGGTTAAAGTTAATTGAAATATATAGACAGAACCATCATTTGGAAATTGAATACACACTACTTAAGACTAAGAAAAGATTCTTAGCAGTGTTGCTTAATCTGTGGTCAATGAATGTTCCCAGAATGGCCATATTTGGTTTCATAACAGACTTGTCCGAAGCTCTAACAGTTTTTTGCAATTCCTAGTAACTTTCTAGTTAGACAGAAACAGACATTTTCACCTAACGTGAACATGTGTCTGTTCTATTATTATTGCTTTATGTAAAGGAAATATGTAATGGATATTACATTACATATTTATGTAAAGGAATATGTAAAGGAAATACAGCGTAATGGAGGAACATAGCGTTTCATTTTAGAAATCAGGAGTTTATTCTCAGGTTTGGCATTTATCTTTGTGCAATTTAAAGGAAAATAAATCTCCTCTAAGTCCTACGTTTATCCACAAAAATGGAGGAAATGTTACTACTTGCCTGTTGAGGGTTACAATTGTGAGTTTATTTTATTTTATTTTTTGAGAAAAGCTATCACTCTGTGCCCTAGGCTGCAGTGCAGTGGCACAATTTTGGCTGACTGCAAACTCCGCCTCCTAGGTTCAAGCAATTCTTGTGTGTCAGCCTCCCAAGTAGCTAGGATTACAGGCACCCATCACCATGTCCAGCTAATTTTTGTATTTTTAATAGACACAGGGTTTCACTATGTTGGCCAAGCTGGTCTCAAACTCCTGATCTCAGGTGATCCGCCTGCCTCAGCCTCCGAAGTGAGTTAATTTACTTAAACTCACAGGTAATTTTAAGTTGCTAGGACAACTTTTCTTAGAAGACAATATTGTTCATGTAGACTAGCATTTTTAGCTGCTTTATATGCCATCTATGGTAAGAGCAATTGACATACTACTTTTGTTTTTAATATTATTTAAAAATAAGTTCTGTCATTTAATTAGGATATACTTATTGATATCATAACTCCAAAATGTTAATGAATGAACACAGTGAAGTTCATTTCTCACCTACTCCGCAGTCTGATAAGAAATGGCAAACCCCACTCCACACAGCGATTCAGAGCCCCAGGTTGTTTCCACCTTGTACCTGTTGTCATCAGCCAGCAGGTGAAAGGAAACAAGCATTGGGAAGTTACATAATAGAATCAACTACTTGGCTCAGAAGTGCACACATCATTCCACTGGTCAAAATTAATCCCATGGACCAACTTAGATACAAAGTGCTAGAAATTTGGTTTGTGGCTAAAATATAATATGGATAAGGAGAATGAGATTTAGGTGGTTGCTAGAGAGTGACCAGCCATTGTGGTGTGCCTGTAATGTTCCCAGCTTTGGCATTGAAAATGCTGAGCAGGTGTGGTGACTCATATCTTTAATATCAGCACTTTTGGAGGCTGAGGGAAGAGGATTGCTTGAGCCCAGAAGCTTGTGACCAACCTGGGCAACATAGTGAGACCCCCATCTCTACAAAAACATTAAAAATTAGCTGGGTGTGGTGGTGCATGCCTGTAGTCCCAGCTACTCAGGAGGCCGAGCTGAGATCATTTGAGCCCAGGAGGTTGATGCTGCAGTGAGCTGTGATCCTGTCACTGCATTCTGACCTGGTTGACAGAGTGAGATCCTCTATCAAAAAATAAAACAAAAGTTCTAAATCCTGTGCATCCCTTCAGTCCTGAGAGAACCAGACAATTGGCCACTCTAACACTGTCAAGTATCCATGCCACAGGCTTGAATAAAATGTTTCATGAATATATGTTTACATTTCAAAATAAAGAAACAAGGCTAGCAAAAAGAACTCCAAGTTATTATCCAGGAAATGCAATTTTAACATTAAATGAGATCAGGAAATAAGCAGTATAGAAGCTACCATTATAATCATCATTAAATAAAGGCCTAGAATGTGCCAAGCCAATTATAAATTGTCACTAAGAGAACAGCATTGTGAGGTGGGGAAAATACTCCAATTACAAGTTTAGAATTTGAAATTCAGAATGGTTAACTGTCCAGTTCAAAAATCACACTCTGGTAGTGTAGATTCTAAAACAGATGCCATCGCCAGGCACTTTCCTTCAGGCTGCTAAACTTAGGTGATTCTCCCCATTCTAATCCCCACCCTCCACAAATACAAAGATATGTATTTTATCTTGATATGTTATGAATTTTTAAGAATACTATTTCAAGTGTGTACAAATGTGGTTATCTTTCAAATAGAGATACCACAGTTGACTAATTTTTGAGTTTTGGAATACAATTTATTTTCTGGGGCAGTTTATTTTATTCTTCTCTTAGTACTAGATGAAATGGGACTAAATTGTATGGCAGTTGAATCCTACTTACTATGTAAAGCATTCAATAAAAAACATTCTGAATTCCAACTCAAAATATCAGAAAAAATGCAATCCAGTATAGCCCTTTAATAGTGTTAAGTATTTAACAGACATTTGCTTTAGGATTAGGTAACAAATACTTTCACTGCTTAAATTAAAATTTTCCAAATTTTTTGATCAGGGAACATATTTGAAAATCATGATAGGTACCCAAACATCAGCAGCAAGTCATGAGCTATAATGAACATTGCAATCAAATTTGAAGTAAAAATGGTGCCATGAATAAATTCATACCTATAATAAACAATCTGTTTTATTCATAATTTATACTTCACACATTAATGAAATAGAAACATAGCTAATAAAATGTGATAAAAATATAAAGTGCAAAGCAATGCAGACAAAGCAAAACATCTTTGATTTCACATTTGTCAATAGTAGTTTAACAAATACCAATTTTAAAATGAGAACACCAGTCTATAACACATATCACCTTAAAATTAGGTATGAAATTGACTAATCAGATGAATGTATATAAACCAGATATTTGTCTATGTATGCGTATAGTGTGTATGTGTGTGCATGTGTGTCCCTGTGGATTTTATTGGCATTGCCTCACAATACAAAAAAGCCCTTTCTTGGGCTTTTTGTAGCAGAGAAAATTACAACTACATATTTTGGGTACTTCTCAAATTATCCCAAGATTCACCTTATATGGTATTACTTTTTTCTCTTTATAAATGAAGCTGCTAGGCTGGGAGCCAGGGCTCACGACTATAATCCCAGCACTTTGGGAGGCCGAGGTGGGAGGATTGCCTGAGCCTGGAAAGCTGGGGTTGCAATGAGCCAAGATCGTGCCTTTGCATTACAGCCTGGGTGACAGAGTGAGACACTGTTTCAAAAAAAAAGAAAAGGAAAAAGAAATACAAAGAGAGAAAGCTGTTTGAATCATCTTCACCGTGAGGTTGTCCAAATTTTGTCTTTTCTTTTTCTAAAACAATTTGAGAAGTACAGAATCTTGCTTTTCATTTTCGACATGCATTGCCAATTTTAGTTGGTAAATGCTTTTGATACATCAATGAACCAAATGAAAAAGTTAGTGTAGATGATTTTTCAGGCCACATCTTGGAATTTATCAAGAATGTCATCTTTATGAAAGGAACAGACATTATCAAACAAGCCTGGCTTATTCAAACATGCCTAGAGTTGTTTTTTTTTTTTTTTTTCCCTCCTCATATTTAAAAATACACTATACAGGAAAACATTGCTAGCATCTCTCTGTGTTATATTTGTGAAACACATAGTATGATCTTGAAGAACTCAGTTTAAGGATTGCTAACTTAGCGGATGGATTATGTTGTCCTTACAGAACTAACACACACATCTTTCTGAATGTGGCTCCTCACAGAGGGACTGGTGCATTTTAGCATACACACAACGTTTCCAGTACATGGCATGTTTCTTTTGGTATTGCTAAACTACTAACAGAGGGAAAAAATTACATAAGCACAAAATGGCTTAAGAGCCAGGGGCTCATAGATATTATTAGGCAAAAAGAGGAGGGCACAGGGTGACAAGAGAGTATCTCGAGCAGCCCCGTCGTAAAATCATTTTCTCAATTCATTCACAAGAGTTCCCCTGAAAACACCCAGTTTCGAAGGTTTCCCATATGCAAATGTTCTAAGCATCTTTAGTCTTTATCACATATTTACCCAGATTGTTTGAGTTTAAACTTGTAATTTGGATACACTTTGTGCTTGTAACTTAAGGGCTTGGGGTGACTGGAGAATATTCTTGATTTACAGTGCAGCAGCTGGGGGATTGCTCCTCTCTGGGTCTTTCTTGCATTCCTAGTAGTCTTTATTCAAATTTAATGGTACAGATTCTGCTCCCCTAGAGAAGTGTTTCAGGACTGTTACTTATTTAGTTCTCAAACTCTACCAACAAATTGCTTTCACTTGTCACCTCTTCTGAGCTCCATGGCCTAAATGTTTTCCTTTTTGTTCCTCATTGGATGAACTTGTAAATCACTTTCCTTCCTTGTTCTAATGTTGCTTGTTATATCTAACACTCTGTAACTCTTGCCACACAGCATTGACATTATTCTAGTGTACTTTCCTCTTCTCTGCTCTTTGAATTCCGTTAAGGCAGAGGCCGTGTTTTATTCATCAATATGTGATAATCAATATCCATACTATATAATACTCAATAAACACAGTAGAATAAAAATGTGTATACAAACAAAATAATACTCCTGGTCTAATTTTATCTGAATCATAAATTCAGCATATCATTAAGACTCCTGAAGTGTTATATTAGACCGTTTTCTTATTTTATTACGATATATAAAAACTATACAATATGAACCCCAAATTTCCACAAACATATATGTCTTTACAGTTATGATTCTAATTTCCTACTTATAAAATGAGCATTTTAGTCTAAATGAAACAGCAAAACTATTCAATTGCTAAAATGCTTTCAGAATAATTTATAATATTATAAACAAAGTGAGTACTATTTTAAGTGTCATCATATAGAAGAGATTTACAGAACTGTTCAACTTTAAAACGAATTCAATTCCAATTTTAGATAAAAGACATGCCGAAGGTTTTACTTACGCTCAGTCTTTGTTATTGCTGTTGTTGGAGGATTTTGTTTTTGTTTTTGTTTAGATCACCTTCAGCTAAGAAACCCTCTGTAGTATTTGCACTTATTACCTCAGTAGGACTGATTTGCAGGGTATTTTTTTCTCTTTAATATGTCTTCTATCTTATCAAACATGCCTTTTATTTGTGATTTCTCAGGCAATTTTTCTCTTTTTCTCTCTTCCTGAAACAGGACTATATAGATGGCACCAATTTTATGTCTTTTTCTGCCTGCCCTATCAGTTTTCCCAGTAGGTTTATTACTAGTGGTAAAGATTGGATTTCTTGTTTCATGAGTTTAGAGAAAAAAAGTCTCAGCCTCTCTCTCCTTGCTTGAATTGGAATTATAAAAATTCAAACCACCATTTTATTCAAGCCAAGACTATGACGCATCTGTTATTATTTAGAACTATAACTTATAACTTTAAATATTCAGAATAGAAGCTGAGGTGTAGATTAATGTTTCAACATAGAAAAAGTTTCTGTCACTCCTAAATAAAATACGTGTATGAATATTACATGCTTTTTTAGTTACCCATTTTTTGTCTTTTTTTGTTAATTTAGTGTTCTGTGCTTTAAAATTGAATGCTTGAAATAGTTGTGTTCTCTCCATTTTGTTATATCTATTTATCTAGGTGCTTAAGAATATTTTCACTCTCAGGACAGATCATTTATTATACATATTAAGATGAGTTTGGGGATTTGCTTCTCAAGTCATGTTCTATGCACATAGTAACATTGCCAGAAGTTTTCATATCAAAAGTGAGAAACAAACTTTTCTTTCTTATATATTGTGGGAGCTAAATAGGAAGATACCAAACATATATTTGTTTTCAACAGCCATCACATGTTTAAACTTCAGTGGCTGAAAAATACACAACTGGAGGGTTCCGTTGACATGAGTGAAATATGTTTTTGTCCTCTGATGTAAAAGCCACAAATATCCCACAAATTGTCAGCCATCAAAGGAAAAATGTAAATAAGAGTAACTGCCATGCAGAGCCCAAGACTGGCCTGTGCCTTTCCTCATTTTATTTCCATATATGTTTTTTGAGGTAGCTCCTATCAGTTTTTCAGTTTTATAGACAGAAAAGGGATGCTTAGGGAATTTAAACTCAGTTGTCCAAGTTATATAACCAGTTAATGTAGAAGTCAGAATTCAAAATCCAAGTTGATCTGATTCTAGAGCCTGTCCCCTTAACCATCACCCTATATTGTATATGTCATAATCATAAGTTATAAAAAGGTCTGATTGAGCACAAATGTGATCACAGCTTAATTCAAGCATTCCACATTATTATCTGTTCAAAAATAAATTGATATTATACTCTTATCCACATAACAAAAGATATAAACCAAATTAAAACATTATTTATGAGGTGTTACTATGATATCAATTTACAGTCAGTTATAGGGAAAGTCAGTAATTACAGTTTTTGTTTTCTTATTTTGCTTTTTTTTTACTTTTTACTTATATATATTTGTCACTGAAAATACACTAATTTATTTGTTTTTTAAAAAACGAAATTTTTGAAGTAACTGTGTAAAGGAAGCAAGTTCTGAATTTGTGTGTACATAAATAATAGATTCAGAAGGAAAATTTGCATTAACATACAATATACAATAGTCTTATTGCAAGAATCATATAAACATTGAAGAAAAGAAGCTTCTTAATTTTTAGGAAATACAAAATCCTGTGATTGTGTTAATGAATCAGTATGTTTTAGTTTAAATTTTCTTTCTCTGTTTCATCAAATATAAACCTAGATAAATGTCCTTCAGCCTTAGAAAAACAATATTTAAGCCAGGTTTTTCTATAACTAATTAAAACTAACTTACTCTTTGTCAGATGGGACTGAAAAATGTAATTACACTACTTAACATTCTTTAGAATGAACATTATTCCGTTCATCTTTTCAAACTACAGAAATTCAGTGATCTGTAAAACCGTGAGGTAATTTATGTCAAAATGAAATAAGGTTCTTTTGTGTTCCAGTTGAGTTAGTTAAAATTATTTTTGGTTTATATTATTTGTAATTTAAGTGCTTACTGTGTTTTTAAGGTTTGTGGCAGGTTATATGCTTCAACAGGGGTTGAAGCAGTTATAATCAAGAAATCTGCTGATTCAAACACTAAAATTATAGAAAGCTTAGGTATACACTTTTTTTTATGCATGGATTAGTTGGAATTCAAATATGTCATACTCTGTACTCTCTTGGGTCATTTGTTCTTTTTCCATGAGTAAAACTTAGGAAATATTAACCATATTTACCCAATATATAGCTGACTAATAAGCTATATTACATTCAACTAACACATTGGGCTTGCTAGCTTTTGCCATAGTGATTGTCCACTTACATGTCTGTTCCTGCTTCTCAATGAATATTCACAAACATTGAACAACGAAGTCGAAGTCACTATGTACATTGTCGTGGTGCATTAGAGTTTATAAAGTACTGTTACCCATGCCTATTCACCTGGTTCCAAAATCATCCCTGTGAAATGAGCATTGTAGGTTATTTTTCCTAAATTTGCTTACATGATAATAGATGGAGTTTATATTAAACAAAGTTATGGATGCTGAACGTTTTCACTATGTCATGTTTCAAAAAAAAAAAAAAAAACACATTATTTCTGGAATTCAGGAGATGGCTGATAACTTTTGAATCTTTGGCTCGCAACGCTTCTTTTAATGGGTGAGAAAATTGAGGTCCATAAACCTGAAATGCCATCCTCAAAGAAATAAAGATTTTCTGGCTCTGAACCACTCTGCAGTTTCTACACTTTGCCACATGTTATTCACAGGTGGGTGCTGAAGCACTTTATGGTTAAGCCAGTGAGTGACTAACACTAAATAAACTGCAAATGAAGCTTATTTTAAGTCAAACGCCAGGCTTGTAAAAAAAAAATTCACAGTAAATATTTTCTTTTAACAAATTTACATTACTCTTAAATGAGTTTTCATATCAGATAAAAATTTCTTTGTGAAGTATAGATTGACTTCCAAAAATATTTTTTAAATATTTTGCACTAATTTCCATTGTATGAAGTGAAGATCACAGCTTGATTCGCTTATATGTTCAAATTGTTACATACTAAATAGTATTCAATAGCAAACCAGTTGCTAAATTAGATGTACAATAATAACTATCTAACTTAAAAATTAAAATATTTTGCAAATATATTTAAATGCCAATAATTGCATAGTTTTTATCCTTATTGAAAAATATTTCAATAAAGCAGAATAGAGCAAATTTCCAATTAGTTTATTTGCTATTAAACTTGATAGTTTATAATATGTTGAGATTAATCCTCCTTGTAGTTTTATATTTTGTCCAAATTATGGTAATTTTCTTTTATGCCTATACTATCAATACTCATGATTTAGTATGGTACATTGAATTTTAAGAGAAATTGAGAAAAAAATAAGTCAGTATAGCTTATCTTCTATATGTATTCCAAAAGTCAATGTACCAAACGTTAAAATACCCTTAATTGAATACAGAAATTTCCCAGAGGCATATTGGGCAACAAATATCTCATTGTCAGAACTGACAACACTTTCTAGAAAGCATTGTTTCTTATTTTGGGTTAAAATTGTGGTAGATATACAACTACAAGCTCTACATTAATCTGCTTTGTTGAAAATGGAGATACTTTACTATAGTTTAAAGATGCTAGTGTATATACCCTGTATAAATGTATGTTAAACAACTATCTTATGTACTACTTTCAGCTAACTTACAGTAATTAAAGACTAATGAAAGGTACGCATTAGTTTTTCACAGTTTCTCTTAGTGCGTCTTTTTCTACTTAGCGCTGTTAATATTTATTCATGTGATGCTTTTATGACACTATTATTTATCTCGTTTTAAAATTCTTTTTAGATAAGTAGTTAGAATAACTGAGAATTTTCACTGGAATAATTTTAACAGGCTACAAATATAAAATTATTTTCTAATAAACATCTTTTAAACTTGACTACCACTTTTATATTTCATGGTATATTTTATTTGTAATATTTCTAAATTTAAAAATGAGCAAACAATTTCTTTATAAAGATTCATTTATTTTGACTCAAAAATTCGAATGTTGTAGAATAATAATAAAGTCAAATATTTTTAGAGAATTACCTTAAGGTAGACATTGTAAAAGAGTTTTACATTAAAATATTTGATTCAATCTTCTAGTGGAATATTTGAGTTAGGTATATTATAGATATCATAACAATGAACTTGCTAACATTGCCTGTAGTTGCACAGCATGTTAATGGCAGAGAGATTTTTAAATCCAGTTCTGCTGATATTTGCCTTGATATTTGCCTTAACCAGTCTTAACTTTAACGTAGATCTCAATAATAAAATTAGCTCCCTATAAATTTATTTTTAAAATAAATACCATTTATTTGCATACAGAATGCTTTTTTCTTTTTCTCTTTTTTTTGGCATCATTTTGCTATTACACTATTAAAATAATTCAACTTCCTAAATGGGACAGAGATAGAAAAAAGAACAAATACTCCTTGTATTTATGGGATATGTGAAGAAATATATCGGTTCCTTGTATGGATTTCCCATTCTCCTTATTAGAATAATCTGAGCTGGGTATTTTTATTTTTGTTTTATAGATGAGGAGTCCTAATATCAGAGAAGGTAAACATGCTGTCATATCTACACAGTTGACGTATTAGAGAGGCACAATTTAAACTCGATGCAGTAGAATGTCAATAGCTTTGTTCTTTGTATTGAACCATTCACATTTGACTGTGACCTTCTTCCTAAACTGCTTTTCTTAACATGGGGAGGGATTAATAATGAATAATGAATGCATGACAGGTCAGGCTTGAGGCAGACATTTTTATTAGTTTATCCCATTTAATTTTTGCATAAACTATGCTATGTAGAAATTTATTGTTTTTATGTTAGAACTAAGAAAACTATGAATAATAAAAATTGTATAATTTACCTAAGGTCTTACAGTGCCAATCAATATCTTTAAATACAAATTTATCTGATTTCAAAAATTTTAAAGACCAAATTCTGGAGACCTATTGGGCTCCTCTCTTAATGTAGAGAAAATAAAATGCATTTCAGTATATACAAGAAAGAAAATAGAAGTCTCATGATTTTTGGTGTGAGGATACAAAAGACTGGTATACTCAGTTATGTAAGAACTAAAAATTCAATCTCCATATTAGACAGGTCTGAATTTTTCTAATAACAATGTGAAAACTCAAGAAATCAGGAAACAAGATAAAATGATTCTTCTGTCACCAAATTCCACTACAGGACTGTCATACATTTGACATCTCAACTTTCTAAAAGATATTTCGAAATTATTATCCACATCCATAGAATATGTATAGCTTATTAATTTGATATTTCAATTTATTCACATGCTGTTTTACTGAAATAAGCAATTTGAATGTGTCTTAATACTATTATAACATTTATTTCCTTCCCTATTTACAAATTATAGATTAAAATTTGGTAACTTGTGAGCTCCAGTTATTAAGTGGAATTATACTTAAATTTTATTTCTGTTTGAAGAACACATTATTTTAGAAGTGTCTTTAATATATAAAAGAAGAAATTGTGCTTTGCTTTTGGTTTGAATTAAATTTGATATTGAAAATTGTGTCATTTTACCTGTATTCTATACATATTCTAGTAATAAATCAAAAGCAGTTTGAGTATCTTGGACATTTATGAGCTGAATTATTCATGCTTGGCATTTCATAAATCGAAAGAAAATTCTAAGTGTGAAAAACATGAACTTTTTATGGCCCCATAATAGTTATTTCTTTAGATGGGAAGAAAGTCTCTTTGCTAATGATCTGTCTCTTAGATGATGTCCACCTGATAAAAGTAGATGCTAACTGTTCTTTGTCTCAGTTTGATGATTGACTTTGCTAAATTTCACAAAGCAAAAAAAGGGTTTAGCTTGGACAGTATGGATTTCAAAATGTATATGTATCAGAGGAGGCCAAGGCCGTTCATGTAGTGATTCTGTTAGAACGGTGAGCAGTGTGTTTCTCACCATTGCAATCTTGAAATGGAGTATGCATTTAATGCTAAAGTGCAATGGGCTTTTATCTTTGGGACTGTTACCCTTATGCATTGCAGCCCTACATCTTAGATCCATTCTCAACCTGCTCATCACTCTACAAACTCCTGGTACACTGCTCTCTGAAAATCTTCTATTGCCATCAAACTGAATCTTCACCTTGTATCTGACTAGTGACACTTGTTCTCATAAAAGAGTTTCAATAGGATATTTATCACGTTCCTTCACTTTTAGCATCTTACACAGGTGGAAGGGCTGATGTTTTAATAGCACTTTTTCACCCACTCACACTCATTTTTCTAACTTGAAAACTGGGCATCATGCTAAAGTATTTCAATAAACCGCAGATGTCAAATTCTTAACTCTCACAGATTTGTTTTTTTCTCACTTCCTCTGCTCCAGTCTACTTCAGCAACCCACTCCTCTGGTCCCCGGGACATTATCATTTCCAGAACTTCTCTGCATTAAATATCTTAAACTCCAAGATTCACTCTCTGACTACCTCTCAACCTTAATATCACTTCTCTAGTTGCACCTCTTGAAATACTTAGTCAATTGTTTGCTCTCTCCTATTCTAGTCACACAAACTTTACTACATTAATTTCTTTTGTTATATAACCTAGATCAAATGGCAAACAACTCCACTATGCTCTTACCAGAAATTTTATTCATTGGCTCTGTTATTCTCATCGTTCAGTACAGCCTCAAGGAAGGGATCTTGACATCATTTGTAAGACACTGCTAAAGAAAATGGCAAGGACATACAGCATATTTTGTCCATGGATAATTTTCAGCCTCAACTCTTTATTAATGGTTATTATTGTCAATAGTAGACTTTCTCGCTGCTAATCAAAATCATCTTTGTTTTTATGAACTTTCAAGCCATCTTCTGCTGTCTCCACAGAAACTGCCATGCTATCCACTTATCTGAACAAATAAATCCTTTCAAACAGGATATTCCTTGACCTCCCTTGACCCTCCATCTTAATCATATTTACATATCTGCATTCTTTCTTCCAATCTCAGAGGAAGAGAACTCTGTTTACAGGCCACATCTTTTTTTCCCAGCCAGATCTTTAATCTTGGCATACACGAATCCACCATTACCCTGATTTGTAAATTAAGTTCTCATTTCTGAAACTCTTTCCATCACTCCCCTGAGAAACTCCTACCCTAAAAAACTAAATATCTCTCCATCCTGTATCAGTCATGGCTGCAGCAGAAAACAGATGGTATACTAAAATTAGTTTAACTTGAGTAGAATTTTATAAAGGGACTATTTACAAAGAGGTAGGGAGGATGTAGGAAAAGCATAAGGGCCAGTAAAGTACAAGGGACTAGTAATTGTGGCACCTTTACCATCTGGCAGTGTGAGGTGCAGGTTGAAGAGTTGCTGTGGTTACTGGATTCAGAGCCAGATAAAGCCCTATGGAAAGGACTGCCTGACAGTTGCTGTGATCTGCAGTTGATAGATTCAGCCCCTGGCGCACTCACAGATGTGGAGCTAGGGCAATAAACACTCAGAACTCATATCTTACTCACCTTTCTTCCTTCCATCTTCTATGAGCATTGACACTGACTTAACAGGCAGTCTAAAGACGAGGCAGCAAATTGAGTTAGTACGTTAGCTTTGCAAGGCATAGCGCAGGTTAGAGACGGCTGGATGGTGAATCTAGAGATGACAAGTGAAATATTTATTTTATCTCGATTTTCTTTACTTTCTCAGCTCTTCTCAGCAACTTTTCGATCCTGTAACTTAAGTCTTTTCGGACTTCTGTCTAACTGTGGTCCCCTTATCCAAAGTGATTTTCCTTTTCTTCTCCAGCTGCTGAAATCCGTCTCCATTAGCCAACTCAGATGTTTCTTTTCTAATATTATTTTATCATTTTCACCAGGTAGTGAATTATCCCCTCTTTTACATTACTGTAAAAAGCTTTACATATCTTCAGCATAGGATTTTTTTTTCATTTTATGATCCTGCAGATACCTTTATAGAGAAGATTCTTCTCATGTCTTGATATGTTCTGTATTTATCATTGCTTGCTTCATGTAAGATATTCACTAATTATGTGTTTTATTAATTTTCACAATGTTTGTCCCTTTTTTTTTTTTTTTTTTTTTTTTGAGATGGAGTCTTGCTTTGCTCTCAGGCTTGAATGCAGTGGCACAATCGTGGCTCACGGAAATTTCTGCCTCCTGGTTCAAGCAATTTATCTGCCTCAGCCTTCTGAGTAGCTGAGATTACAGGCATGTGCCACCATGCCACCATGCCTGGCATATATATATATAGTTTTTTTTTTTTTTTTTTTTTTTTTTTTTT
>NW_022436948.1:37668654-38084233 GCF_009761245.1 Sapajus apella
AGAGACAGGGTTTCATCATATTGGTCAGGCTGGTCTCGAACTCCTGATCTCATGATCCACCTGCTTCATCCTCCCAAAGTGCTGGGATTACAGGCATGAGCCACCTCACCTTGCCAGATGTTTGTCTGTCAGTACTGGGTCCCCTGATGCTAATTGAACATACAGTTTGTCAAGAGTAATCTATTTAGGATAAAAATAGATAAGTGGCTATATTTGAAATGAAAATAACTTTCTAGAAGGTTTTGTAGCCCTAGTTACTGTTTTTTATCTTGAATTACATACATGGAAAAGAATGATCTGGAAACAAGGTCACAAAGATAACATTGGAATGAAAGACAATTCAAGGAAGTTTGTGGGCAGAGGACCACATTGCCATTTTGGTGAAACAGTCTTTCTTTCTTCAATGCTGTTATTGCAAAAGCACAGACAGAGGAAGTCATGTGGGGACACTCAGAATCAAACGAGACAAATTTACCACTAAAGACACATGCAGAATATACTAAAACTGTGGGTCTTATTTTTAAGAAAAAAATGTAAAAGAAATGATCTGCTACAGTATAATAATTTTGAATTTAAATATATACATTTAATCTACTGTGCATTTTCTCTTCAACAGTATCTATCAATTGTGTATGCATTGCAGTGAAGTATTTACCTGTCTCTCCCATTAATCACCTGAAGAGTCTGCATTCTTATATTGAGAATTGTGCTAGAGTAGGTTTTGTCAAATTGACCAGGTGGAATATCATCTTTGGACTTTCAGGAACAGTTTTTTCTTTCTTTTATTTTTTTTTTCTTTTTGTCCAAATCTAGCCCCTGTAAGAAATGTGTTTCCAACCTGCTAGGAACAGTTTTTTCAAATGGTTTCATTGTTCACATGCTATATGAGCATTCCCGCATGACTTACCTTGACAAAGAGAATGAAATGAAATAAATATACATGCTGTGATAGCAGTGGACTTCCTTGCTGCCAAGGAAAGACTACATTAAACTTGTCACGGCAATTGTAAGAAAATAACGTTTCTTTTTCTTAATAAATATTTTTTCTTTCTTTTGCTGAGAGATTTTCAGTATATATTTTCTATCCATATTTCATAGTTATCATTGTTTTGCATAGAGGAATAGAGAGAATAAGAAAAAATTCTGCTTAAAAATTTATACACAAAGAAACATAGCTGATGTTTTGCTTTTGTTTTTAATTAAGCCAAATCAAAAGCTATGTCTCCATTCTTCTCTCATTTTTGCTTTTTGCGATGATAAAATCACTTTGTTTTACACAAATGTGAAATTAACTAGTTTTGAGGACAATATTCTTTAGCTGCCAACAGTAATTAAAAGTTGGGCTTATTCCCTAACGACGCATTATATTTCACATTTCCCTGATTGGAATTTTACTCCCAAGGTGCTCACCGAATGGGAATTTAAAGTTTATTTTTAGGTAGTTTCATTGTGTTTACACTGTTTTCTTTCATTGAGACAGCTATAACTAAATGCCAGGGTAGAGAATTTTCAACACTCTGAATTAAGTTGTTAGGTTTGTTGAAATATACCCAAGACAAGCATTATCCCCTTTCTGTAGCCACTCATAAAAGTGTGCAGGATAAAATCTGCTTTGCTTGTATTCTGAGTATATTCCCTGTATTTCCTGATGCGGTTATGTTGCCAGGCAATAGAATATTAGAGCAAATAAAATGATAGGCAAGAAATGATCTAGAAAAGGAAACTATGTAGTAGGGAAATGAGTGAGACAGAAAAGCAAGGAAAAGAATAATAGTTTGAGGTTTTCTGGAAGTGTTTTCTGACCAATTGAAACCTTGTGAATATGTGTAGCTTGTGTGCGAGGAAAGAGAATGGCAAATATAATATATCAGGATCAAAAAGAGAAATGGCCTAAGTGATTAGGAATCAAAAGCATATGTAGGTTATTCGAATCAGTGTGCCACAGGGTAGTTTTGAAATCCACTTGTGAGGCATGCATAGTCATGTCTTAATTTGTATGTGTCCATTATTAATATACTAATATTGGTATTTCCAATAATTATGGTCAACACATTTTTTAAATTTTTAATTTTTGTGAGTACATAGTAGGTGTATATATTTATGGAGTACAATGAACTATTTTAGTATAGGCCTACAATGTATAATAATTACATCAAGATAAATGGAATATCCATCGCCTCAATTATTTATCCTTTTTTTGTGTTATAAAGGAAGTCTCATAGTTATTTTTAAAGGCATGTACAAGAAATTATTGTTGCTTCAGTCACCCTGTTGTGCTATCAAATATTAGATCTTATTTATTATATCTAACTATATTTTGTAAACATTAATTGTACCCACTCCCCTTTATGCCTCCCACACTACCCTTCAGGGGTTCTGATGAGTTCAATTCTTTTCATTTTTAGCTCCCCAAAGTTAAGTGAGAACATGTGACGTTTGCCTGGCTTATTTCACTTAACATAATGACCTCCAGTTCCATTCATGTTGTTGCAAGTGACAGGATCTCATTGTTTTTTATGGCTGAGTAGTACTCTATTGTGTATACATATGACATTTTGTTTATCTATTCATATGTTGATGGACACTTAGCTTGGTTCCAAATCTTGGCTATTGGGAATAGTTCTGCAATAAACATGGAAGTGACCGTCTCTTTTTAATGTACTTCCTTTCTTTTGGGTATATACCTACCAGTGGGACTGCTGAATAGTATAATAGTTCTATTTTTGGTTTTTTGAGGAACCTCCATACTGTTCTTCATAGTGGCTGTACTAATTTACATTCCCACCAACAGTATACAAAAATTCCCCTTTCTCCACATCCTTGCTAGCATTTATTATTTCCTATTAGATAAAAGCCAATGTAAGGTAAGATGATATCTCCTTGCATTTTTGCTTTGCATTTTCTAATGATTAGTGATTTGGAGCACCCTTTCATCTACCTATTTGCCACTTGCATGTCTTCTTTGAATATATGTTTATTCACATTTTTGCCCATTTTAAAATCAGATTATTAGATTTGTTTTCCTATAGAAAACAAATGGTTGCCTCTGTTGTAGATTCTTCCTCAAGAAATGTTTGCTTAGTCCACTGTCCTGGAGAGTTTTCCCCAAAGTTTTCTTGTAGCAGTTTCAAAGTTTGAGGTTTTAGATTTAAGTGTTTAATACATTTTTATTTGATTTTTTTATAGGGAGAGATAGGAGTCTAGTTTCATTCTTTAGCATGTAGGCATCCATTTTTCCCAGCACAAATTATTGAAGAGAATGTCCTTTCCCCAAGGTATGTTCTTAGCATCTTTGTCAAAAATGAGTTCACTACAGATGTACGGATTTGTTTCTGGGTTTCTCTGTTCTGTTCCATTGGCCTATGTGTCTGTTTTTATGCCAATATTTGATCATTACATGTATGTAATCGACTTTTCAAATAGCATTATAAGTCTTCACACTTTTTTTTTCTAAAAATGTCTATAATCTCAATACTTTGGGAGGCCAAGACAGGTGGATTGTCTGAGGTCAGGAGTTCGAGATCAGCCTGGCCAACATGGCGAAATCCATCTCTACTAAAAATACAAATAAATAAATATTAGCTGGTCTGGTGGTGGACACCTGTAAGTCCAGCTACTTGGGAGGCTGAGACAGAAGAATGGCTTGAACCTGGGAGGCAGAGGTTGCAGTGAGCTGAGATAGTGTCATTGCACTCCAGCCTGGGCAACAAGAGCAAAACTCCATCTCAAAAAAAAAAAAAAGATATGATTCTGCTTTACTGTCATTGTGATGTTGGCTGTAGCTAAGAATAGTTATTGTGATACATCTGAATAGTACCTGTTAGCTATCTTTCTCATATTTCCCTACAAGTGTTTCTCATATTTTCTCCTTTGTGCAGCAGATGTGTAGATTTGCCAGATTAGAGCCAATGTGTTAAATCTGCAAGGACATTCACTATTTGTATGTGTAGTTGCCCAAAGTTCACTCTTGAAAGTACACGCTCTAGGCCTAGATTAGAGATCACTAATTGTATGTTGTTCTTGCCTTTTCTATTTCTGTTCTTAGTTGCTTTGTACAAAAAAATCAATCAAACAAACAAACAAACAAAAACATTTTTTATTCCTATTCAGATTCTGCGGGAGATGCAATGATCCTTTGTTACAGTTTTCAAATGATCTCTCCAAACGCCTTCTATCTTTACAGCAGCCATGGAGGGTGGGAGTCTCCATCCTGTCTTTTTAAAATAATATCATCTGGTCTCACTCTGTGTTAGACTCTTCTCTCCTACTAAGAAGGGCTTTTCTTTATTTTTGTCCCCTTTATATTATTGGATTATATATGTCTTGGGACAGAGCCTTGCCTAAAAACTTGGCTATTTAAAAATTTAAAACACAAATTTACATGCAGTCTCTGCATCTAAGAATGTTGTCCTTTGGGAGGCCCAGGCAGGTGGATCGCCAGGTGAGGAGATCGAGACCATCCTGACCGACATGGTGAAAACTCACCTCTACTAAAATACAAAAAATTAACCGGCTGTGGTGGTGCACATATGTAGTCCCAGCTTCTTGGGAGGCTGAGGCAGGGGATTCGCTTGAACCCAGGAAGTGGAGGTTACAGTGAGCAGAAATCTTGCCACTGCACTCCAGCCTGGTGACAGAGCAATAATCCATCTAAAAAAAAAAAAGTCATCTTTCAAGCTGGAGGTGAATATTGTATCCTATTTTTTTTTTTTTAATTTCTGTTCCTTCCGTGATTCTTTCATTTCAATCTCCTTTCTTGTTTTAACTTTTTCTTTCTCCACTTCATCCCATTTTTTGATTATAAATGTATTTATGAGGCTAATATTAGCCTCACTGGTGGCATGAAAACTCAAAAAACAAAAAAGTTACTATGTTCTTTTAGACGATAAAGTGAGGAACAGAAAAAGCTTTTTAAAATAAGCAAAGTAAAAATACCAATGCCTGGTATAGTTTGTGGTCTTTTCTTAGTACTTAGTTATGATTCTATAATTCCTTCACTTTCTCTAAATTTTTGAAAATTCAGTTCAGTTTCAATTTCACAAATATTAAGCACGAGTACCAAGCAGCAAAAAGAGCAGCATGTGATCATTTTGTGAGACCTGAGGCACATTTCTTTACAGTGGCTTCTTCACACCTAAAGTAAAGGACACTATGCATACTGCAGCCTGTTCAGTGAAAATTAAGTAAGAAAATATATGATACGTGCATAGTTAGCTTAGTTGACATCCCAGAACATAACAAGCACTCAATACATAGGTAGCTTGGCTTACTTCATTATGTTTTATAACTGTTTTATGCTATGGGTCTCAAGGAATAACTAGATAGCACTATGTTAAAGAATTATCAAATGTGCCTGTTTCAAGCAATAAACTCCTTAGGTCTGCTGTGTGACCAAGGCATCTACACTTTTTACATCAACACTAAGAGGCGGCTTGGATGCTGAAGAAAGGATAGATTTAAGGAATTAGGAGCAGAGGCATGAGACTTATACATTCCTAAATTCAAACTAGTCCTTGACATTTACTAACAGGTTGCCTAGATATAGTTATTTAAACATTTTAATCTGATTTTAGTGGAGATAAATGAAAGATCTACTTAGCATATAGTAAATAGTCAGCAAATCACACAGTTATAATCTAGTGGGAATATTTTCACATAAAATATCATGTGGTGACCTCCCCAGAGTTGACTATAATGCCAAGATAAAAGAAAAAATAATCTTCCAACCTGGAATTATCTACATTGTAAATAAATGCAAATGTAACAACTTTTTCACACCCTTGTCATTGTGAATCCATACTGAATGCAGAAGTTTGTATCACAGTTGTGCTTCTAAAATTATTTTAAAACTCCTTTATAATTTTATATATTTTATGTTGTTTTCATTATTTTCCACAAAAGAATAAACACACACACACACATACACAGAGATATAGAGAGATAGAAGAGAGGAACAGGAAGAGGAAGGCTAAGAAGTGATTCTAAATAAATGAAGGAATTGGGTACCGTTGTAATAAGATTGTTGTCACTGGAGAAAACATATCATGCCAAGTCCGATCATCTTTTTCTGTGATTTCTAATACAGAGAGGTTTTCTTTTGACTTAAACTGGTTATTAGTGAGAAGAAAGTCTAAGTACCTTAGTTCAGTCTTACAATTCACCCTCCACATTATAGTTCTAGTAATTCAGTTTTATCTTTTCCAAATAATTCAAGTATTACATACATTTCTTAAAGCTGTGGTATACTGATAAAGACAAACGTATTGTACCAGTATTTTAAGGACACACAACATACAAATGTTACTTTTTACTGTCCCCTGCCTTCCTCTTAATCTATCTATATTTTCTTTATAGTCCCATCTATACTATCTTGAAAGAAAATTACCAAGGCAGGCAGCAAAAAGACGGGTAGGAGAGTGTGGTCCATCTTTAACGTTGCCAGCATCTAAGTTAAATATTGAAAGAGAAATCAACTGCCTTGTCCTCCACACTCAACATCAAGAAGCCCAGTGAGCTCCTGCTACTTGCTACTGCTCGCATTAACTGCGTAGCAATAACAGTGAGGGAGAAAAAAATGGCTTTGCCCAGCAATAGTTTCAGCAGCCAAAAGTTAATACCTCCTTTATACTTAATAAAAAGCAAAGGCTTCAAACCTTAGGTTAATTTCAATAAGACCAAACATTCAGGCAGTATGCCTGTAGTTCTAGCATTCTCAGTTCACTAAGGGTAAAATTCCATGAGTTTTCACAGAATGAGAAATATAAGCACACAAATATTGAGTATTCTGAGCCTACTAATAGATCTAAAAGTAAAGGAACATTTTGTGCAAAGATTTTGAAAAATACAAAGAATAGATGCCCTCTGTGTAGTTAAAATAATATTTTAGTTTTTAGTTTTTTCCAAATATTGAATCAGATTCCAGAAACTGAAATCACTAAACCTATACAGGCCTTGGGCCAATGCAGATTTCAGGCTCCTAAGCTGATCAGAAAATTGAATATTCCATACTTAGAAGATCTTCTAAATAATTTATTTGTGCCTTCCCTTTGTTAGCATGTTTGTTTGTTTGTTTGTTTGTTTTAATCAACAAGTCTATCTTTGCTCTACTGCTGCTGTTACCTGCAACTGAAGTGATAGGACCTCATTAATGCAGATTAGTGTCTGAAAGTGAGCAACACTTATAGATTGCAATTCTTGTTTTCCCTTTCCAAATATTCTCTTGGGTGAAAAAAAAAAAAACCAAGGGGCTAGTTGCTAGAGGGGAATTAAGCCATCTCAAACAAACAATAGATTTAATCCTTTTTACTCTGGTGTTTATAAAACAGCAGATTACCCAGAGTTGGAATAGATGTTCTGCTACTTTGCATTCAGATTGTGGTAGCTAATGGCAAAAACACAAGCACAGTCCCTAAACTAAATAATAATGCATATTGTAATTATTTCAGAAACAAAGTGATAAATTTTCACTACATTCAGCACTTTAATCTCTGCTGAGATGGCATACTTTAGACCCAGAAGAAAAAATATATAAATCAGAATCTATGTGAAGGTGGTCTTTATTACATGAAGATTTTATTACATGATGTAAGAAATAATATTACAGGAGTTTGGAATGAAGTCAAATTCATTGCACAATATCAGATTTAAATAGAGTATCATATTTTAATCTAATTTTTTGCCTTTGTCAAATTGACAGTCATCTTTTTTTTGTAATTAAATATCAGTTTGGACCCTCAGGCCTCTGAGACAAATTGGTTGTATTCTTATATGTTAAACACTGACTTAATTCAGTTCAATCATTTAATTCTTCTTCCTTTAATTACTTAGTAGCTAAAACTAATAACTGGTTTTGTTTCTTTAAACTTATTGTGTAGTCTTGCCAAAGCAAATTGCTATATCTGATTTCATGTGAACGCCAAGTTGCTTAGCAACTTAAATCTGCCTTATATTTCATCTTTTTGCTTGCTCTTTAATCTCTAAATTTTTATCAGGGTGTAATTTTAGGCATATATCTATATTTATACAGATTCTTTAAAAAATTCACACAGTGAACAGTTTGTTATCCATTGAATCTGTAGTTGTGTGTTTGTGTGGAGAGAGGAGCAAAGGACAGACAGTTAGAGTAAGAACAGGAGAAAGACAGAAGTGGGAGTCCAAAGAGGAGACAGAGCGAGAGAATGAATTTATAATATCCTAGTCTTGTATCTTTCCGGCTCTTAAATCTTATGGCTTTTCCACCTTTTATATGTAGTTCACATGTTCTGTTTTGTCTTCTAGGTACCAAGACTCTTGTTTCTAACCTCAAGGCGTGGGGATTTAGTCATCTATACTAGTTCCTGAACAATTTCATGCATAATTGGCATTCAGGCTCAGAAGACTCTTAAAACAGATCCGATTCAGAGCCTTGTGTGGTTTTATCCGCAGAGAGAAATTATCCCTTTGGGAGGTTTGTCATCTTTGTCAGGAAGAAAATGGTGTTACTATTTCGTATGTTCATTGTGTCCTGGCAGACAGGCAGTGACTTTTCAGCCAGGTCCAGAAGCTAATTGTAGAAATGATGGAAAGTGTCAGAATGTAAAGAAAAAAAGTCTTAGAGTAAGTGACAGTTGTCACTTTGCTTATTTTCTGCTATTCGCTGTAATAGGCATGAAAGTATAAAGGAACATTTGAAGGAGAAAAAAGATTTGTTTCACACATGCATAACATTGAACGGAAATGAGCTTTAAATATTGGTGTACATTCCTTCAGAATGTAATTACCCTACATTACCCTATCAGTCACTCTTCTTCATCAGGGGACAAAAATAATTTCTCCAGCATCTCTCCATTCTTGCATACCCACACTCATCAATGCATACTCAGGGGTGTGTTGCTTACAAATCAGGAAAACAAATGGTAACAGGGAGAGTGAGTGCCCATTAATTTTGTGCTTTCTTTTTGAGAACAACAGCTTCAACCCAGCTATTATTTGTCTTGAGCATGAAAGCAATCTTCCAGCTTGAAACAGAATTGTTGGTTTCAATGTTATATTTTTATTTTTATGTTTTATGTTTTAGACTGGGGCTCACTTTTAAATAAGGCAATTTCAATGCTTATTAATGAATGCTAAATTAATTATAGTTTCCTTTTATGGAAGTTTGGGGAGTTTTTTGACGTCCTTATATTTTTTTCCACTCTGCTTGTTTTCTTTGTGTGTGTATGTGTGTGTGTTTATTTCTTTTTAGATGCTCTGCAATATATGACTAAGGCTTTTTTGACCGGGTTTCATTTCTTCTGCATTGCTATCATTGGCAAAATTTCAAAAGAATAATTTCTTATCTATTGTTTTTAAAATAAATAGCATTGAAAGTGTCTCTATGTTCATTACAGCAGAACAGTTTTGAACAGCCTGAATGCCACCTAGTTGAATAGCTGCATATGGATAGTAGAAGTCTCAGCTCTCTTCTGAACTGTGTTCCTGGTGATTTAAGTAAGGTATCCTAAAATGATGTATGCAGGAGACTCATGATCACCTCTCCCATCTTTTTAGTTCTTAGTCGGGATCTTTGGTTGAGTCTGAGAACCAAACTGACACAGACAGATTAACAGGCAGTAAACATACAAATGTTATTAATTTGTACATGTACATAGGAATCCACACCAGTGAGTGAATACCTGAAGAAATAGCCAAAGCAGAAATCTTTTATGCCTTTTAGACAAAGAAATGATAAATTAAGGAAGAAATGACAAGACAAAGGCATTTGAACCAGGGGTAATAAATCATGGAGAAGTCCCTGGAGGATATTGAGGGGGGGGGTAAATCTAGTGGAGGATAAGGGTTATTTTAGTAACTTTATTTGTACAGTTCTATTACAACACCAATTCCAAGTCTCTAGTGATAAAAATTATTTTCTCATCCTCATACAGGAAAGGTATATTTAAAAGAAAATTGAGCATGGTGGCTCACACTTGTAATCTCAGCACTTTGGGAGGCCGAGGTGGGCAGATCACGAGGTCAAGAAATCGAAACCATCCTGGTCAACATGGTGAAACCTCGTTTCTACTAAAAATACAAAAGATTATCCAGGCATGGTGGCTCGCGTTTTCGATCCCAGCTAATCGGGAGGCTAAGGCAGGAGAATCGCTTGAACTTAGGAGGTAGACGTTGCAGTGAGCTGAGATTGCGCCATTGCACTCCAGCATGGGTGACATAGTGAGACTCCATCTCACAAACATACATACATACATACATACATACATACATAAAAGAAATTGTATGGCTTACTGCAGGTAGGAAGGGGCCAGTCAGATACCCTTTCCAAAACTATTTCTCAAGTGTCTTCAGCTTGAAATAATCAATATGCAAAATATGGGTATATTATAGGGTGGCATGTCCCTAATTCCATCAGATGTGTGTGACCATACAGGAATATAAACATGTCTGTTAGGCTGGGTG
Organism: Sapajus apella; assembly: GCF_009761245.1. Lineage (NCBI taxonomy): Eukaryota > Metazoa > Chordata > Mammalia > Primates > Cebidae > Sapajus > Sapajus apella. Next base: position 37,679,089 of record NW_022436948.1, read on the forward strand.
CAGAGGCTCATGCCTGTAATCCAAGCTCTTTAGGAGGCTGAGGCAGGAGGATCACTGAAGGCCAGGAGTTTGAGACCAGTGTGGGCAACTTAGTAAGGCTGCATCTCTCAATTAAAAAAAATAACTAAATAACTGGGGATGGTATACTCCTAGCTCCTCAGGAGCCAGAGGTCAGAGGATCTCTTGAGCCCTGGAATTTGAGACTGCACTGAACTGTGATTGCCCTACTATACTCCAGCCTAGGTTACAGAGTGAGGTCTTGTCTCAATCAATCAATCACTCAATCAAATAACAAAATAAAAAGTCTGACAGCTTCAGACACCATATGATTCTCCCTAAGTTCCCTTTACCATCTTCCTTTTCTGGCCAAATTTACACTTATCCTTGTCTAGGGTACACAAAGCCACATGGAAGAAACTGTACTTTGCCATTATCTATCATACAAAATTCAATATCCATACAATAGAACTATATATGAATGCTACCAAACTTCTAATTTTGTGAGTACCAGACAAAAGCTCCTATAATAAATAGGCAGCATACTTTCTCCCCAACATTAAGCCATGCTACGTACCTGGCCTCTAAATCTCCTTTTGTTCCCTTACAATGTGAGCACACAGTGCTTCAGCAGGATTCGTGAAGTATCCTTCAGAAACCTTGTGATGTACGTGGGGACAGCAACTAGATCAACCAGCACCCTGCTTCACCTTAGCTTATTGTCAACCAAAACGTGGTTGCTTCCACATACTACTACACATTATCCTGTGCTTATGTCTTAAGATGAATAGATTCTAAAGTTTGTGCATTTCATATGGGTGAGAAGAAGGATGTCTCCTATTGGGAGCAGCTGCCAAAACTGTACTGAATACAGGTCATATCTATTCAGTAGTAAATGGAATTAATCTCCCCAACCCCTGCAAAACAAAAGACCTGGGAAATGTGAGATTAAAAGTGTAATCCTCAAAGCAGTTTGGCTTTTCTGCCAGGTGATGATTTGTTATAGCACTGAATGATGAAACTTGCTTTTCTCAGAGAATTTCAGATCAGTTGGAGGGGTCTGTCCTCTCTGCATTATGATGGGATACCTTCCAGAAGAAATTAGCTGGGGTTGGTGTACCAACTTTGTAAAATTGCTTCCTCTTAGCAATGAGGATATCCTTTGATATAGATTATATTTCCTTCTTATACTTTCTGCCAAGTCTTTTCTGGGCTAAGATATTGTATACTGTTTTTACCTTTTAGGAATGAATTACCAACCAGACAGGGATGGTTCCAGGAAAATCAGTTGCCAAGTAAAACCAGTGAAATTCTTGGGTGGATATTTGGCATCCAAGCTAAGAACATTCCATTTATAAGAAAGTTTTAGTGTCTTTCTCTATTTTTTTTTTTAAGACTCTCAACTGATAGAGAGCCAGCTAGTGAATGGATATGGATTAAAAAAAAATCCCCCAAACTGATATGTTTTCAATATTTTTCAAAATTGGGCCTATACAAAGAATGTCCTTTGGTTCATGATAGCTGTCACTGAATACCGAGCCTGGCACACCCTACCTCTACACGACCAGGTGTGTACAAGACATTGCGTTAGAAAGCCACTTCATCTTTGACTGTTAGCTGGGATTGCTTATAGTTGGTTCTAAGAAGTCCATTTCTTTATCACATATGTGATGATGTCGTTCTGTGTGACTTGCAAATATTTATCTGAAACTTAGACTTGCTTTAATTATTTTAGTTTAACTCATTGGACACTGGGAGAAATCCTGAAGCTAAATACACTACTAATGTAGCACAAGAATTATTTCAGTTTTGGAATTCTTTCTTCTTTCTAGAAAATTGTGAGAGACCTAACCTGGCAACTCTATGTTATATATGAGTCACATAAAATACAAATTTAACAGTAGAAGACAGAATGTTCTGGCTGAGCGTGGTGGTTCAAACCCGTTATCCCAGCACTTTAGGAGGCCGAGGTGAGTGGATCACAAGGTCAGGAGTTCAAGACCAGCCTGGGTAACAGTGAAATCCCATATCTACCAAAAATACAAAAATTGGCTGGACACGGTGACTTGTGCCTGTAGTCCCAGCTACTCTCAAGGCTGAGCCAGGGGAATCGCTTGAACCTGGGAGTTGGAAGTGATGTTGAGCTGAAATCCTGCCACTGCACTCCAGGCTGGGCAACAGAGCAGCTTCATAGAAAAAATAAAAATGTTCTAATTATATAAACCTTTAAAATAGGTCCAGTGTTTGGTCTAGCTCATTTCCACATTTTCTTCTTTGTCCTCATGCATTTTGATATAGGTATGTTTTATTTTACAGTGTGGGCTGTGTATAAGACAATCTGTTCTAATGTGGGAAAATTATTAGAAATGGTATTTCTATTTAACTTAATACTATGTCGTGGTTAAATAGATTTTATGTATACTTTATAATGTTGCAAATGAATGAAAAAGGCAGTGTATGTGGATATTTGACATATAAAACTATGCATGCCTAAGGGAGATGTGTAGACTTTATTTTAATATGAATGTACAATCAAATAAAGGTAGGAAACAAAACTGATGACATCTTTTAGAACTGTTTAACACAGGAATATGTTGATAAACATCCGACACTTTTCTAATGTAAGCAGATATGTGATATCAGTTTTCTGGAACATGACTTGAATATTTTCTCTTAAACCTATACATTGGGAAAAGGTTCATATAATTTAATTCAAAAACACCTTCCATAATCTCTCTTGTATTTTTAGTATTAGTCTATTGAGCAGCATTCCTAAATAGACATCTTAGGAGCATTGGATAGTGTCTTTTCTAGTTGAAAGAGTATCCCAAAAGATTGAAAAGTGGAAGGATAGAAGAAGCCAGAACAGGTGGTTATGTTAATTAAAGCTGTATTATCTGCGTTGTGATTGTAAGTAGCTGTTTATGCACTGGGAAACTTGCAAACAATGTGTATAAATCCCATTCCTGAGAGGTCTAATTATTTTTAAGGAAGTTTAAAATTCTGACTACACTGTCAGTCATAAGTCACACTCCTTCAATCGGCCTCTGGTGGTGATTTGTTTAAAATAATCAAAGGACCTTATTATGTTGCATTATTCCAAAATGCATACAAAGATTCAGTGAACCAAATCTTTACTTCTCCTTCAGCTGCCACATTCCCAAATCCTTACAATTTTCTTTTTTTTCTTTTTTTTTTTTTTCCCAAGAGACAGATCCATTAATTCATTGTGACCCCAGGCATGGAATTAAACTACCATTCCCACAACCAACAGCAAAAACCCATGGGGTCAATTATAGTTATTGGTTTGTTTTGTTGATTGTATCTTATAAAGTGTAAAACGCAGTATATCAGTTGCCAATACTAAGTTATAATGATATTTTTCAGCTTGTAAGCATCTACTAATTAGTAGAAAATGCAAATTTGCCTTATCTCTAAAGAATAAATCAAAGGATGATTTTACTGAGAACTATAATTTTAGAATAACATCTTAAAATCTTATGGTATGTGACAATTAAAAATGACTAAATACAATTTAGAAAAATTATGAAAGTAATATAAAACTATTTTGCAGTTACATTTACCTAGAGTAATTCTCATGGACAGACTCATGTTTTTAAAATGCTTTCAAAGGATTACCTCACAAAAGGTTAAATAATGAAAATATATCTTTTTAAATACTATTAATTACATGTAAAGACTGTTGTTACATTAGCATAAATAGGGATTAGCATGTATATTCTCTTTCAGTGATCAGTACACATCACACATATAGGTGCAAATTTTTATGACTCCGGAAACATCTTACCAAGTTTCCAAAATAATGAATAATAGCTTAGCATGTACTAAAAAAAGACATAAAAAGTCCTGCAGATGTATTTTCTAATATGGAATCTATTAAATCGAGGCATTTAATAAGCAACACAATAAGTGACATTGAAAAAGATTTTGCAACATATTCTGTAAGTTAACTTTTCTTTTTATATCACATTCCCTTGTGCAATAAACCCCATCCAAATTTCTGTCATCATACTCCTTGGCTCCAGCCTTTTCTCTTTATATCTGTCACCAGAGACACTGCATTGGCTTCTGTTGTAGAGCAAGAACACCCTTGCTGGTCACTCTTACACCATATTTTTGTCCTTCATGACTTTCCAATTATTTATACTCAGAGCACACAACATAGTACAAGTCCTGATGGTGGTTTCTACAATTATGGTGATAGATTATAAAGCCTCTCCAAGGATGGAAATTACGATAAGAAGGTCCCCAAGCCTATTTTAATTTGTCAATTATCTCACCAATAATGGGAACTTCTCATATAAAATTGCATATTGTTTATGAAAACACAGAAACGAAATTAAGGAGCAAGAACTTGAAATGTGTGAAAGGAGAGAAGATCACAAAAGGGAGCAAATTTATTGAATACATACTGTATGCTGGAAACAATGCTAACGTCATTACAATAAGTATATATTTAACCTTCACGAATGGTTTCATAAATGTTTCTTTTATGTATAAGGAAATGAGGATAAGTAGCTTGGTAAAGATTATAGGATACCTTATCCAATGTTCTACTTGAACTGCTATATCCTATTCTTACAAAGCAGCTTACAGATAGTCACTCATTACTCAGCCATGGCCAGTTTTGAATTATCAAGAATAATATGACATACAAATAGAATTTTGAGAAAAGTAAGAATTTACAAATTCTGAAATTAAAGCCCCAACTTTTAATGAATGTGCATCTACTATACTGAAAATCTTATGGAAGGCATAATGTGCTCAGCACCATGTTTTATATTTTCAGGGAAAAGAAAAAGAAAACTCCAAATACTTTTTTTCACGGAATTCCCAACTTATTGGGTAATAGTTCAGATTCAGCATGTTAAGTGCCAAGAAGATGTATGCAGAAAAGGTGACTGATTCACAAATAAAGTAGGACATCATGTTACAGATAGAAGAGTGATTTGTTTTGTTTTACCTAATAGACAAATTTTGACATCTGTCTTAAAGGATGAATAAGAGTTGCTGGACAAAAGGGATGGAGGAAGACATTCCAGACAGATGTGTTCAAATTTGAGAAGTAGCATAAAGTGGATAAAACTCAGCATATCTGGTTATGGAATATAAGTATAAAAATAGACAGGGAAAAAATTCCCAGAGCTCATATTCCATGGTGAGGAATCTAGACGCTAGGAGCAGAGACAAAATGATTATAGCTGTAACCAAGAAAGACTATTGGGGAAGCAGAGATAAATTATCATAAAGAGGATTCAACTTCAGAAGAAGTCAGTTTGATTGTTGCAATAATCAAGCCTAGTTACCCTTAGAACTTAAATTAGGACAATTTCACCAAGGATAGAGAAGCAAAACTCAAGAATTCTCAACATAAACTTAACATGTGTAATTGAGAGAACTTGGTGACCAATTACATGTGGCATGAGAAAAAAAGTGGTTGTTGAAGGAACTCCCAAGATTCCAGATAATATAGAAGACAGGCTGATGAGTTCCATTTGAGGTAGATGACTTGATATTCTACAAAAAGTAAAAATATATATCTAGTAACCAGACACAAATGTGGCCCAAAGTTTGGCATAAATTGGAAACATAAAATACAGAATGCACAATGATAGCTGAATCCTGGGCATAAAATAAATCAACAAAAAGGAGTATTCAGAAGAAAATGGCAAGAAAAGATGGCCAAGAATTGAATATACGGAAATACAGCAATTAAAGTTTATTAGGGGAAAATTAGTAGATGGCAGAAGAGAACAACATAGTTTTAGTGAGAATGAAGTAGGGGATAAGAAAAATTTCAGGGATAAGGTAGTGGTTAATTGTATCCAGTAGTGCAGTGATTCATTTTGATGAGGATGATGGCTAAGTGGCCTGGTGGTTCAGCATTTAGATCATTGGAGATCTTAGTGGGAACAGTTTCAGTGAAGTAGTAAAAATGAAATCAAGTTCCCTGGGTCTCATGAATTGACAGTGAAGTAGTAATACAGTAAATCGAACCTACTTTTTCAAGAACTTGAGTATGAAAAATGATGGAGATAATTAAAACCTACATTTGTTGCATGTTTAATGTTTTTCTTTAATTGAATTTGTTTCCTTGTGATCTGAGAGATGTCTTTAAAATTCTGTATAGAATCTATATTTAGAGTGGAGACAACAGCTATAAAAAATAACTATTAACACCTAGATGACATGGTGTTCAGTATTTCCCGAAAAGTAATGATATGATGAAAGTTAGATAGATAATTAAATTCTCAGCCAACTTTTTCAGTAGCATAACTTTCAGTAATTTAATATTACATTTTTTCCTTTATTCTCAGGCATTTCAAGAAATACAATTTAGGCAGCACATGTCCATAGTATAGTTTTGCTCTGCAATTTTGCTATCATAAACTATTGTATATCTTCTAATTTTAGAAATGCTTTGGTTTGAAATAAAAAGCATATTATAAGATTTTAATGTGTATAATAATGTTCATATGTTGTTATATATATGGTTAATAATATGTTATATTCAATAGAAGAGAATGAAAGATCACGTACTATTAGAATCAGAAATAATTTGAATAATGGTTCTTTCAGGAATTAGTGTATAATCTTTATCAGGTTACTCAGCCTCCATTTTCTTGTGTGAAACTGGAATATTAATTTCAAATACACTTGTGAAGCTTTAGTGAATAATTTTGTAAAAGTTTTACATAGTTTCTAGAATATAATATATACTCGATGAATTACCTTATTTGCATTTCTACTTTTCTATCACAGCACAGCACCTGAATTCTAAGCAACTATTCATTTTTCCTCCCCCAAAAAATCACCTTTTTTTTTTTTTTTAAGAGGAATAAGTTAAGGGTCAAAGTCACTTATATAGCCTTAGGGAAACTATTTTGTTCCAATTTCCAATGGGAGACAAAATATACATTTCAAAGATAGATATGGAAATGTCTTCTAAATTGACTACTTTATAATATTTTTGTATGACTAAATTCTTGATATGTTAATACCATTGAATAATCTGGAGAAAATGCTGCCCAATCATTTCCACATGAATGCACCCCATAAAAAATTATACTATTTTTGGGGTACTGGTTAATACTAGAGGGAGTTGAGCTATATATGAATATTAATGATTCTTTATTATACATGTGCATGTCAACTGTATGATAAAAATAAAAAGCATTTGGGAAGATATTATACACTGCTTAAAATACCAAGCAACATGTTCATTTGCAGATGTCAAGTTTCTAATCCAATAAAAATCTGATACCAATTATCAAAAATATTAATGAATCTCTGATTTCCAACATATGAGTTCAATGTTTCTGTCACTCTACAGAAACCTTGAACATCACAAAATCAATATATCAGCAGCAAATGCAAAATGCGGAGTCTTCCGCTTTGTTTGATGACAAGATTCAGGGCTGATACATTTAATAGAAGTTCCCCACCTACCTCTACACCTCCCCGCTAGCCACATCTTGGGTTGGACTCCCTCCTTCTTGAGCAAGAGGAAAATAAAATTATTCAGTCATTTCATCAGCCCTCTTGGGAATCAATATACTTTTTACGGGGATCCTGAGCTATATGTTGAGAAAACAGAGTATTTCCCAGACCACGCTCAGTGCTATGGTGGGCGCTATGTATTAGTGAACATTGCTCATCATGCGCACTAACCAGGAAGCCACTGGCCTCTGATATTTCCTGCAAGAATTCAGAGACTGATTAAGGCTAAAGATGACCAGGTAGGAGGCTCTAACTACCTTAGATCCAAGGAGTAAATGGGTCAATATATTGAAGTACACCTGTACCCCACATGCAGGACACTTGTTGGGCATATCTGACTAAAGTAAACAGGAAATACCATAAAATAATCAAAGCATATCAAATGAAAGCTCTGGAAATATGGCAAAACTTCAAAACTGTCTACAGACCAAAATGAAATGCAACTTATTTGAAGATCTTTTCATGACTTAAATGGTAATAAATCAACATTCATTTGCAGAAAGCTCTACGCTTTTCTAAGTATATTGTATCTCATTTGATATTAATAGGAAAAGAGGTAGCATATGCATTTTACAATTGAGGAAGTAGAGAAGTGAGAGATCTAGAAATGAAATGGCTTGCACAAATGTTAAAATATGGCTTGTGGGTAGCAAATGCATTTCTAGAATGCAACTAATCTCATTTATTCAAGATAATTATAGAAAATTTTGTCACAAACTATATCTGCACAACTATATAATTTGATATACTTAACATTTAATAAGCATTCAAACTGTGGAAACTACATTTAATTCTCCTTCCACACTCTTTCCTCAAATCCTTTAAAACTTATGACTGGGATACATAATTGCTGTCTGAAAAGAAAGGACAAGAAGCATTGAATTCTTCAAGTTACATATTCTAGGTACTCATGACCAAGGTGGCAGGGAAGCGCTCCTTTCTTATGTCAGTTTAGACTTGGCATGAGGGAGCATACAAGGACTGCTGCTGAAAAGCCTGCCAGCCTGCTTCACGCTATTCTTAAAAGGAAGAGCAAAAAAGGCTCCAGGCCTTTCCAAAGCTTATATGGAGACTAGCCAGACTTCTGGGATTCAGAATGGCTTGATGACTTCCTCATCTGTCACTTGAGCTGCCCTGACATTCAAAAACTTTGTACAAGTCCTTCTAGGTATAAAGTTAAGGTCATTAAGTGACTCTAAGTATAGCTTGAAAAAATTAAGTCCTACCTCGTATTATCAGCCCCAAAAGGTTTTATCATGGCTGGGGGCATTTTTGAAATAAGTTTATGAAGGCTATTCAACTGTATCTATTACAGTAGAGACCTTCACCATATAACTGTAGATTACTTCTTCCCCAGCAGCCATGACTACCTTGCAATTATTAAATGCACGAATCTTAGGATACATGCATATAGGTACTTTAGGTTTAAACTATCACTAATTATATTTAAAAATATTTTTATCAAGGTCAAAACTACTCCCAAAGTATAGCTAACTGAAATGATTATCCTAGAATCCATTTTGGGGTGGGTCAGGCGGCTGTGTTACTGATGATTTAGCAGCATCTTAAGAAGACGATTAATGGTGGTATCACTACCAATGAATTTATTTAAGTGTATATGTAAATTACCCAGAAATTACTCCTAGCCTTCTCTGAAAGCAAAAGGGGTAGACACGCCCTCTATGCCTTTCCACAAATTTCCATCTATCTCTCCATGAGGTAAACTTCAATTATTTTGTCAATTCATTTCCTTTCCAGAATGCATTAAATCTTTGTTTCAATTTGATCTCATTAATAAAAAGAAAAGAAAATGGAGTGTTGGACTTGGGGAGAAGTAAAGTCAAGAAATTATTTCTGTGGCATAGCTGGGACGCAAACTTCTTACTGAGATACTGTAAATGAAGGCTTTTTTTTTTTTAATTGTACCATTTGCATTTCAGAGCCTAGAAATGGGGGGTAGGGAGGCAAGATTTCTGGAAGTTGCAATGTAATTGGAATAGATAAACCAAATCTGGAATTTCACAATAACTTCCTAGCATATTCCAACCACAGCATATGGCAGCTGAATATAAAATCTAGAGAAAAGCCATGACTTGACAATACTTTCCCTCATTCCAAACCATATGTCACTTAAAATAGTCTTTTATAGCTACATGCAATTACTGAAATGTATTTAGGATTCAACTATGATTGAAGATATTTCCCCTGATGGGATAATAATGACAGTAAATTTGCCAGTGAAGCTAAGGCTATAGAAGAATTGAGAAAATTCTCTAGTAGCATGGATTAGGCTGCAGCAAGTGTCCAACCCTTTCTCTCTATCCAATAACAACTGACTTAAATCAAGTATTACCATTGACTTACATTATTATCCTACTCCACAGATTCTGTACAATAGGGTTTTGTACAGGAGTTTCATAAGTGTTTGCTTGACAAAATTAAATTGAGTGATTCTCAAACTCTATTTGGGAGGTCTTTTGATTCTAGCCACATGGGTTCTTTTTCTTTTGCAAAATATGCTGCACTTTCAGGTAACCAATTGCCTCACCTAACAGTAGTACTAATTTTACAGTATATTGGTCTAATCCAATGCCACTTTCTTCTAATAAAAAATCAACGAAGAATTCTTGGGAAAAGAGAAGTTATTTTTATAAGGCAGTTTGCCCTTGAAGTAAACAAAAATGGATTTTTTAATAGTTCTCTTGAATTCCTAATTTATATAACTTGTAATTTTAAAACCATTCTGCTTTTGAAACATGTATTTCAATTAGTTTAGATTTGCAAAATGTTTATGTTAAGTATATACAGCAATGTCTTTTATATTATAAAAACCATATAATTACATTTTTCAGACATGAAAAATGAATTAGTGCTGCATTATATGTGGTGACAAATTTTCTTGTTTGTTCTAATTTCACTGAATAGCTGCAGTGAGCTTCTTTGGCGTAATTCAGAATAGCTCATTTGGCTCTCGGTGCAAAACTTTGGTTAATATGAGGAGACCAGTACTGTACTGAAGAAACAAATCACATTTTTAAGATTCTAGAAGACAAATACCAGTATCAAAGATTTTCCAGTGGAATATGAAATATGATTCAAAATTGCTAGTGATAGGAAAAGTAATTGCCAAGCTAGTAAAAAATTATTTAACTTATATAATGAAGGCTCAAATGTTCACAGCCAAAGTTTGAAGTTACTATAAGATCAAAAGTAGTTGACTATATCATAGAACTGTCAAAAATAGTTATGGGAACTTCGGATGAATAAGAATATGTTATCACCAAGAGGTGGTCATGCTATCTCTACTTCATTCTCCTCATCCCGTTCTTGCAATTGGGGACTGTATTTCAAAATTATATTGATAAATTGGAGAACACATACGGCACAAGTGACCAAGAATTTGAAGAAAATAAAACATGACAAATTAATTGAAAGAATTGGGAGTGTTAAGTTAGAAGACAAAATTTGTGATGACCACAACCATAGTTTTTGAACATTTAACATTCAGTGGTAAAAAAATGAACACCTGACTGCCATACAAGAGAATAATTTTTGGCAAATGAATCACAGAGACATTGTATAAGGAAGAATATTCTAGAAATCAAACCTGTTCCTCAAGCAAAAACGCCCGTTCTGCAAATAGTGAGTACCCAGTTCTTGAAGGGGATTAAGTAGAGCTTGGAATCGGAGAATCATTTTTAGAAGAAATGATTCAGATGCTGGCTTAAAGTAGGTGAACTTAAATGTCCTTCCTTATACTGAAGTTCTCTGACTATGTAAAACTTCTTATAAATATGTCTTTACCATCTGGAATGGCTGCCACCCTCATGTTTAATTAGTACAACCAATCAAAATCTGAGGTCTCTTTTCAGATGGAAATGTTTTTAGTTAATTGAATTTCTTATTTTAACAGAACAGATTCCTGTAGTCCTCATGATTGCAAAGAACCGTCTGTGATATTTCTTCTGTTAAAAGAGCTAAGTAATTTCAAAACGCTTTATTTAATTATCACACTAATCATCTACTGTAAGAAGTGCATCCTTAAAATTTATTGTCATCAGTATGCACCCAGAGCCTATTATATGTAAGGCAGATATAATAAAGGTTCTTTGAATTACAAACAGTGTTATAAGAGTGCAAGGAGTTAAAACAAGAAAAAAGAAAGATAAATTTTAAATCTTATTTAATTGGAGGATCAGGAAGTCTTCATGGGTGATGAGAGGAGATGGTATTTAAAATAGGAGTGAGCGAAGGGAATTATTTGAATTGGCAGGGACAGAAAACTTTCACTGAGTACAAGGAACAGCTGGAGAAAATGGAAAGTAGGAAACATATAAGGCTTATAGTAAATGATGACTTCAATGAACAGAGAAATAATTCTGGAGGTATGATTGGGGGATCTAGGGCATGGCTTTGTTAAGGTTTAGACATTTTGTATTTAATTCCATAGGTGACAAGGGATGATTAAGGGCTTCGAGTAGGTGAACCATGGGATTACCATTAGGAAGGTTAGTCTCATGAATTATAATGCATGCATTCAAAGAGGGAAAGCCTGGCTTCAGCATAGCGGTGATGAGGTTATTAAAATTGTCTTTCTGAGAAGTTTGAAACTAAGTTGGTACTAGTTGAAAAGGAGAAAAGTGATCTTTGTCCCTAGGTCATGTTTGGAAATCCTTGAATGCTTTTGGTTAGAATCCAGCTAGGAGAGCTCTTGGGACAATTTTGGCCACCAGATGCATAGACATAGACTTTAACTTGATGAAGGATGTGTAAGTACTCTGGATGATAAATGAGGCTTGCTAGGAAACACTACTTAAAAGCATAAAAACACTTGCTTCTCTTTGTGATGCTTGATGTACTTGAGTAAAGAGCCTCAAGTCTATATGGATCTTGCGAAATATTTATTAAATATTTGAGAGGCTTTGCTGCTGTGAATAATGATTATGACTACCACAGCATGCCATAGATGTGGCCTTATAAATAGAAGTTTAATGTACTTAACATCAAGTGCTGAAAGGATTTTCATTTTGTCTCTAATGCATTGAGAGTGTTTTAAACTATTGAATTTGATGGGTCCTGTCACCCAACCTCTGCCATGACCCCATAGGGCCATCATTCTGTTCATTTCATTCAGCGCATTCTTACTTGTAATAATGAACTAAAACTCCAGCAGAGCTATGCAAGGTTTGGACAAATGAGAAAGAACTATGTAGTCTTAAAACTGAGAATTCAATCGACTGTTCATAGAACTTTAAAAACCACACGTTAGGGCTTAATCACAGCATACAGATCAAGGACATGAAACTATTCATGTGGCATGCTTGTTATTCCAATGTAGTCCGTGGAAACTTTCTTTTCCAAGTCATGAAAAATCTGTTTTCAGACATATCATCAAGTTAATAAAATCAAATTGCATGCATGCCTTACTTTCCCTCTGTCATCGTCCACATTATTAGGAAGTTGGCGTCATCATCAAGTAGGATTTATTAAAACCTTGCATGCACTAAGCGTTTTAGTTTTAAATTGAAGTGACAATTCTCTTACATATTTCACATGCATATTTTGGCAGTATGTCCACTATTGAGTTTTTATGACAGTTTTTAAGAGTCTGATGTATTTTTAGAATTATTTCTTTCTTATCACTGGTTGTCCTTTGTAGCAGGGTACATTTTTCATTGCAGATACCTGCTTGTACCCTATTAACTTTATTATATTTTTAAAATAATTCTAATAAGAATTTCAGTTAGTGATATTATAGGATAGATACATTTCTGTTATTTGCTAGTTGGAGTGAGAGTCATAGAGTACTCTTTATGTAGCACTGGCATTACATGGAAACTTGTTAAAAATGTAGTATCTCAGGCCCTATCCCAGAGCTACTGAATTGGAAACTGCATGTTACCTGGATCTATGTTATTGATATGCTCTGTGCGGTTTGAGAAGCACCATTGTATTTCTTTTTAAATGTACACTAGTTTGAAATCAAATAATAATAGCCAGATTTGGTAACAGAAGTTCAGTTAAGGGCTCTTCATGTCTCTGTGAATATAAACCAAATCTATATAAATGTGAACATTAGCATTTTTATTCATGAGATCACTGAACTGCTCAGGTGAAAGTTCTTATACCAATTAATTATTCCTTCAGTGATAGTTCTTCGGTGTATATCTAGTACTTTCTCTTCTTAGTATCCACTGATGCCTTCAGCTTTGCAAGGTAATCTTTTACACAGTGTCATCTGTTATATAAATGCAGTATTAATTATCACAAATGACAGTGGACAGTGTGGGACAACAGAAAGAACACAGGATGGATGGAGAGAAGAAATGCTTTATGGTCTTATCTCTATTTTGCATTTTAAATGTACTTTTAGAATTTCAGATACTTCGTTTCTTTTCATTTAACAAGGGAATGGGTTGAATTAGATTGTATCTAATGTTCTCAGTTATAAAATTTTAAAGGTAATAGTCACAATGACAATTCTTATTCATGTTTAATTATAAGTTCATACTGAAATACTGATGTTAACAGGGTTTCACAGGTATAAAAGATAAGGGCCTTAAAGATATGACTTTTGAATTCAGGCACACCTAGTCAGAAATTCAATCCCTACCATTTACAAAGCATTGCTTGGCACTAAGCAACTTACTTTATATTTGCATTTAATATCTCCACAGGACTGTCGGGAAAATTAAGCGAAATGATGTATGCAATATATCCCCTAGTGAAATGCCTTACACAGAAAGGTCATTAATAATTCGTTATTTTAATTACTTCTCATCTTCTATAACGAAAATAACACAACAGTAGTAAATGTAACAGACATTACACTTAGACATGAATTCTCTTTAGAATGGTATGTCTCTAATTACAAGATTTTAAAACTGAATATCTTCAGTTTGTTTGTTCTTGATAATAGAATAGCAGTTTATGGTTCTAAGTTATTGGTTATTATTAGTTAACTTCATATAGATGCTGAAAAAAGAAAGTAAATAAAATGTATAAGTCTGATTTTAAACACTGCTCAGTCACCTCTGGAGGTTTAAAAATACTCATGCCCAGGCCCTACCTGCAGAATTGCAGAATGAATCAATCTGAGGGTAATCATTATCCATCAGGTTTTTGAAAGTTTCTATGTAATTCTAATGTTCAAGTCAGGTTGAGAATCTCTGGTGCAGATAAGCTCTTGAATTCATTGTTGGCAAATGTTATAAATGAACAGAATATATTGACAGATTTCTTAAACAGATGAAATTCAAACCCTGTCAACAACTTATATGTGACTACACTTATTATGCACAAACATGTTCACCCATCAAATCTAAGGAAATACTTGGTAAAATCCAAACGGCATATTTGCAGTGAAAAAATACATAAACAACAGCAGAAAGTGTCATCTAAGGATAATCATTAATTTGAAACTTACCATTTTCTGAAATGGTTGGTTGTTACGTGATCTTCCTGTGGTGTTACAAAACCTTCATTTTTAAACAACTATTTTTGGCAATCTTCAATCTTACAGGAATTCGGGATACACAACAAGACAGTCATGAAAATTATTAATTAAATGATTATATTAGAATATACTAACATTATATGCTTGGATGTTAGGTACTATTTAAACATAGAATCTGTTCTTCAAGATGTGATACCATTTGTTCCTTGAGTTTTTTTTTCTTTGTCATTAACATATTTTACAATAATCGTAAAGTCCATACGTAAATGTTCAAAGTTGGACAGGAGAGAGTTGTTTGTTTACAGATAAACAAGACCAGAAAATGTAGCATAGTGTAATCAAAAACAAACATTAAAGTGGTTTTGATATAGTAAATTGCTGCCACTGATGCCTTCTAATACACAATAACCGAAGCACCTCCTTTACTGAACAGTTCACATCTTATGTCTAGAAAAGTGGTGATTAACAAGCATCCTAAAGATGGAGCATTTGGGTAGAAGTCTTAACATGTGGGGTTATTTTTCAATACCCTTGAATTTTCTCCAGAAACTTTTCTTTTTCAAATAATATTTTACTGTAGAATTTCCACCATATTAGGTATTAGACATTTTTCAAAAGCCTTGTCTCTCTTAAAATACAGTGAATTGATTAGTCTTAAATTGGCGCAGCAAACATTTCTTACAGATTCTTTGAATGGAATTATTATATCCTCTCTCACCTTTTCTCTGCTGTATGTGTGTGCACTAATGCACATGTATTTTAACTATGGAAAAAGTTATTTTACTATAAATCTGTAAATTTTGTGAAGTGTAAAACTAGTTTGTTCAGGTAATGAAATAAAGTTTATTATAAATTTAGCAGACATAAAAAATCTAAGCTAGTTATATATAAAAAAAGAATCTTCCCATTGCCAGGTGTAGGTGATGGGGAGGAAGGCAGCAAATCACACTGCCACGTGTGTTCCTATGCAACAATTTTGCATGTTCTTCACATGTACCCCAAAACCTAAAATGTAATAAAATAAATAAATGGGAAAAAAAAGAATATAAAAATATAACATAATATAATGTGAAAAAAATATTATACAGCTTTTCAAATTACAACTATTTATGAATGAAAGAAATAATCCTGTTAGTAATTAAATATTTTAATCAAAAAAAAAAATCTTCCAAGTCCAAGATAATGCAAAAATAACTGAGAGGTTCTGTAAATATATGTGTACATGTAGATATATGTGTTTACGTATGTATGTATGCATACACAAATATATAAACATATGTATCTACTTTTGAGTACACATGCTCAACCACTTTTGAGATCTCTTTGATATGTGAATTTTTTTTTTGTTAAAATGATTTTAAATGTAGTGTTGGAGCCTATATCTGATTATTTATAGATTAAGATTATAATTTTGTTCTATTATACTTGCTTAAACTTTGTGAACCAATATTTTTATATAAATTATATAAAAATATATAGCATTTATATGTAATACAGAAATATGTTCATAATAATATAGAATTATTTAGTATTATATGCTATATATTATATATACTAAAAATATATAGTATTCTTAACTAGCGTATTTTCTTAAGGACTATTCAAGAATGAATCTGCCTAGTGGTAGCCTGTTAAAGATCAAGAAAATTTTAAAAAAAATCTATGCATTTCTCTAAAGTCTTATGAATTCACCAAAGTAAAGGAAGTGAAAGATATCAGAGAATGATTCATTTTTGTGTGACTTCTTTTCTCTGTGGTTATTTTATTGTTTAAAGAATGATAACTGATAGCAAGGAGTAGACAAGTAAATCAAAGAAAATATTTATTCCTGGTGACAAATATAATCATGTTGATATGGTTTAACTGTGTCCCCACCCAAATATCATCTTGAATTATAACTCCCACAATTCCTGTGTGTCATGGGAGGAACCGGTGGGAAGTGATTAAATTATGGGAGTGAGTCTTTCCTGTACTGTTCTCCTGTTAGTAAGTGAGTCTCACAAGATCTGATGGTTTTAAAAATGGGAATTACCCTTCACAAATTCTCTTCTCTTGTCTGCCACCATGTAAGACATGCTTTTTGGTTTCTGCCACAATTGTGAGGTCTCCCCAGCCACGTCGAACTATAAGCCCTATAAACCTCTTTATTTTGTAAACTGCTCAGTCTCAGGTATGTCTTTATAAGCAGCATGGAAAAGGGACGGCTACACATGTGTTTTGGTAATTATTCCATAAACAGGGTAATTATAGTACACAGAAAATAATTATGAACCCATAAGTATATAAATAGTTGAAAGGAGAGCCAAGGATACAGTCGGTACTTGGCCTTCATACCTCACCTAACTTTAATATCAATAATTCTCTATTTCAGTCTTTCTTATTTTCTATGTCACACTCCCAAAGATCCCAGTTCAATATGCATGGTACTTTTTAGTACTCTCCAGGCTTTTATTGGTTCTTAAAACAAATATTGGTTTTGCATTCCTGCTTAAAATATCCTGAAATATGTCCTAACCTTTAAAATTCAGAGCACACTTACTTTGGAGTTATCTTATGGTAAATAAAAGTGTTTTGCTTAAAATATTTAGTTTAAGCTTTAAGTATTTCTTTACAAATCATTAATTGAAAGTATTTATCATTCCCTTAATTCCTATTTTGCTGAAATTTCAAGCCAAGGATACAGATACCAGTCTTTAAATATTACATGATAGCCAAAAGTGTTCATTTTATACTGGAATTCTCACTTTATGATGTAAGAATATTTTATGGGCTGGGCACAGTGGCTCACACCTGGAATCCTAGCACTTTAGGAGGCCAAGGTGGGTGGATAACCTGAGATCAGGAGTTCAAGACCAGCTTGACCAACATGACGAAACCCTGTCTCTACTAAAAATACAAAAAAATTAGCCAGGCGTGGTGGTGGGCGCCTGTAATCCCAGCTAATCCGGAGGCTGAGTCAGGAAAATCACCTGAACCGGTAGGCAGAGGTTACAATGAGATCTTGCCACTGCACTCCAGTCTAGGCATCAAGAATGAAACTCCGTCGCCAAAAAAAAAAAAAAAAAAAAAATGGAAAAAGAAAAGAAAGAATATTTTATGGAATGTAATTATGAAATTGTATGCTAAATGTAGGATTATTTTATCTTATATAATAATAAATATGTGTTAAAATATTCCTTATCAACTTAGAAAAATAATCTTTATTATATTAAATAATATTTACAAGAAAGCAACAAACAACACAAAGTAAGTGTGAAACGTAATGGAAATTCCACTATGTCCTGACTAATCAAATTGTGCTATTGCTTCTATCTCAGCTTTTTTGGAACATCTAGCTAATGCACAATTATAATAAAAAGATACGAAGCTTCTACCTATTAGAAAGAATACAAAGTGTTTATTATATGCAGATGATATGGTAGCCTCAAAATTTCAAGAAAATCAATGATCAAATTTAAAATTAACAACAATATTTATAAAGTGAATAGTCATGAGATCAACATATTCAAATCAGTACTGTTACTTATATTAACAATAACCAGTTAAAATATATAAAAATAATCCCATCCAAAAAATAGCAACACATGAGTGTACTTCTAACAAGAAATGCACACAAATTCTTACTGAACCAGAAAAAGACACTGAAGAACTGTTAATCTTTAATAATGATAATGAAGATCCCCTAGACAAAATAAAAGACAATTGTTAATAAAATGTTGTTCTGAAAATGTATATTTCTAAATTAAGTTATACTTTTCTTTTGACTTTCACAGCAATCTAAGATAAGTAGTTTCTATTGAAAACTACATCTCTCTTTGGCATAGTATTTATTATTAAAATGTTTCTTGTGATGAAAAAGTACCCTTGTCAACAAAAGCATAGAATGTTTATTGCTAATCACGTGCCATTCAAGAGAGACCATTTATTAAAAGTTATATGCAACAGTATACTCCACAGTAAGGATGCATGCAAATGTGGTGAATTATATATAAATTATACCAGAGCTTCATATTGATGATACTAACTGGCAATACTAGATAGCCTTTCAATATTTGCTTATTTAAATAAGAAAGAAAATAGTTCAGGTAACTTTTGGGGAAAAACTTACATTTTTTATTAAAGTCAAAATAGACATCTCAACATTGGGAGTATTTCTAACTATCTCGTTTCCTTAAAATTTAAAGATTGCATCTGGGCAGTAGTAACTGACAGCCTGTGAACCAATTATAGTTGACAGTCATGGACAATTTAACTGAATGTCACCAAAGAGAGGCTTATTTACTCCTTTATTCATCTAATCTAAATGTAAGCACCACTTTCTACTACATCTTAGGCACATAAATGAAGTTGTGAATGACATAGATACACATAATATGAGTAAAATTCAGTCTATTTGTATTTAGTATTGCAAGGTAGTAAAGTTTTAAATATACATATATAGATATAGATACATACTTTTTATTACTTGATTATGGATTTGCATAGTACAGACTTTCTTCCCTTCCGAATCTGCAAAATAGTCCCAATAGCATTAGGTCTTTAGTTAGAACTTTTTCTTAATAACATACCATCAGAAAGAGAAAAAAAATTTTCAAGAAATATCAGTATCAGTGGAGAGTTCATAAGTAACAGTTGACATAGACACATTCTCTTCCTCTCTCTGTGTGTCTCTGTATCTCTCTCTCTCTCTGTCTCTCTCTCTCTCTCACACACACACACAGAACTACATATACAAACCCCTGTTCCCAGTACACAACTTGTTTCCAAAGTTCTAGACACGTGCTACAATAATAAATTTCTATTTTTTTCAAAGTAAAATAAATCTTGAACAATCAACTCTGTGCTTTACTATTCTTTCTTTAAAAGTTTAGGGGAATAAGTGAATAAGCTAACTCATAAATACTCATTATGGACCTAAATAAATTAAAACAAACAAACAAAAATAGATAAATGAAAAATGACCTAACATTTTTATCACTGTTTTCTGCATTTATTAATAACACCATTAATTAAGCACATATGATCTTAAAATTGTCCGGCATATGTTATCATTCTGATTTTAAATAAATTGGAAATATTCCATTCAAGAAAACCTGGAAAGACTTTAAGGACAGAGCTAATAAAAACCAAATAATAATTTCCAATTCTTTTTTACTAAAACTTATTTTTTAAATGTCTATTTAAAGGCATTTAATTATTTAAAAATCTCATAACAAGTAATGTAATTCTATAAATGACTTATTGATATAAAGGATGGAATACATTAATATGATATTTTATGTTTTACAAAAGTATAAATATAACATTCTTTTATTTTCAAGATTTGAATACTCAGAACTTTAAATATAAGAACTGACGGTTGTTGCTGTGACATGAAA
The DNA here is from genome assembly GCF_009761245.1 of Sapajus apella. Taxonomy (NCBI): domain Eukaryota; kingdom Metazoa; phylum Chordata; class Mammalia; order Primates; family Cebidae; genus Sapajus; species Sapajus apella. Next base: position 37,699,441 of record NW_022436948.1, read on the forward strand.
ATTCAGAAAATTCTCAACCATATTAATGATTATACTAGTGTTCATTACAGAATTGTTTTAAAATTATGTCTCAGCTTTATGAATCATATCAGAAATACACAAATATTATTTAATTACAATCTTTACTTTTCATTTGCTGTGAACTGATTAGGAATTTTAGACTGTTTGATTTCAATTGATGCATCACTTAGAACTGAAGAGTCTAAACCCTAATCAGGAGGAAGTTGCATCAGTAATGCAATATTCAGGAATCTCTTGTTGACCTGATTTACTCTTCAAATGGATTTACAATATGAGTGACTTTACAAAAAAAATGACTTTACAAAAAAACTTACTTTAATATTATACTATGAAATAATGATTAAGTTTTTTGTGTAATTGCAATGTTGATCAAAAAACAAATTTTAAAATGTTTATTTTATACCTTCTAAATAAAACTAATTTAAGCTCTCTGTCTTGGAGAATACATATTTCTATCAAACTTCAATCAGCTTTTGATGAAAATTTAATTAAATGGAATCTTTTAAACTAATAATTTAAATTATTTTAGATGCCTTGATTTCAATCAATTTCATTCTAAATTTGGATGTATGTTTTCTTAATTTAATTGCAAAGATCCACAGCAAGAAAACTAAAGAAAAGCCTTTAGTGTGATAATCAGCAAAAAAGAGCAGATTTTAGAAACACAGAGTTAATAACATGTACTAAATGTCATAGACACAGACAAAAGATAACATGAATCTTACTGACTATCAAAGTAATATGTTTTGAAACATCCAAAAATTTGGATCTTAAACAGGATAAACTTACAAAGTTTGAATTGTGAGTCAGAATGAAAGAAGGAACTAACAGAAGGTACACAATTTCAGTGGGCTCTCTTATTTTGGTTGTCTTAAAAAAGAAATTAATGAGGTGCCTTCCAGATAATGGGAATTGTACTTGAAGTGGACTATTTTATTAATATTTTGAAATGGAGTAAAGATTTTTTTAAACTAGTCAATTATCTGAAAATGAGAACAGGAGTTCCACCTTGACAAGCAGAATGTCTTAAAATAAATACTGGGGGTGTATTAAAACTCATTAGAAAATGCATGGAAAAAAATTCTTGTTTCACTTGACAGCTCACTCTAACGCATTAGCGGCTTCCTCCTGGGTGTTAGAATTAATTCTGCCACAAATATATTTAGTACATTTCAGGTACCCTCCCCAGTAGGTTTCCACACTTCATTCTTCAAGATATTGCTGCTTTTCTACATCTCATGCTGCGTAGAGAAATGACAAGATATTGAAGGAAAACTGATTACTTTGAATAGCAGACATAATCTGTTCAATTGTTTTGTTATGGCTGCTTCTTTTACCCAAGGAATTCTGAGAGAGTTTCCCGCCTTTGCTGACCTTGGTCTAGGAAGCAAATTTGTATCAGTTGTTATACATTCTGTTTCCAGCGTAAGATGGAGTAGAACTGATATTGCTGATGCCACTCATTCTCCAAAGAGTACTTTGCTTCCTACCAGTGAGAATTAAGGTTTTGTGATACCCTTTAAGGAGGAATGTTGGAACAGTATTCTAAAACTGGACCAGTTACATGATTCATAGGATTTCTTCTTTTCTTGTTTTTGCCCAAGAATGATCAAAGGATCTACTTTTCCCTTTTTGTGATCTTCTATTATTTTTCTTGATAGAATTTTTTGACTTGTTTTAGTGAGGATAAGTGAAATCTTATGTACATAAAATAACAAAAGAGACTTTCAGATGTTTTACCCCGAACTAGTAGTTGTTTAATAGAGCTACATATTTTCATAGATTTGTGATCATAGTCACCATTTTTTGAAATCTTGCCTCCTTCGCATCTCATTTTGTTCATAGAGAAGAAGGTGGTTGTTCATTAAGAAGAGTTTTTTAACTTCAGGAACATTAGAAAAGTGAAACAGTTTAGTAAATATTTAGACATAATGGCAATATTTGTTTGCTCATTTCTCAGACTAGATCATGTTGAAATCGTTTTATATTTCTCTCTTCTCTGCTTGCTGATTGAATAATAGATGATGATTACTTTCCTAGCAAGGGGGAAGACAAGTTCTACTGGTTTAATAAGAATGTCTTTAAAAAATTTAACAGGCACTGTGCAAATTTTCTCTTCTCCAGTGTGCCCCATGAGTTGCATGTCACTAACTGGATGTGTTTTTAAGAGCACTTACTTTATCACAACATCTTATCACAATATCTGTTGAATATAATAGCAGAGAAATTTGGAAAGTTATGTTTATAGCTGTAGTGACAGAGTTTTAAAATAAAATCACATCAGACAACAGGAAATGTAAAATTCCTTTTCAATAGATAATAATAATTTTTCCCCACTTTGTTAATTAGTAAACTTACTTATCATGAAAGTAAATAGGACAATCTTGGTTGTAATCTGAAATAACTTCATCTGATATTTCTGTTTGAATAATTTCCATTTAGTTTAGCTATCTTAAATTTATTTCTTATAGATCTACTAAATAGAATCAATTTGACTCTATATTTTCGTAAAAAAACTATTTTTTCTATTATGAATCAGACTATAATTTTAAGATATATTGGGCTGCTGTTCCATGTTCAAATTGAAATTGCTTTAATTAGCACCTGATAATTTAGGTTTCACTACTATTAATTAATGTGTTTTCTCTTTTTTAATCATTTTTCTTTCTGGTTCCCAGATTTCTCATTTTAAAAATAAATAGATTGAATAGAAAATCTGAATGCACCTTCATGCTCTAAACTTTCTTGATTTATAACTGTGCTTATAAACTGTATCGTTCATAATTAACATTTGCTCACTCACAGAATGATTTCAAAGCATTTGAAGACCTAAATAAGATTTTTTTCATTCCCTCAAAAATCCATATTTGCTGAATGTTGAATCATTAAAAACTGATCTTAAAGTTCTTTCATTATTCATCTTTCTATTCATCGGCAGGTAACCTAGACGATATAATGTGTATAAAATTCATTCTGGGCATCTTCACAAAGGAATTATTTGCTTAGTAATAAATGTCAGTTGTGTATACCACAGACTCAGACATAGAACTTTACTTTTGTCGAGATTTGGAGTATATATATAAAAAATACAATGATTTAGCTTTAACAATGAATTTCTTTAAATGGTAACAATTCATTAGCACCTATTTCAGTGCATTGGTCAACCTAGGGAGTTGGTAAATATGCAGTTAAAAAGAACAGCCATGTTTTGATGTCTTGAAGGTTTATTGGAGTGTGGATATGTGGATGACAGTGAGGATGGTGCTAGACACTACAGAAGTAATTGAACATAGTTAAATGCTACAAGAAACTAAAAGAAAAAGTGTAAGTGACACAGAGCAACCCACTTCGGGTAGGGTAGTCTGGGAAGTAAACTCAGAAGAGGGTGCCTTTATCATAATTTTGAATGCTGGGAGACAAAAGGGGTTGTTCCTGAGGCACAGGTGAAGAAGCACAGTTATCAGGAAAGGGTATGTCAACATTTTCACGATTTTCTATTGCTGATGGGCTTTTTGCTTTTGGTTTTTGTGCCTAGCAGTTGTTTCCAAATTTGGCTAACCATGGGAGATGGTGGATGGACCAAAACTGATTGCCCAACTAGGGATAAAATACTGGAATCAGCATTTTTTTTAAATCCCCAAAGTGATATGATATTCAGTCATATTGGGAACTATTGAGAGTTCAAACTGTTGAAGGATGTTTGACTTTATGACATGGCATCACCAATCTTTTCAGCCTCACTGCCTTTGCACAATAACCACTCAACATGCACCTGCACATACACCCACACAAATGTGTGATGCATGTACACTGATAGGCATGTATTATCACCAGGCTGCTGAATGCTCTTTTGACTGGACTGCCATCCCAGCAAAAACACTCTTCTGTTCCCTTGCTGTCCACCCTTTCACTTCACGCTACCTCACTGCTGCCTTGGCCAGATCTCTTTAGTTCTTCAAAGACCAGTTAAGACAAATTTGATATATTTGTTTATTGGTTTTTAAACTATTGATATTTTTTCTTGCTTTCAACGTAAATCATCTTTGGAAATACTCAAGCTTCCTTAAACTAGTTTTACATTGAGGCATATTTTCTAGACTAGCCATTCACTCTTCTCACATTCCATGCTTGTCCTTTCTTGTTTATTATGTGTCATCTTATCCCTCTCATTTCCATGAGATCTTGCAGTGCTGGGGGGAAGATTTGTTTTTTAATTTCATGGGACTATATTTGTAGTATTTTGAGATTTAAGGTAATATATTAATCATTTGATCTAGGTTAGTAAGTTTAAGCTTTAAAAAATTTTGTTAAAAAAACTATTTTTTAAAAAAATGATATACTATACTGGCTTATTGATTGCATTTATTTGCTTGAATTTTCCCAACAGCAATTTATCTCTGAATGTTCATCATATTAAATATTTTATGAAAGTGTCACTTATTTTAGAAAAATACAACCAATATTATTGGTGCTGCTTATGATTTTTGGAAGTAATGCACATCTTGTTGAGCATTACTTCCAAAATTAAAGCTGTGCGTGTGTGTGTGTGTGGGGGGGGGGGAATTTGTTATAATGCATTCTAAAGCCGTACTTTTCAAAGGAGAAATAAAAAACGTGTTGGCTTTTTATTGTAATATGAAGTATCCTTATAGTAAGAGTTTTAATGGGAACACTTATTTTATTTGTGCTTGGAATGTTATGAAATATATTCATAATTATCTGCCTTTATGAACAACATGTTAAGAAAGGGAGTCCCTTAACAGTTTTACCCATAGAAGTTGGAAGTGGCATCTGGGAACACAGTAGAATATTTTATTTTAAGGAGCTATTGTTACCTCTGTGAAGTATTGTTAATGCTCAAGTACAAATGAGTCTTCTTTCTTTTGTTTTTCTTCTTCCAGCTTGTCAATGGATTTCCATTTTTATTTACTATCCTCTTCTGGTGTTTGTACCAATTAATTAGTTCTCATCTAGGGAAACCCATTTCTGCATTGTGGATGGCATTAGTCTAAGCTGCCTTTTGTTTTTGAAATGCCTATTTATATTGTTTTTAATCAAAACATTTAATCAACGTAATTTTCAATAAAGTGAGAAGTAAATAAAATATACCTGGGTCACCTTTGTATACAAGGCAATCTGACATAGTTGGGGACTATTTAACCATTTTTACTACCAAATGTCCTCTTGAGAATTGTGTGGGTTTCCATTTTTCTTTCTTGGCTTTTGGAGAAGTATGGCTAGAGATAGAGAGAGTTGATGCTGGTTAGCAAACTCCCAAAGGGAAAAAATGTAGAAGCTCAAAAAATAAAATAAAGTATTTCTGTTTCCCTAAACACTATTTTTAAACAATCTGACATTGTTGGGGACTATTTAAACATTTTTACTGCCAAATGTCCTCTGGAGAATTGTGTGGGTTTCCTTTTTCTTTCTGCGTTTTTGGGGAAGTATGGATAGGGATAGAGAGAGTTGATACTGGTCAGCAAACTACCAAAGGAAAAAAAATATAGAAGCAAAAAAAAAAAAAAATTTCTGTTTCCCTAAACACTATATTTAAAACAGACTTTAGAGAATCATTATCATGTCCTAATACTGAGCAAGACTTCAATTATAACATTTTTCTGGCAGTTCAACAATGGAAACCTTGTGGCAGGAATATCTATTTTCCCATTGATCCCCTCTCTAAACAAACCGATGCTAATACTCATCAATCTATCTGTTAGTTGGTTAATCCCAACATCTATGTATCCATCATTTCTCAGCCAAGTCTCAGGGAATGCACACCGATGAAATTTAAGGAACTGGGAGAGGACAGCAGCAGCAAGCCTATTCCCTAGGCACACAGTCCTGGTCCTCTGTGAGGTGCAGGCCGAGCCTACGTGGTTTGGAGGGCTCCAAATGTTAAGTTAAATTCTGAAGTTGAAGTTTAAACTGGAAAGAACAAAGTTAGGACTTAGAACACTAAAGAAATAAGAAATAATCCCAGTGGCCTATTTAGTCAGACAATATATTGAGAAAAATGCTCACCAAAAAGTCCTCTGGCATGGTAAGATCTGTGATCTTCCATACAATCCCTGATGAAATGGAGCCTCAGGAACCATTTGTATAAGTGGTCAGGGTAAAATGACTTTCTAATCACAAATGTATAAAATGCTTTGAGAACATCTGTAAGATACAGAATATGTACTTAAAGTAAGCATTTTTGTTTTGTTTTATTTTTTGTTTTTGGGTTTTTGTTTGTTTGTTTTTGCTTTAGGATTTGTATCTAGCATTTGTTCAAATAACTCTTCACATGGAGATATTAGCTTAGTATACCACACAATTTTCTGAAGATTGTTCTATGGTAGTGAATTAGTTTCATGTAAGCTGGAGTCAAGCCAGTGATTTGGAGTAACAGAATCTTTGTCTCATCAATCTCATGAACCATTTAGTCCCCATTTCAAGAATAATTTTAAGTCTATTTCTAAATGTGTATTCTATTTTTATGTTATGCCAATCAAATATGTTCTCAAAGGAAAGCTGAGTGAATGGCTTAATTATGGCCGTTGATGCCTTTCCCCTCTATTTCAGGACCAGTGCTTCTAAATTACCGTGGCAAAATTTGTATATTTCCCATGGGGAAGAATAATGGAAGAAAGAGAGAGAGAGGAAAAAATAAAAGATTTGATAATGTAAATTTAAAGTTCAGTATTTTAGCTTTGTTATTCCCTGAATGATAATTATAGAATTAAAACATTAACTTGTGACTTGGCTAAAATTTTGGGATATTGCATGTTTTATTTGTCCATGTAAAAAATCATTTCTTTGAAAAAAATGTTATTTTTGCTAAAAAACACACAAATTAATGTTTTTTGTCAAAAAGTACTTTTGCAAAATATACATGTGTAATCATTAAAAAAAAAGAAATCAACCTTAAGTGTTAATGACCAATTCAAACTTTTTAGTACAGAAGTCAAGACATCATTTAAGCATAGGTTAGAGATGAAATATTTTCCCTTTTAGCTGTTTGAAATTTTCTAGTAGCACCAAAATTTCCGTTTTATAATAATTTTGAGGAAAGAGTTGGAAAATCAAATATGAATTAGAATATTTACTTTTAATTGTCGTCAATATTTGTAATTTTCAATGTACTATCAATAAATAGTAGCTACACCAAATAAATGAATAGCAATATTATTTTTGACAAAACATGATCTGTAAAGACTGGGAATAAAAAGAAACATAAATGTGTGACCTACCATTTTTCTTAATGTCTGGACATGATACAAAAGTTGACATTGTTTTATTTCTTTGACTTTGAGTGTGTCTGAATAAGCTGATGTGATTATCTTAAATTAGATGATGCCTGCTCTAACCTGGGATATATGTTGCTATTCCTTAGCAGAACTTTGATTTTATCATCATGATTTGGGGGCATTTTTGGGCCAAATTTCTTCATACATCTCTGATAACAGTATTCTAATGCAATCGCATGCTCTATTTTCTGTTCAACTTCTTCAAAATTTTTGTATTTTTATTTTCAATAAAATAAAATAGATTTTTTTCTAAAAATATTTTAGTTACGTAAATGTTCATAACATGTTCCATACTGACATTTTACTATATTTTTTCATGATACACACTATCTGATTTTATCTACTAGCACTTTTCCCAGTTCAGAGATGTCCTTTATCTCAAAATGTGGTGATTATGTGGGCTAAAATTATTAATTTCTAAACATGCGCCTAAATAGTTTAATGTGAAATGTGAACAAACTAGAGAAAATCAGCATGAAATTATGTTTTAATTTCTTTAGCACAAATTCCAAAATTTGAAGTATAGCTATACTTTATGTCAAATTATTCTCATGGAAAGAGTAGATTCCACTCTTCTAAGTTGCCTGGGACTATTTGTTTAGACTATTAAATATTTATTTGTTATCTTTTAAACACTTAAACTTAAGGATAAAACAATTCTAGATTACCTTTTTAATGGTTTTAGTTTTCAAATAAAAATGTACTTCTACATTAGTAGTAAATGATCTTTTGTCACTATATCTTGAAGCTATAAAATGTAAAAAGTAAAGTTAAATATAATAAAAAATAAGAAAGTATACTGTTTCCTGTAATTAACGGGAAATTCCTAAGACTAGTACCACAAGTATGGCATAATTGAACATTTTTTAAAATGATTCAGGCCAGATGCAGTGGCTCATGCCTGTAATCCCAGAATTTGGGAGGCCAAAGTGGGCAGATCACGAGTTTAAGATCTGGAGACCACCCTGGCAAACATGGTGAAAATCCATCTCTACTTAAATACAAAATTAGCTGGGCATGGTGATATGCGCCTATAGTTCCATCTACTTGGAAGGCTGAGATAGGAGAATCGCTTGAACCCAGCAGGTGGAGGTTGCAGTGAGCTGAGATCTCACTACTGCACTCCAGCCTGGCAACAGAGTGACACTCTGTCCAAAAAATAAAATAAAATAAAATCGATGTATTTTATTATGAATTTTCAGAAAAAAAAAATTCTTTATTCTTTTTTTTTTCTATATGCTTTAATTTTTTGGTGAGCACTGAAATTTCCCATGATATCATGGCATAATAATCACATGGATCTGAGTCATACTATTTTGAGTTCTAATCCTCTCCCTTTCACTTAGTGATCTGACCTTTTAAAAACTAGTTAAGAGCTCTATGTCTCAGTGTAACATGTAAAATGGAGATAATTTTAGTAAAGTAACTTTATAAAAGTTTATATTTCTTAATATGTTCAAATACTTAGATTGGGTGTGGTGGCTCACGCCTGTAATCCCAGCACTTTGGGAGGCCGAGGCAGATGGATCACCTGAGGTCAGGAGTTCGAGACCAGCTTGGTCAGTGTGGGGAAACCCTGTCTCTATTAAAAATACAAAAATTAGCTGGGAGTGCTGATGTGATCCTGTAATCTCTGCTATTCAGGAGGCTGAGGCAGCAGAATCATTTGAACCTGGGAGGCAGAGGTTACAATGAGCCAAGTTCATGGCACTGCACTCCTGCCTGGGCAACAGAGTGAGACTCTGTTTCAATAAATAAATAAATAGGCTAGGCTCGTACCTGTAATCCTAGCACTTTGGGATGCTGAGGCAGGTGGATCATGAAGTCAGTATTTCAAAACCAGCCTGTCCAACATGGTGAAACCCCGTCCCTACTAAAAATACAAAAATTAGCTGCCTGTAATTCCAGCTACTTAGGGGGCTGAGTCAGGAGAGCTGGAACCTGGGAGGCAGAGCTTGCAGAGAGCTGAGATAGCACCACTGCACTCCGGCTTGGATGACAGAGTGAGACTCCATCTCAAAATAAAATATAAATAAATAAAATACTTAAAATGCATTGTACAGTGGCTAGCATAGAGTAAGCTCTCCATAATAAAGGTTAAATAATTAACAAATATTCAAACACTTTGTTAAAGCTTTTGCTTATAAAACAAAAAATATATGTATTGATAAAATTATTTAAAAGTAAAGTATATAGGTAAGATGGGAGGGAAAGAAGGAAAGACAGAAGGAAAAAGGAAATAAAGAAAGGAGGGAGGGAGAAGTAGAAGGAAGACAGAGAAAGATCAGAGGGGGAAAGTCAGGAAAGAGATTTGCTTCAGGGATAGTTGTCAGAACAAGTGCTTATGAACTGTGACCAGGAAATATACTTTTTTCTGTGTGTTTAACTAAGTTCCGCCTATAGTCAATTTTGCTCACGATAAAGGGATGGAAAACCTTAACTATTGACTTACCAGTAGTGCCACCAAATTTTAAGTTGCGAATATAAGAAACCTTGTGTTCCCCTCTATATTCTCTTTAAAAATTATGACCTCGAGAATTCATTTATTAAAATATTTTGCATACATTACTTCATAGGTGGTCTTGAGTTTGTTTCATTGCAATGAATATAAAATCGTTGGATTTTAAGATCTTTGAATAATGGCAATATGTATTTTTAAAAGGAAGAGTGTATAGTTAAACCAAAATAACTGCTAAAATTTTAAAGGAAAGTAAGAATTGAGCCTAGATTATCATAAATTTGGCTGAAATTAAAAGCAACAGAATCCATCAACTTTTGTTAGGTATTGTGTATGATTCTTTGTGAATGCTATGATATATGATCATTTGAGAAACAGAAACACGTTTAATTAGAAACCATCACTCTCAATAAGGTCATTCTGGTTGTTATTTTTTTACCACAGTCACGGGGCATAGGATTATATTTTCCTCTATATAATAACAATATGATACATATATATCTATATCTATATATATATATATATATATATATATATATATAAAGTGATATAACAGTAATAAAATTAGCTTTCATAGCATCACCTTCAAGCAAAAATATATGACCATCTATAAGAAGTTAATTATTATACAAACTGGATAATCTTTAAATACTGATTATTTCCAAATAATCAGATCTAATAATACTTATGAATAAAATAAAATATTTTCTCATGTTTTATGAAGAAATGATATTAAATGTAAATCTATACTTACAACTGTCAGAAAATTTTTCCCTGAAAGTAGGACAAGTTATAACCCCAAAAGGACATATTGTTAAAAGATTAATTGGTTTTGTGTCCTTTATTTGCTAATAGCTTCCATTTATTAAATATTCTTGGATGAAAAATTACTGCTTTTAACATCCAGTCTCCTATTTTAAAAACCCTACTTCACAGGTATTAGGAGAGATATAAGTGAAAAATAAGCCCAGTGAATGGCTGTTCAATTAGGGTGTAAAACCTTTTTAAGTGCCATTTCGAAAAGTCAGACTATGTACTTGATAGAACTTAGAGGAGGTCATGTGCCAAAGAATTACTCATAATGATTTAATTCATTCATTTTATAGATTATAGTTTCCGCTCTTCTGTTGATGCACAATGGATTTATGTGTTTAACTCCCATTAACACTAATAGTGGCTTTGTGCATAAAACAGAAATACATTTAAAAAACATAGTCTCTTTTCCTACCTATTAACCATCTAACCTCTTTCCTTTTTGAAGGAAAACAATTTGAATTTAAATAAAAATTTTAAAACTGCATTATAAGGATATTTTAATTATTGACAGTTACTTCAGAGAAATATTTTTATCATTTAAAGTCTTCTAAGAATGGTTACTTTAAAAACACAGAGGTTCTCTTTATCCATGTGATTATTTGGGATTACTCATTCATGTTGCTTATTGAATCATTGGAGGACATTAAAACCTTGAAATTCATAAGTATTCTATTGTTACATGTAACATTAGTCTTAACCCCCTCTCCCTAGGTTAAACATTTAAAAGACTGCTTTCCATTGTAAGACTCTATTTTGACTACCTTACTTCTTAAGTTAGATGTAGCTCTAACATAGATAACATTTAAAATGGTAGTGGCAATGTGTCCAAATTAACTTCTCTGACAGATGGATTGCAAAGGCAAAATGGACATTTATTTGATGTGATACTTAGGAATTAGCATAAAGACCTGAAGGTGCATTGAGTTGTGTTTCAGGAGGTAGTGCATACACTTGTTAGTGTTGTGCAGTTTAAGGTGAGTTGCAGTAAGATAATATACAGGCTTTACGTTGTCTGTCTGTCTCTTTTGCAGTAGATGAACATAAAAACTCTAATAATATTTGGAAGCCAATAAAGTACACTTCTCTAAGTAGCCAAATCATGCATTATTTATGCTACAATGTACATACAGTATACATCTATCTAAATATTAATTTATTTGAAAGCTGTAAATGATGAGTATTCAAAATAATTTATTAAAAAAATAAAATGAAAGCATAATTCTTATTGTTCTTTCACTGGAAACCCTCCAATGAATCCCCATGTCATTCAGAGTTACAGTGGCCTGTAGTGCTTCAATAGAAATATAGCAAAAGACACATATAGTGATACATTTTTTAGTAGTCACATTAATACAGGTATAAAGAAACGGATGAGATTATGCTTAATAATGTATCTCATTTAAACCAATCTACTCAACATATGAACATTTCAATACAGAATTGAAAATGAAATTTTTCATGCTTATCTTAAATTCTATTGGGTATTTCACACTGAGAGCATCTCTCAATTTTGGTGCTGAATTTTAAGTAGGAATAGTTAAAAAATTAACAGTTGAAAAAGATTCACATGCACAAGATGTTTTCAAATAAAATTTAAAATGTTTCGGTAACTGAATTGACTACCAAGAATGATGTGTGTGCACATTATTATTATGACAAAAGTGCTTCAGTTTTTTTTTTTTTTTTTTTTTTTTTTTTTTTTTTTTCCTTGAGGAAGAGTCTTGCTCTGTCACCAGGCTGGACTGTAGTGGCAGGATCTTAGTTAATTGCAACCTCTGCTTCTGTGGTTCAAATGATTCTCCTGCCTCAGCCTCTCAAGTAGCTGGGAGTACAGGCATCCGCCAACATGCCCAGCTAATTTTTGTATTTTTAGCGAAGATGGGGTTTCACCATGTTGGCCACAATGGTCTCGATCTCTTGACCTCGTGTTCTGCAGCCCTCGGCCTCCCAAAGCGCTGGGATTTCAGGTGTGAGCCATCGTGCCTGGCCAGTGGTTCAGTTTTAAATATTTAAATTAATTAAATATAATATACAAGTAAAATTATCAGTTGCATTAGCCACATGTTGAGTGCACTGTAACTACATGTGACTACCATATTGCACAGTGTGCAGGTCTGTTTAACAGAGCTCTGGTTATCATTTGCACCTAATTTTCTGCTACTCCTTCCCACTTCTCTCCAGCCACATTAACTGTCTTACTCTGACTCCCCATGGTCTCCTGGCCTGCACATACTCTCCTGTCTTAGAGTGTTTGTGCTGTGTCCTCTGCCTACAATGCTATTCGTCCCAACTTTACCATTGCTAACTCCCACCACTCCTTCAAATCTTTGCTCAAATCTCAACTTCTCAGTGGTTTTTACCCTGACTCATTATTGAGAAATCACTGTCCCACCTCACCTCTACCTACATCCTGTACTTGTCTTTTGCTCCCTGAAAATCTGATGTCTTGCCAATATAATAAATGCTACTCTCTCCCTCTCTTATGTTGTTTATTTTCTTCCTTGACTAGAATAAAAACTTGAAGATGCCACCAATTTGTATCAGTTTATTTCACTGACATATACCAAGCAGCTAGAAGAGTGTCTGGCACATAGTTGGTGTTCAATATGTTTCTGTTGAATTAATAATTAAATACCTTCCTACAGTTTGGATTTACAACTTGAGGTAGCAACCTCAGGGGCAGAAAATGGGCCTTATAGAAGAGTAACTATTTCATGATAATTCTGTTTAAATCAGCCAGCTATACCCCACCCTAAATGTCCATTGGGAAAAGCAAAAGTGCCAGGGACCCTAATTTTGGTTTTCAGGTATATCACTAATAACCTTGGGTCAGCCAAGTCACATTTCCAGGATTGAGATTTTTTTTCTCCTCATTATTATGAGAAAAATGGAACAAGCATCACCAACTTTCCTTCCATTAAAAAAAATTCTACTCAGAGTTATTCCTCTCAAAAAAAAAAATCCAGAAAAGTTTGAATAAATCCACTACATTCAAGATGCAATTTAGCATAGCTCAGTAAGCAATCTGATGCTGTACACATTTGCAAGATTTTGCACTCCAGAGAACACTGTAAAAGCAGAGCCTGTAAAGGGGGAAACAACAAACAAATGAATGAGAAGAAATTGGCATAGCCAATATTTGAGACAATGAATACAGAATTTATGATGGTGAGAATCTTACTCAGGGACATGTGTCACTCAATACATTCAAATGTACCTAATTTAGTGATCAGGCCCAAGCAGTTTTTTTTTTTTTTTTTTTTTTTTTTAAATATTATAAGGGATCATAAAATATAATTTGAACCAATAGAAGTTTAGCAAAGCCTGGAAATGATATGACTTGCTATATTTAGATTTCCTCTAGAAATAATTGAGGTCTCTATGTCATAGAAGTTGTGAAAAATAAATGACTACCTGCAATTAGGAAGTGTTCGTTTAAGAGGAGCATATTTAAAATAGTAAAATAAGGCAGAATGTGGAAATTTCTTTACAAAATGTATACATTTCTAGAGGATTCCAGAGACAGAAAAGATTATTCATGCCAGGAAATGTAAAGAAAAACTACTGGAGGGGTATTATTGACTATTTTAACTTGTTTGTGAGTTACGTTTACTTAATAGTCCCAGCTTGTTTGTTCTTATTTTTGTTTTACTATCTCTGTTATTTCGTACTAAATACAAGAATGTATAACACTTTAGGAGTCAGAAACTAGAAACCATTTCTGATCAGGAATTTAAATCCATGTTGCAAGTGAATCTCACTAGATGTAATATTTATTTCTCTGGGGTAGAATGTCGCATTAGAGCATAATAAATGATGGTGAGCTATTTTAATTCTCCTAAAATGCAACACAGCTACTGGATTAAAATTTATTAAATTCTTGAGAGCTTATTACATGCCAGCAATAACTTTTTCATATACTCCATTAGATAACAACCCTGAGACATTTTCAGATGTAGTTACATTAAAAAGCATGTTGGAATGTACTTTAATTACCATGATAATAGTTGCAGTGCTTACCAGGAAAAGAAAAGCATATTGTTCAATTGGTGTTCAAATAAAAACAACTGTGCATCTTTTAGAAGAAAACATCCAGATCCTCTAACTTAAAAAAAAAAAAGTTAGTACGTACCAACTACTTTTCCGGTATTCTCCATGCATTACCTCATTTAATCTTTATGTAATTAACCTCTCTATATAATTAAAGAGAAAATTAAGGCACTAACAAGTTAGGTAACTTGTTCACATTAGTGATGAAGCCAGAATTTTAACTTCAGAAATGTAACTCTAGACAGTGAGCTTCTAACCACCAAACTATAAAAGAGAAAGAAAACTATCTTTTTTTGTTGTTTTTTTGAGCAGGTTGAAGTGAAGTGACGTGATCTTGGCTCACTGCGATCTCCGCCTCCAGGGTTCAAGCCATTCTCCTGCTTCAGCCTCCCAAATAGCTTGGATTGCAGGCGCTTATGTAATTTTTGTATTTTTAGTAGAGACAGGATTTCGTCATGTTGGCCTGGCTGGTCTCGAACTCCTAACCTCAGGTGACGCACCTGCCTAGGCCTCCCAAAGTCCTGGGATTGGATTACAGGCATGAGCCACTACACCCTGTCATATTGTTGATAAAGTTAATATCTACCTCAAAAGATATTTTGCCAGCAGGGCGCAGTGACTCACTCCTGTAGTTCAATCACAGCACTTTGGGAGGTCGAAGCTGGAGGATCACCTGAGCTCAGGAGTTCTAGACCAGCCTGGCCAACACGGTAAAATCCTGTCTCTACTAAAAATACAAAAATTACACAAGCCTTGTGACAGGCACCTGTAATCCCAGCTACCCTAGAGGCTGAGGTAGGAGAATTGCTTGAACCCAGGCAGCGGGGGTTGCAGTGAGTTGAGATTGTGCAATTGCACTCCAGCCTGGGGATCAGAGAGAGACTTCGTCTCAAAATAATAATAACATTAATAATAATTTTATCAGCAATTTTATAATACATTGTATATGTTTGACTAAGAATGCCCGAGTCAAAACAACTTGGAAAGCAAATCTAAGCCTTTTAATATTGCTTCTGTCTAGGGAAGCTAGAGAACATCACAGAATCATTAATAGATCAGAGTGCTCTTTACCTGGAAGTTATGTATTGCATCTGGTCAAGGTCAAAAGCAAAGATTATTGCCCTGTGTTTAAAGAATATTAGTTGAGGTTTGTTTGTAATATTCCTATATTATAAAGCATTTTATTATAGTGGAAACTTTTTTATTGGAAAGGGTGACTGAAGCTCTAGAAATAAGTGATACTTATGAGACAATGCTTTTATTTTGTTATTGTCATAAATTATCTTTACAGAACAATATTGCATCCAGATATTTTTCTTTTTTTAATATAGCCTTACCATAACTGTTATGTTGAGGTATTAAGTTCATTAGTGTATATAATTTTGAATGTGCACTGTTGCCCTAAAAATCATGGGTCGTTCATTGTAAGATGCTGACTATATTCTTGTAAACCCAAACTATAACATATCCACTGATTAATTTAATAAGTATTCATTAAACAGTTATTATTTCTTTTGAAATACACCCCAGCTCTGTAATATAAAATGATGTAACAATTTCTTATTAATATGTGATTTGACATTAAACATCTTAAAATGCATTCTCCAAATAAAAGCAAATGAGAATATATATTTAATTCAATTTTGACATAAAACAATGTAAAGAAAGGGTTTTGTCTATTGCTATGCTCTGATTTTTATTAATAAAAAGCAAATTATTATCTAATGAAAGTTAATAGTATGCCAAATACATACAAAATATAATTCTTTAGTAAAGCACAATTAAGCTGTGTGATATTACATGATTTGTTTCTTACTATTGTGTAGAGTTAAAATTTTGGCTTCATGTTTGGGGCACACAAACTCTGCCAAGCAAAATAGATTAAAATTACCTTTATAACTTTTTGCTCCATTGAGAGTTTTCAATGTTTAGTTTTTAAATGCAGATTTATGTTCATTAAATTATATATGGAATGTACATGGAAATATGGTTTAAAACAATGGTGTCCGTGATTTTACTGGGAGAAAGCCGTTTACTAAGGGATAAATGCCTGGTAACCAAACTCTAAGCATTTTTACATCTTTGTGTCACTGCCTTTCTTTAAATGATCCTATTTTTAAAAGTTGTCCTGCAGAAAGAGAAAGAACAGAAAATCCATATCTAGTGATCAACCAATAACATGTCCTTTGTGTTCCTGGACATCTCAGAAAACAAATTATATTGAAGCACATGGTATTAATACAAATCAACTGTTCCTACTACAGCTAGAAGGTTGTGATTGTGATTTAGGATCAGCCAACAGCTTTTAAGAGCTAAGAACAAAGCAAATGTATCTACTTTTGGATTAACATAGCATCTTGTGGAACACATTTGTATGTAGTTATATATAAAGCCAGGGTAAGAACTCTTTTGTAGCATTACATCGTCAATGTAAAGTTTTGCAGAAATCATTGAAATAAAGAACATTCATATGCAAATATCTTATCTGCAAAAATCCCAGAAACTGTCTCCCAATTTTACATTCATAACTTTCATTCACAAGATCATCATGAATAGATGTTCTCTGAAATGTACCATTATTTCCTTTTTTAATGTATTTTTTTAATTAAAATGACCCTTTTACAATTTATTAGGGGAAGATATAGGCAGCATCCCCATTGGGCATGTTCAAGTACATGCAGGTCATAACTTTATGCTATTTGTAACCTTATGTTTTTCTTTAAAGCCAAAAGAACTTCTTTAATTTCACTCTTCCCTAGTACCTTATAATACAGTTTAGGTAGTCTGCACTTCTAGGGTGTCTCATATAATACAGAAATGCTAACAATGTATATTAGCATTATCATTGTTATAACCACCTTTATAAAAATGGAGACTATTCTAAGTGGTCTGATTTTACTGCAATATATTTTTATTTAGTGGTGATATTGTTTTACAGATACTGAGAAAATAAAGTAAATGCAAATGGGCTTAGCTTAAATTTGATTTTTAGGTACAAATTAATTTTTATCTTCTAAAGGAAAAAAATTGCATTCTAAGTGATAATTAATCTTTTACAAATCTAGCCATTTCTATGAAATAGCAGAAATTTAAACATTTAAAAGATTCATAATTTAATAATTTAATACAATTAGGCAGTGTCAATGCACATATTACATTATTTTATTTATAACAGGCATTCACATAGGAATTCTGAGATGTTTTATCAATTATCTTTCCTGGATATAGATAAATCTTATATATTTACATGAACTTTTGTATGTGAACTTATAAAGTGCATGTGGGCACATAGATAGAATCTATATTAACCAAAGGAATGTGTCTTCATTCCATTAATTGTAGAATGATTGCCTAATATTTATGTAACCATATTAACTATTTTTCCTAGGTTATTAAAAAGAAATATTTTAAATATTTATGTTCACAATGAGAAATAAGGCAACAGATATAAAGTGGAAAGAGAAATGTAGTGTTGGGAGTATTTAACGGTACTGGTATAAGAAAATCATATAATGAGAAGAAAATGCTGAATGCAACACAGTCATTATCCTTTGGGCACATAATTTTAATTTCTTTAGTTTTCTATCCACATTTTATTGATATAATAAATACCAAAATAAAAATATCATATAGCAATAGCTTGAAGAATAATAGTAAGATCACAAACTTTGATTAAAATACTTTTAAATTTTAAGTATATATATATATATATTTTTTTTTTTTTTTTTTTTTTTTTTGAGACGGAGTTTCACTCTTGTTACCCAGGCTGGAGTGCAATGGCGCGATCTCGGCTCACCGCAACCTCCGCCTCCTGGGTTCAGGCAGTTCTCCTGCCTCAGCCTCCTGAGTAGCTGGGATTACAGGAACGCGCCACCATGCCCAGCTGATTTTTTGTAGTTTCTTAGTAGAGACGGGGTTTCACCGTGTTGACCAGGATGGTCTCGATCTCCTGACCTCGTGATCCACCCGCCTCGGCCTCCCACAGTGCTGGGATTACAGGCGTGAGCCACCGCGCCTGGCCTAAGTATATTTGTTATATTAAGACTTACTTTTCCAAATAGTATCCCTGTAGAGAATACATAAACCATGAACTCAAAATAAGCATCATCACTCTAATAGAAGCTTTTCGGACCGTGAACTTGAGAAGGAAGGATGATGAAGGATGTTCTACCACACTTCCACTGTTTGATACACTGTTGGAAACCAAAAAGGAAAAGGGAAACACAAAATAAATTTTAGAGGTAATAGTAAGTATTGAAGTGTCAAGACAAAAACTTCTTAATTATCCCAAACAAATATCATAATACTATTTTTGTGAAATCTCAGAAGGGATTTTAAATTTCTGAAAATGGGATGCGAAGTCGGAAATATCAATTAACTTAATTGACGTCCTCCTTTATGCCTTGTCCTGTTCTGTAGTCGGTCAGACCAATCCTTACAACATTACATATAGATAGGAAGTTGGCTACCTTTAGAAAGTTCATTACATGCTTTTTATCTCCTTTTTTGTGTGAGTATTTCACTCTGTAGTCACTTTAGCAGACCTTGGATGCATGCTTGGTCAAAATCACAGAAAATACATATTCTTTCTGTTTTGCCAATATGTCAGAGCGATTTAAGTGCTGAAAGAGGAGTAGGCGTTCCACAAATGCTGAATATCTCAGTCCAGGTAGTTTCAAGGATATTCCTTCAATTGTCATATACATCAGATACATTATACATCATATAATAAGAGACTCTAACAACATTCAGCTCCAAATTGTGGGAAGAAATATCAAAATAATAATCTTAATCTAATATTACCTCAGGTTCCATTCTCAATGGATATAATATAAACATTTTGAAATATCATAAATCATCATTTGAGTTCTCTCTCTTTATGCTTATTGCATATTAAAAGAGAATTTCTATCAACTATTTGGATATTAAGTTATTCTCAGATGACCTCTGATTTGTTCATTTAAATTTGGGAAACCTATCCTGTATTATTCCTCTAGGTCCAGATGATTTTGTACTGTATTATTTTCTTTTAAAATAGTTTAAATTACTATCATAAAACAATTAAAATATTTTGAAATAACATATTTCAAAAATTATGCTACACATTCACCTTCTTATAGTAAAATGAATTATTAAAACACAATACAGGACCGTACATTACATATGCAGGTCAGGGAAATGCGAGATATTTCTAAAATAATGAGGAAACATTGAAAATTTCTGAGCTTAAGGAATCTAAGTCAGTATCCGCTCTTTATTTTACATGTGAAACCAATATATCACTATAATTCCAATAATCCCAAATTCATGGACTTTTTGCTTTCTTTCATCATAAAAAGTTACAGTGAAATATACATTGTATGATAAGTAAAAATATTCATGATGTTAATCAGATTGCATTTTATCTTAGGTTTGTGTTATAGTCAGTCATTGACTTCTGTATTAAATTGGTTTCTGTTTCATCAGACAAACACACATTGAAATCAGACAACCATTTACCCACTATGCGACATGTGCCATTTTCACAATTTCCCAGAGATTAATTTCTTTTTATCGAAAACTAAAATGAATTACCTCAGGTAAAACCCTGCTCAGAATGCATGACTTGGTAGGAACATGATATGAAGCAATGTCCTCCATTCTCTGACTTCATTTTGAATATCTGAAATATCTGAAAACATTACCTGTTTATAACAAGTTTAAGATTCATAAAACTTGGCCGAGTTACTTGAAAAAAAATACATGATTTTTTTCAACACTTTGTGCATAACAATTTTCTTTACTTTCTAAATAGAACAAATGGGATTGTAAAGTGAGTAACTTTCAGGTTTAATCATCTCAGTAATTCCTTTTGAGTTTTCAGAGATACCTTATGCCCCACAGGGTGAAGGATAGCCTGCTTCTGCCCATCTTCCAATTCCTCAGCTCTGTCTGATAGCTCCACTCCAGGACAAGGAGGAAGAGGTCGGCATTCTCCTCTGTGTCTATAAAGCTGACACATGGAATATTACAAAAAAAAAGTAAATGCCATTGTCTTTAATGCATATCTGTCTTGGTATAAACGAGGAATGTTTTCAAATATTTCAAAAAATAAGATAAAGGAGAACGTGAGTACATAGGCCAAAATAATTCAGTTCTCCTATCTCATTGCTAAGTGTTTGTTATCTTGATGCAGCACAGTTGTGAAGTATTTGTGAGACTAATATCAACAAAAAATCATAAATGACACCTCGTTTTTCTTCACAAACCATTCTATTTTATTGTTCTATATATATTACCCACATTTAATAGAGGAGGAAACGAGAAATAGAAAAGTTATGCTATTAGCTCAAGTTTGCTCAATTAGTAAATGACAAATTCAGATCACAAGTATCTCTTCTGTCGTCTGGTAGATATTTGCCTCATGTTTATATATATATATATCAAAACCAGGATACAGTTTTGAAAATCAAAGGTAGCAAAAAAGCATCGAAAGGTAAGAATAGAAAAAAATAGTAATATTCAATAAATTAACATGTACTTTGCTTAGGATCTTATTATATATCATGTCTTATATTTTTCAAAATAGATTTAACTGCACATATACTTTCCAAAGAGTCTGAAAGATTGTTGTTTGTACTACAATGCACAGGGCATATTATTTAGCAATACATGGATATAACGCGACTCTTTATGAAGGACAAAGTTATTTCACAGTTCTAAAGGCCATGCTCTTTCTTTAGAACAGTGACTACAGATTGAAAAATGCAAAGCCCTTTGCTCTTCGAAGTTATTTTTCCTCTCAGTTAATGGCATAAATCGCTGAACTTTTCTGAAACTCAACACATTTCTTGACCTGTGACATGGAAGTGACTTGATAACTAGGTGCCCGGGTGCTTGAATACATAACAATGAAGGTGTTCTTGTAGTTGTGTAGAATTTAAGGCACACAGTTAAGTCTTATTGCAAGGGTGCAGTAGGATGATTTTTCAGTAAAAACCAGAATAAGGAGTCATCATATTACAAGTACTCTGAAAAACATAATCTGAAGGAACAAAGGCATATTTGATGATGGGGAAATGTGTAGCAATGTTGGCAGCAAACACAAAGCTTCTCCATCCCTTTCTAAAACACACGCTAGCTGTTTAGTGAATTCCAACTGGCTGCATATGTCCTGAAGAAGTTATAAAAAAAAAAAAAGCAATATTGCGGCAAAAAATTTCCAAGTTACAGTTTTCACGTTTAAAATATCATTTTACAACTTCAAAAATGCCGTATTTGGTTGATTTTAGCCATCTGTATGTTTCCATGTCATATGTATATTATGTATATGTGTATTATATCACATACATTTGTACATGTGTATTATATCAAATACATATATATGTGTATGATATCATATACATATGTACATGTGATATGGAAACACATCATATATATATCTAATGTCTGTCCTCCAAATAAGCAAGCTTATTTGTCAGGTGCCTGGGCTACAGTGTCAACGCTTAATCTTGATAAGGTCAGAAAGTGGTCAAATTAAAATGGTGAAAATGGTGTTGCCCAAATAATGAAAAGGGAATCTTCACCCTGCACTTTTCTCTCTGCTTTCAGGGAAATTCTGATTCAATTTCAATCAAGAATGTAACATGAAGCATAAATTTATTCCATGTAACAAATTTTACCTTACCTTCTCCTACCTATTTCACCTAAACTTCAGGAAAGATTATGGACACCTTCATTGCTTTTGAAATGCTGTTTTCTCCTTTCACATATATGATCTTGAATATAAAGAGATCACAGCCTTAGGAGACACCGTTCTTAATGAAGTGTACCTTTTACTTGCTCTTGAAGATCCAATTAAGGATGATCTACTCTAGAATCCTCTCTTGGGTGTCTTATGGCATATGGTTTTGGGATAACTCAAAGCCACACTAATAAAATAATTAAAATGTTTTTCTCTAACTCCAGAAAAAAATTTTTACATCTCCTAGATCATTTTGTTCTTTTCTGTTTCTTTATTGACCCTAAATATTGTGGCTGAATTACAGAGCAAGCAAAACAGAAGCATGTAAACACCAACTTTCACAGATTTATATTATAAAGTCATAACACGTATTCTATAGAATCAGAAAACGGTGTTAGCATTGAATTTAAATTCCTATAGAAAGTGATAGTCCATTAAAAAATAAATGTCTAATGATCAATCACATTTCTACCCACCATAAATACTTTTACTGATATACTGACTTAGCCATTAGCATGCAATGAAGTACCCAATTATTATATGCCCTGCTGTTTTTCAACTCTTGCATTGTCAGTTCTCAGTATTGAAATCAGCTGCATCATATGAAAGGCATTGCTGTTTCTGCGACTGGTCTAGTGAGCTGATTTGCTTTCCGACTTCCTTAGGCTTTTCTGCAGTTGTAAGTCAATGCTAATATCATGATCCATGCTTTTGGTTTTAAACCATTCACACAGCAAAAGGATTCTTTGAAGTATTTCTTTATGTATACCAGAGTTTCTATTTTCCCCTTAGAGCATCTGAAATGCTTACATTAAAATGTGCCTTTAGCCAAAAAAGGATTCATTTTGTTTTTTAGAATAGTAAACTGCCTTTATTCCCTACAAAACATATGAATGCCACCTACTTTTAGGGTCCTTCAGATCCAATTGTCACCTTGAACAATTGGTTGAGAAAAGAGCAAAAGAACTTCAGTATAGGGATATAATAAACCAGGCCGGGAGCAGTGGTTCACCCTTGTAATTCTATCACTCTGGGAGGCCGGAGGCAGGTGGATCACCTGAGGTCAGGGGTTCAAGACCAGCCTGGCCAACATGGTGAAACCTCATCTCTACCAAAAATACAAAATAAATAAATAAATAAATAAATAAATTAGCTGAGCGTGATGGCCAGTGCCTGTAATCCTAGCTGCTCGGGAGGCTGAGGCAGGAGAATCACCTGAACCTGGGCTGGAGGTTGCAGTGAGCCAAGATCATGCCACTTAACTCCAGCTTGGGCAAAAGTGCAAAACTCCATCTCGATAAAGAAAAAAAAGGAAAAACGAAAAAAAATATATGGTAAACCACTGTAGTTCAATATAGTAGCCATCAGCCACATGAGTGATTTGGGTTTAGCTAATTCAGATTGAGACTGTGAAGACTTAATAGAAAACAAAGAGTATAAAATATCTCGTTTATAACTCTTACACTATGAATTACATGATGACATGGTGAAATAGTATTTTCATAGGCTGGGTTGAATGAAATACATTACTTAAAGTAAGTTCACCTGTTTCTTTTCAATGTTTAGAACAAGGCTACTAAAAATGTTTAAAATTACATATGTGACTAGCATTTGAGGCTTGAATCCTATTTTATTAGATAGCTGTGTTGCAATGAATGGATTAATCAATAATATATTTTAAGTATAACTTTCAATATTAGGTTGCTCCTGATTTTTTTCTTTTTTTTTTTTTAGTATAATTATCTTTATTGTATAGATTCTTAATGATGGCAGACCCTTGAAATTATTTTCAGCTTTTTAAACCTGTATTTTTAGGTTATTAAATTTAATTGATAGAAACTATATGTAATTATATTATACAGCATAATGATTTGATATATCTATAAATTGTGAAATGATTAAATCAAGCTAAGTAATACATTAATCACCTCGTATACTTATTGTTTTTTATGGTGAGAATATTTAAATTCTATTCTCTTGGCAATTTCCAGGAATGTATTACATCATCAGCTATAGTCACCAAGCTGTATAATAGATTTCCAGAACTTATTCAGCCTAACCGAAACTTTGTAACCTATTACCAACATCTTTCCAATTACTTCCATCTCCTAGCTCTTGCACTATTCTGCTTTCTGCTTCTATGAGTTACACTCAGATTCCACATATAAGTAAGATAAGGCAGTATTTGTCTTTCAGTATGTTTGTTTCACTTAGCCTAACTGTAACAGCCTCTAGGTTCATAGTTATGGTTGCAAATGACAGTATTTTCTTCTTTCTTAAAGGCTCAATTGTATTCAATTATATATAAATATACGTATGCCTATCAATATGTATGTGTGTTTGTATACACACCACATTTTCTGTATTCATTCATCATTTATGGACATTTTGGTCAATCCCTGTTGGTTTATTCTTAAGATGTTTTAAAGACCTTTTGCTGAATAATTGCTATTAGAAAAGATGGCATGCTACTTTGCTGCATATCATTTCTTACTTTTTCTTTACAAGCCTTTACTTCTTTTCTTCCAGAAATCATTTCATTCTTCATTTTATTCTCCAGAACTCTTCATATCCATGTGTGATAGTCTATAAACACAAACTACACAAAATAAAGGCAGTATATATAAAAAGTTGACCCTATCCAGGCTCAACGAACCATCAATTAATTCCCCAAACTACATCATTCTAATTCTCTTTTCTGCCTTCCTTTTCTTTCTTTCTTTCTCTTTTTTTCAGTATGCCTATGATCAGCACATCTGAATTACTCAGCGGGTATTTAAGGTACAGTTTTTCGTGGGTAGCCCATCAGGATGGGCATGGTGATTGGCAGCAAGAGCTACAACTGCACATTGTCGTAATGGGAATACTTTAGACTTGGATTTCATTTTTTGAAACATTACAAAAATGTCTAGGACACAAACTTTATTTCCACATAGAAAATTTAAGAATGCTCTGCTGTCTATAATCAAATTTTACTGAAAGTTTTAAAATAAGAAAAATTCCAACACATTACTAAATAGAAAAAAAAATTAAGATGTGATACTAAGATATTGCTACTAAAAATTCTCAAGAATGGGTCTTCTATCTCAGAAGTAGCTCGTACAGAAATAATGGTACATTATATATTTTATGTATTTCTTTAAGCAGGAAAAAGGTACTCTTTATTTCAATACAGACTTTGGTCATAAATCTAAAACAAAGCCAACTAATATGCCCATAGAGTAAATTCCATGCCTCTCCTTGTCTCCAACTTCAGTCATTCCGCAGTGTGGAAAGAGGACTAGGCATTTGCTTTCTGATGTAGCATACTAAATCGTGTTTATCTTTAAAGGAAACATACGTCTACTTCTTCTAATGAAATATCAAAGCATAAAAGAATAAACATTGTTTTCTTTGTGTGTGTGTGTGTGATTGAGTCTTGCTTTATTGCCCAGACTGGAATGCAGTGGTGTGATCTCCGTTCATGGTAGCCTCCACCTCCGGGGTTCAAGTGATTCTCCTGCCTTAGCCTCCTAAGTAGTTGGGATTACAGCATGCACCACCATGCCCTGCTAATTCTTGCATTTTTGGTAAAGAAAATATTTCACCATGTTGGCCAGGCTGGTCTCAAACTTCTGACTTTAACTGATCCCCCCACCTCGGTCTCCCAAAGTGCTGGGATTACAGGTGTGAGCCTCCACACCCATCCAGAAAAAACTTTGTTAATAAAATTGTATTTATTACAGCATGTGCAAGGTCAGATATTTGTTAGCATTTTATATATGGTCTAGACATCTGCTTTCATAGCAATATTTTGTCTGCATTTGAAGACATTGTAAATGTTTGTACAGTTTTCTGAGAATCACAAGAGTGAAAAATTTTGGGAACCAGGAAAGGGATGATGCTTCAGTTAAAGAAAAAAGAAGAGTTTTGTGGCTTGTACACTTAAAATATAAAGATAAAATTGGAATTCTAGAGCAGTTCCTTGAGGGAAGAAGCAGAAAGGTCAAAAACTTCTGATGACAGCAGAAATAGGTAATCCCTTTTGTAAAATCTAAAAGATGATACTTGCATCCATGAATCTCGGTTAACAGAAAGGTCAGTGAGTAGTTTACTGACTGTCTCAAGGGTTTTCGCTACATAATGCCAGGCATCTACATGTTCCTAGATATTTATAGAATGGGTATAGTATAGAAACAATTGTCTGATTTATTATAGATTCTTTATCTTTCCATTTAGATATATTTGGCTTCATGTAAACAATCTTATGTAAGACATATCATAAGTTATTCTGCTCATGTCCTTGCAAGAAATAAAATTATTCCTCTTCAAATTAAAAACATTCATTGAGGTTTATACATTTTACTTATTTATCTTCCAGGATCGCTCTTCCATATAAATTATGAAATTAGAATGATAGTTTCTTTTTGCCCAAATTTAGTTTATTTTGGATTTTTAGTAACAAAGAAGTCTTTTGATAAATCAAGCAAAATTTAAAAATAGTGTTCATCGTCAACATGTTACTCTGATCCATAGCTAATTAATTTGTAATATATTTTTGATGAATGAGCTTTATATCTCTTATGGTATTTGAAAGTTTTCCCATATTTTTGTGACCATTTACTGAGTGCACGCATCTTGATGATAAAACTATTCATTTTCAAAGTGAAAATTCTGTATATCTGCATAGCATTATTTCCTCATATATTCTTACACATCCTAAAAGAAGTTCAAACACAAATAACAGCTATATGTCCCAGTTTTTTCCAAAGTTACCTTACCGGTTTTGACATATTTCTGAGCAGCCCTTATTCTATTATTTTATTTACTGTTAATGCCTGTTTGAGTGCAGAAACAGTGTCTCATTCTTTTTTACGTCTTCACTACACACCATGGTGTTCAGTAAATATTTGTTTGTTCAAGGATGATTATTTCATAATAAAACAGAAGCCTGAGGACTGAATAGATGAAACAGAATTTTCTGTCTAATCCTGAATGAAGGTCTTGCTTCCTAGTATTCCATTCTGACAGCTTTGTCTATAGATTCTATATACTTTGTTGATTTCGTTAATTCTGCTTGCTGGCCAAAGCACTGAATTCATATTGGTTCCTGCCTCTTTCCTTATAGAAAAAGTAATGGCTCATGTCTTAAAACCAGCTGGGGCACATGTGTCTCAGGAATGAACACCTTTGGAAAACTTTTATTGTATAATCCTTTAGAACACAAACCTTACAAATTTCAAAACTCTCTGTAAACATCCATTGCATTTAGGTGTGATAAGCTGTTAAACACATATTTATAATAAGCAAACTTAAAAGTATGCAACTCTTTCAAATCCCTGAAAAACTACTTTTTCAGGCACTGTTAATGAAGTTTGCCTGAAACCACCTTTTATTTGTCTGGCACATAAGGTAATATCCTCAGAATCAAGAGAGTAAGAGCAGAATAACTGGTTCTAATTAGGAAATAGATCTCTGGAAACAACTGCAAACAGGTCTTTATTTGGATCAAATAAGCAGAAAGAGAAAAAAATAAAGAGTTTTGAGATTATATCTAAGATTCACATTGTCATAATCAAATTACCTTAAGAAGGCCTATTATGAATTATTACACAAAACTAAAACACACTGATTTGACATAAAATTGTCTTTAGAAAGAAAGATATTATTGCATTACACTACTTTTATTTGTCTATTAAAAGATAAAAGTCACAAATACTTATTTTCTCCATTGATGATTTCATGATTAAGAAGTATTTAAATTGGTACTCTCAGCTGATCTTAAATATGTGCTTTTATAACATTTTAATCCCAGAGTCATGATTATCAGATGTATTTAGTAAGTACTGGCGGTATATAAGACACCTAGGGAAACATGATGACCTGGGAATTTGTTGTTGACTTTAAACAATAATTTATAACATGTGCTCTAAACTATTTGAAACATTAATCTCAAAGCTATTTCCCATATAATTATATTAAATAATTATTAATTGAAAATTTAGTCAGCAATATTTAGAGTCTTCTACCTAATGTGATCTATTAATCTTGTGGTGGTTAACTATATTCTGAAGAAATCTGATGCTGCAGGGTTTTGGAATTTGAAATTGTGATTAGTTCTTCAAGTATTTTTTTTTAATCTTAGAAAATAACTTTCAGTACATTTTGTCATTAAATTTGCTTCTCCAGAAATTCAAGACCAGTCTTGATTCCCTGGAAAATTGCCCCATTTTTCTCTTTTGCATATTTTGCAACAGCACTACAATGAAGTAATTTGAGTATTTTAAACTTGATACAATGCCTCATTCCTCACATCCAAGTCATTTAAATTCTTTCCTCAGTGCCTGTTTTCCACCAGATTGTGTCCAAGTTCAGCAGTTTAGTCCAAAAGCTCAGTATCAACTGAACTTTTGACTCACATAAATGATTTTCAATAAATGTAATTAAATTTATATTAGAGGATTAGACCTGGTCAGAGAGATTTCCATTTCAATTATTAGAAAATGATATTTCAGGTCTAAAGATTGAAAAGTATTTCCAAGTTTAACTAGAACATTTTTTGTCTTAATTAGAGTGCATCCATTTACTTTTAGGCTTCCAGACTTTCCGTACGGAAAACAAGCTTTTGGTTTGAATTTTTAATCCCCCAAAGAAAACAGTAAAATAGGACAGAATGAGTTGTTCTTGCCCACAGTTCTTTTCTCTTTGTACTATGTTTATCTTCATATACTGAAAAATGTTCCTTTTTCTGCATTGAAGTGTTGATGTGCCAAACAAATTGAATTTCTCGTTTTTACCACATTTCTATTGGCGGGACTGGAAGTTTCTCTGGATTTGTTTGTTGCTGATGTTTATCAATGCATTTTTGTGCTGTGAAATTGTTCAGCATTTCTAGATATTAACATTTTAACTTCCTTTTAGTTAATCTTGAATTTTTTTCCAGACATAATATTGAAATGATGTTTAAATGGAATCAGAAGGGAATTTACATCCAGTACATTTATATACAAAATAAGTAGCATATTTCAAACATATGAGTTTATATAAAAATAGTATTTTACTTGATTTGAAAACTTTCTAAGTCTTAGTTTTTAACCTGCCAAATAATCTGTATTGATATGGAAAATAGTTACAATGGATATTCTTATTTTATGTGAGCAAATGGGAGATGCCTACATTATGTTAATGTATTTTTCAAACTTATTTCTCAATTTAGTTATCTGTATGCCATCTAATATGATGATTCCAGATAAGTATTGACATTGACAATGACCACTTACAGAAGTTCACAGACAAATATGATTTATCTCTTGTTTTGTTTTCATTTTTGCTTTATTAGTAAATTTTAAGGTCATAAGTGAATAGCATATTTTTCTATGCACTAATGATAATAACAGAATAGATACAAAATAATTTTTCTTAGACTATGAGCATATTTGATTTGTCTAACATCTGCCTTCATCACTAGTAATTTCCGTGCTCTCCAACCAAAGAACTGTTCACATTTGATCTGAGAGTGCTCTAGACCAGGGGTGCCCAACCCCACGGGCCTTGGACCTTACTAGTCATTGGCCTGTTAGGAACTGGCTATACATAGGAGGTGACTGGCAGCCAGTGAGCATTACCACCTGAGACCTGTCTGCTGTCAGATTTGCAGCAGCAGTGATTCTCACAGGAACAGGAACACTATTGTGAACTGTGCATGCGAGAGGCCTAGGTTGTGCATGCCTTATGAGACTCTAACGAAAGCCTGATCTGAAGTGGAACAATTTCGTCCCCAAACCATCCTTACCCAACCTCACTGTCATCTGTGGAAAAATTATCTTCCACGAAACTGGTCCCTGGTGTCAAAAAGGTTGGGGACCACTGCTCTAGACTTATAGCATGGAGGGGGTAGCATTTCTGAAGTACAAATGAACATCACGAGCAGCCAGTTAACTAGGGTGCTTGATAAAATGCAGGTTGCAGGGATACAATACAGACCTAATAAAACCTTAACTCTGTTAAATCTATCGATTATTCTTACACATATTAAGTTTTAAAACATCAGGTTACAGGTGTTAGTGGTTGAGAGGTAGGATTTGTTACTGGGGAAATGCTGGGGCACAAGAAATAGTCAAATTTCCAATGACTTGAAAAGTGACAATGGCACTATGAATATTTGAAGACAAACATCCTGCATATATGAACCTGGAAGATCTTCAATGTCAGCTAAATGATCTAGTTATGCATAATATGTAAAGAAACCCTATAGCTTTATAGCAAACATATCTGTATTTGGATTACATCTTATGCATAAAATAATATGTTTTACTATATATTTAATATACAAAATATAATACCTCCAATTCATGGGTAAGATCATGCAGAAAATATTTCAAATATTAAGCACTATTATGAATATAAAAATAGCTTTCTATAATCTAAAGATACTGAAAATAAAACAGAATTTCAAATTCCACACACTTTCAAAATATCAACTCTAAATTGCTTTTGTATGTGTATGTTGAAAATAAACATTAAAATTGGGCTGGATTAAGTTTCTTAAATATTTTTTAAAACATTTTTTAGTTTTAAGTTGAGAAATACCTGCTGAAAACTTAAAAAATGAAACTATTTGTTTT
Source organism: Sapajus apella (assembly GCF_009761245.1). NCBI lineage: Eukaryota > Metazoa > Chordata > Mammalia > Primates > Cebidae > Sapajus > Sapajus apella. The sequence goes on from NW_022436948.1 coordinate 37,730,404, forward strand.
AGTAATATATGATAAACATTTGAAAATAGTTCAAATGAACAACTTGAAATGTCCCCTCTCAATATTTCTCTATCTTGTAGATAGTATAGTAACCCATCTTAAATTTTTTAGTTGATAAAATATGGTTATTTTACTTATTGCAGCCACTGAGTTATGTCTAATAAGAATGAGAAAATATTTAAACATCAAATTCCAATAATTACTGTGTCTCTTCATTCTAGAAAAGTTGTAGTCATTGAATAAATGGTTGTATATGTGACCGTATATTCAAACTCTAGCCTAATTTTAATTAAATTTAGCACTTTAACATTTAAAATAAATTGTTTTCATTTTAATTTTGTTTAATACTTATTAGATGTAAGTACTTTTGTTCTTTTGTTGATAGCTTTATAAAGTAGCCACCACTAAATAATACAAATAGTTCACCCTGTGCTGGAAAGAATTTTTGCATTTTGTTGATAGCTGGAAGTTGCAGAGACATAACACTATCGGAAAACTTTCCTAAGCTTATGTAAGTTCTTACATAAAACTGATGAATGATACATTTATCCACAACACAGTTTTAGAAAGCAGATTTTATTACCTCTTCTGTGTAAGAAGAATAGCAGACATATAATTCACTGGAAATGCATACATAAAATTTAAGTCATAATCAAATTTAGGTTGAACAGATATAGAATACAAATTGTGGCCAGAGAAGAAACAATATCTTTTAGAGAAAGATATTATGTATCATGTTCACAACCTCATCCTCAGCACCTAGCACTGCTCTTGATCCATGGGAGTAGCTCATCTGGCAGGTCTCTAATAAATATGGATGAATGAATGTAAGAATCATTACTTTAAATATGCAGATGAGTATAGACAGAGCTTTAGATTGCACATCAGTTTAGCCTTATCAGTTTGGCATTTTAATCTTGTGGCTCAGCTTCCTCTTTTTTTCCTAAACAAGACCTCTTTCACCTCTTGCATGCATTATTCAAGTTGTTTGATCTCCTTATTTCCAAATCTTTTGTCTTCCACCACTACCAGCCCAAATTCATTCTACACACAGCTACAGTATTTTTTTTTCCCCTTTATTTATTTTATTGCATTTTACATTTTGGGGTACATGTGAAGAACATGCAAAATTGTTGCATAGGAGCACACCTGGCAGTGTGATTTGCTGCCTTCCTCCCCATCACCTACATCTGGCATTTCTCCCCTTGCTATCTCTCCCCAGCTTCCTACCCCCCGCCCTCCCTCCCCTATTTCCCCCCAACTGACCCGTGTGTAGTGCTCCCCTCCCTGTGTCCATGTGTTCTCATTGTTCAACACCCGCCTATGAGTGAGAACATGCGGTGTTTGATCTTCTGCTCTTCTGTCAGTTTGCTGAGAATGATGGTTTCCAGGTTCATCCATGTCCCTACAAAGGACCCTACAGTATTCTTTATGTCACTCTATGGTTTAAAACCTTCCAGTGATTTCTTTCTGCCTTTGAAAGTAATGCAGACTTTACGACAAGGTGCATATTCTGATATTCCCTACAGCTTTGAATTTACCCTTGTCATTCTCATTGAAATCTACAGTTTGTCAGGTTTTATTGGCCTGTTTTTATGTGAATAACGTGCCTTTTTTAATACCAAGACTTTGCATAAACTTTTCTACTTTCTGTAATATTCTTCCCCTTTCTTTCCCTAACATCTACTTACTTTATCAATTTAAAATTTGCTACATGTCCAGATGTCCCCGGACAGAATTCCTATCATATAAGTCACAGCACTGTACTTTTGGCATAGAAACTAACATGTCACTGGTTCTGACACAAAATAGAATTTTATTCTTTCATAATAAGACAGATGACCAGATTAAGATATATTCTTGGCCAGGTTCAGTGGCTCACACTTGTAATCCCAGCACTTTGGGAGGCCAAGGCTGGCAGATCTGGAGGTCAAGAGATCAATACTACACCGGCCAACACAGTGAAACCCCATCTCTACTAAAAGAAAAAATAATACAAAAATTAGCTGGGTATTGTGACCCATGCCTGTAGTCTCAGCTACTCAGGAGGCTGAGGCAGGAGAATCACTTGAACCCGGAAGACAGAGGTTGCAAGTGAGTTGAGAAAAAACAAAACAAAACAAAAAAACAAAAAAAAACGATATAGTCTTACAAAAAAATGTGTCTTCACAGAGACTGTTAAGTTTTATGATTATTTTATTATAAATTTAATGTGATTTATAAGCTGTTGATTAAGGGAAAATCAAATAATCAAACTTAGAAAATATTTGGCTATTTCTAAAAAATAATGTTTCCATGCACTAGCCCAAAGTATTGCTCTTATGGCTATTACAAATTCTATTTTTAAAATCCTGCATATCAAATATCTACATTAAGTTCTATATCCACTGTGCTCTAAGAGAGGGAAAGTGCTATTATTTTAAGTTTTTGACAGGTTTTCCAGAAAGTAGTTTTCCTTGGGGAGGATAAGTGTGCTGTGTGCTGGGAGAGGAGCTGATGATTGGGGGAGGATGGGAATGAGTCCTTTCCTGCGGGATGGCTGACAGGTAGATTGAAGGTAACGTAATTAGCAAAGCTAGGTGGGAGGAGAGGTGCTTCTAGGGCAGTACCTGAGATGAATCTATAAGTGATATCCCCATTTGTACACTAGTGTAATAGGTTTCCATTTAAAGTGAAATTGAAATATAATGAGGCAAATTTGATGTCTGCCAAGTTTGTTAAAGAAGAGTCCTACATTTACTCACACTTCCCAACAGAGCCAATTCAGTGTAGAACTGTGAAAAGACTAGAATATGTTTGTATTTTCTCTCTCAGTTACAATAGCAAACAAACAAACAAACATGTATATGTATTTGAAAATTCTTTTATAAATAAATTCTTCCTAGGGACTTATGCAATCATCATTCCAATATAATAATGATTACCTAATAACTAATTTTTAATGAGGTCAAAAGAATGAATTAAGGCCTGTAATCAGCTAGAAATATTGTCCTGTCAGGACATTACATTTATTTCTCTTCTACTGACCAACCATTCTATAAGTGTATATTTATTTATATACATATATGCACATGCATAAATACACATCACTATATAATTACATGTATAAAGTAGAAACAAGAGGTGGTAAAGAGCAAAGTTGCTGTGGTTTATTGCAGGGGAAATATAAAATAAAAATTAACACCTTAAAGGACACTTTTCTTCCTGATTATGAGTTGATAAGTCTACTGAGTTTTCTTTAAAATGATAACTTTCAATATAAACTGGAAAAATATAAAACAAGGATACATCATTCAAATATTGATTAACAACTTTATTATGAATCTCATCTTTTGCATGCAATCACTGACTTTTTTGGGGGGAATTGTAATAACTTTGTGCTAGTGCATACTTTTGCTCAAAGATACATTTAAATAAGACTATCACTGGTGGTACAGGGTCGGAAAGCCATATTAACTACTTTATTAAATGTACTATCCAGAATAACTGCTTCTTTACCATTTTTTTTTTAATGAGAAGCCAGCGTTCAAGAGAGAATTGTTTTTCAAAGTAGATATTAGCTTCCAACCCAAATTAAGCATTAATATGTGTCAGTCTCCTAAAGGACCATGTATATGAATTCTTAACTTACTGAACAACATTCTCTTGATACTCCTTTCTTTGAACTTGGCTGAAACATATTTACCCTTTCTCAATAGATTATTTAGAGAATATGGAGACTCATACCCAATGGATGTCTATCAATACCTTTACAAATTACATGTGGTTTTGAAAGTAATTGTTCACAAATTTTAATTTATAAGTGGAAAGACTTGAAAGATGGAATTTTATTCCTTTGTGTTTCTGTAAAATCCACAGATGTGCATACACACCAAAATTTTGCCCCTGCAATCATTGGAAAGCAATTAATGGGACTCTAGGAGATTGAGAGAAAATGGTCTGAAGTAGGACTTCTCAAGTATGTATCTCATGAGGTGGTCCAATTATTCAGAGCTAGACAGTCACATTCCTAGGCTAACTCAGATGGGTCGTATTATTTGTATGGTAGGCTCAGAAAGAAACTATGAAACATTTTCTTATGGCTTCAGTTTTAACATCTAGACCTCTGGCTGATTTGTATGATTAGCTATGTGCTTAATAGTATACATTGCTGATCCTTAAACAAATACTTATGAGACACATTACCAAGTATTATGGGAGATGGATAGTACTCACTGAAGAAGAACTTATGATGTATCTAGAAAAAACAAAATCATAAAGCATATTTTTCCCAAATCTGTATTTGCACACAGCTAATAACCTAAGGCTTCTTTGGCCTAAAAAAATTGTTTGAAAATTCCAGTTAGAGAAATATGATCACATTTGTTTAGTTAAGTTTTCCAAAATTATTCAACCAGTGAACACATCTCTAAATTTTTTTTTTTTTCCATACTATGTAGCATGAAAGTTTCTTGTGATCTTGTGCACATCTGGGAAGCTTGAGTCCGAAAGGCAAGTGGTGAACATTAAATGATAGGCCCAATTACAACACTGCAAAACAGTCATTTAAAGTCTCAGCCATACTTACACTCTTGTAATATGTTGTGCACTTGGGATCGATGCTCTCTGAAGGACTCCCAAACTCCAAGTCTCTATGGGTTCTTGAGTCATAAACTCTGTGCTGCCACTAATATAATAAAAATCCTAGAGGGGAAAAGTCAATGTGACTTGTTTGATACCTGTCTAATTAAAATTTCTTCTATGGGAAATTAGATCTTATAAAATATTCCCAGATATTTATTCTAGAATATGAGGGTATTTGGTTTATAAGTTTGGGTTCAAAGTTAATTTATCTATATTTTACATATTAGAATATTAATGTATCTATAAACATATTGGTACAGTGAGTTAAATTTTGCTTTGTTTTTGAAAAAAAAATTGTACACACTTATTAAACTAAAACAGCAAAACATTTCTGCCAAATATATAGATGAAGAATTCCCAGGCTGAGGTAAATGGGCTCATAGAAATCTCTAAACATTTTGGTAAATTTGTTCTTCCTTATAATGTACCTATTCTACAGCAATAAATAAGGTTCACTAATCCACAACTGTACTTTATAATTAATGTTTACCTTATATTCATTTCAAATTTACTTGATTGCTTTTTTTTTAATCTTCAGAGAATTTGGACTGCTAGACTATTTTTTAGGGCTGTTAGTTTTACCTTTGATGTTTAGAATGATAGGAAGGATGTTGGAAATGCTGATAAGGTGCCAGTATATTTGTAGAGTCCCAGTTGGATTTTAAAGAATTTTTAGTATGTATTCCTTTGATTGGACATGCAGCTGTAATTGGCAAATTTTTCTCATAGTAATGACTCCTCCCTCACACTTGTGATCTCTTCATTATCTGCCCTGGTGAACTAATACATCAATGAGAAAAATAATCTTAAAATTGAGTGGTCTTTTCCTGTGGTCCTTTCATTGATGTTGACTTTTTCCTTATCAGTCATATAAGCCCCTAGATTAGCAGTCCTCAAGTTTTGTTTTCTGTCAGAATTAAGTGGTGTGCTTGTTTAAAGCTTCATTCACAAAGCTTTCAATTTAGTGGAATATGAATTGTACCTGAAGAATGAGGAATTAAACACTTTTGCCAATATAAATTGGCGAAACAGGAATTGTAAATAATTGGAGAGCAATTTTGTGCCGTAGGTAATGAGACTGGTTCCTAGACTGTCAGGATTGACATGGTAGAATGTGTTCCAGCAACCGTGTGATTGGGATTAGTCTTTGTTTGCATGGTAGAATCACCTGTAGGGCATTTTGGTGTGGGAATAAGAAAAAGTGCTATCTATTGCTTGCTAGAACAAAATTACTGACTGAATTTCCAGATTCTGTTTTCTTGATTATACTGGACATCATCATAGGGAAAAAAAAACAAAAAACAAAAACAGAAGTATCTTTTTTAATCTAAAATTTTACCATAAACGAATAGGCACACAGTTTAAACAGCAGTTTAAAAAAGGAGAAACCTTAACTTTCTACCTTTGATTTACCACTTGCAAATTGTATAACCTTCCACAAATTACCTCACCTTTTTGAACCTTAGTTTTGAAATCAATCAAATGAATCAGATGATATCAAAAATTGCCTTCCAACTATTATAGACTGAATTTGGATGTAACGGGGATATTAGTTACTATAATTTATTATCTCCTTAATGTCTAGAGGAAGGACATCTAGTTTTATAAAATTCTGATATGAAGCTAAAGGAATGTAAGTCTACAAATTACTATATCCGTCCCTTAGTACACATGGGATATTGCTTCCAGGATCCCCCATGCATATCCAAATCTGTGTATACTCAATTTTCACAGGTAGTTCTGGGGAACCCGTGTCTCCAAAAAGTTATCTTGTGCATATGTGTCCTCTGGGTCTCATGAATACTATATTTTTGAGGCATGAAAAAATCCACATACATGTGGACCCAGGGAGTTCAAACTTGTGTTGTTCATGGATCAACCGTAATTTCAAAATGGTTTCCTACACACTGCTTGTTACTATTTGGCATGATCTCCTTCTTGTGCACACAGCTATGGGCAAACTTTTCATTTTTATACCTGTAACCCACCTACCTGAAATATCCCTGAGTTTGGTTGAACCTGTAATACAATATGTAATTGAGCTAATAAAATTCAGAAGGAACTTTGCTGGTATAGAGTAGAGAATATATATGCCATTTTTATCTTTCAGAGCTAGAACTCCCCAAAACCAAATGAAAACAATCACCCCAAATTACATAGAATGTCAAACTTTTTCTCGTAAGAATGACTCCTCCCTCACACTTGTGATCTCTTCATTATCTGCCCTGGTGAACTGACACATCAATGAGAAAAATAATCTTAAAATCGAGTGGTCTTTTCCTGTGGTCCTTTCATTCATGTTGGCTTTTTCCTTATCAGTCATATAAGCCCCTATAGATTAGCAGTCCTCAAGTTTTATTTTATATCAGAATCAGGTGGTGTGCTTGTTTAAAGCTTCATTCACAGAACTTTCAATTTAGTGGGTGATTCCCCTATGTCTGTGAAGACATCATAATACATTTTTTCCCAAGAATAGGACACCCCACATTTAGAAGGGGATGTTCCTGCAACTTGCCTAGAGGGGAGAAGGAAGTATAAAGACAAGGTGTTTTCTCGAAGTCCAATAACATAACATGGCATAAGATTGAAAAGTTTATCAAAATTTGATTACCCTGCCTACAACTGAATATTTCTCTGAAAGCATATGAATAAGATAATAAAAGAAAACATATGAGACACTTACTTAAAAATTCTCCCTTAGTTGCAGAAACTTGATGTGTAGCGTGAATTAAATATCTTTCTTTTTGGAGACAGAGTGTCTCACTCTGTTGCCCAGGTTGGAGTGCAGTCACAAAATCTCAGCTCACTGTCACCTCCCCTTCCCCAGATGAAGCAATTCTCCTGCCTCAGCCTCTACTGTAGCTGGGATTACAGGCATGTGCCACCATGCCTGGCTAATTTTTGTATTTTTATAGAGATGGGGTTTCCCCATGATGGCCAGGCTGTTCTCAAACACCTGATCTCAGGTGATCCACCTACCTCAGCCTCCCAAATTGCTGAACTTACAGGTATGAGCCACTGCGCCTGGCCTCCTGTAGCTTCTTTGCACTCAGGTGCTTTGCATGCATGGCTATACACTTGTGACAGAATGGGAGATTTAAAATAACAGAATAGGTTTAGTGTTAAGCTTCTCTGGGAAGTAGGAGAACAGAGCAATAATGAGTGTACATTAAACCATATGTTTCATGGGTCATATAAAACGTTTATAATTCAATTTTATTTATTCCATACTGTTTTTTTTTCCTCATTGTTCTACACTTTGGCTTTCCTGCTATAAAGGGAGCCTGAAGCAGTCTGCTCTAGTCTTGAGGACCTTCCGTGACTATTATTCTTTTAGTGCCTCTGTTGCTCTAAATTCTCCTTTCCCAGGTAAAACAATATTCCATTGTTTTAAAAACTTCTCTAGTGATGGCTTCATGGATTTCTTGTATTTATTTTCTACTTCAATATCTAAATGGAATCACTTAGTTCTTTTGGAATCACTGCTGTAGTACCAAAGTGACTTTTGTTCATATTTTAAATCACATTTGTTCTACATGTCTAATTAAGTTCTGCTTGTCTTCATAACCATCAGTTACAGGTTACCACATAAACCAGGGCAGAACATGCTTTCAAGCGTGCAATGATTATTATGGCTATATATTATCTTCTTGTAACATACTTGCTTCACGTCTTGCTGCTAAATATTCAACATTTTCCAAAATATGTCTTATCTACCCTAATGCATTGAAAAATAAAGCATCAACCAAAACTAGGATTTAACTTTTTATGAGTACGGTAGATTAGAAAGTTGACAGATAAATTAAATCTCATTGAGTTACACATAGTTTTCATTTATAGGAGTATTTCTATAAGTATTAGGAAAATATATTTAAAGCATCAAAAACATAGCAGAGAGTCAAAACGAATTTTCATTTGTAACTTGTAACTTTATATTCTAAAAATGCCAAGGCACACGAGACTCGTTCACACTTTGGAATGGGGCCCTTGAAGCTGCAAGAATTTTACAATAAGAATTATCACATATAAAGAGATATTGAAAAACCCTTACGAACTGCATTTTTAGAATCAGCATTTTTAAGTGTATGTAATTCAGAAATTACTTTCAATGATGTCATATGTAAATTAGATTCATTGTAAAGTGCTTTTTAAAAATCACATAAGCTTATGATAGTCTTTTGTCTTGTGCAGTTCCTCTAAATGCTGAACACTAGGAAAAATTTCAAATAAAAAAATACAAATCAACCTACAGTACGGGCCTGGTGGCTCATGCCTTTAATCTCAGCACTTTGGGAGGCTGAGGTGGGCAGATCATGAGGTCAGGAGTTTGAGACCAACGTGGCCAGCATGGTGAAACCCAGTCTTTACTAAAAATACAAAAATTAGCTGGGTGTGGTGACACATGCCTATAATCCCAGCTGCTGGGGAGGCTGAGGCAGGAGAATAGCTTGAACCCCAGAGGTGGAGGTTGCAGTGAGCCAAGTTTATGCCACTGAACTCAACAGAGTGAGACTCCATCTCAAAACAAACAAAATATCAAATCACACTACTAGTTAAATACTATCTTATGCTGTTAGCCTTCTATTGCTATGCATAGAATGCTATCTATGTTGCTAGTGTCTACTTGTTTTTTAATAGCACATTGCCTTGTCATATTATAACATATATAGGCCTCCAAAGAAAGATAAAAAGTAGATCACTTACATTTTTTAAAATGTAGTATATTGTATCAAACCTAAATAGCTGAAATTTCTTGAAGCATTATCATTTTAATATCATGCATGAACATGTTTTACCTGAGATGCATTATCCTATTAAAATCATCAAACATACTGGATAATAATGTAGGTAATTCATTTGTCTAATCAATTTCATTCAAAATACTCTAAAAAATCCTCAAATGTTTTCAGAATTACATGACTACAACTTAGAAGTATTGTGTTTCTAAACTTGTATTTAGGGATTAATGAACACCATAATTTTGTAGAGTTACTAAATTTTCTGATATTAAGTGTTTACTTTGTACAATTGTAATTATAGAATGATGAGGTGATGGTTGAATGAATTGAATTGTGGATTTTATGTACAGACACTTGAGTTCATACTTCAGAACATAGATGAAAATCACAGTTGATATCAAGGCAGGTTGTACATGTTAAAATGAGCCCCACAGTGTATATCTATCTCTTCAGGAGTCAGTTTTTCTTAACTGGAAGTCAGGTCTGCACTTGTAGTAGAAGACTGACAGGGGAAGCCCTTGATCTATAAAGTCATATTCTCCCTCAGAACTGAGCATAACATATGGAATCCTGATTTTGTGAAAATATAAAAATAAATAAAGTCTTACGTGGCTTATTCTGCTTCCTTGTGATATAATGCTTAGTCTGGCCCAGAACTCTCATCCTTGCCATTGCAATGCTGTGTCTTATATCTAGGGTGCTCTCTTTACCTGCTTTTAGTTACAATACTGCGACATTTCTGTTGGTACCTCATTTGCTTAGGCTATTCATTAAGCAATAAACATTTGGGTCATGAATAAATGAAAATTTTCCATAGAATTAAATTTAAATATATTACTGGGATGACAAAAATAACAGATGATGCATTTACATAGCTGAAACATTTGATAGTTTACTTCAGTTACAAGCACAGAGGCCATAGAAAAATATTTTGATATTCAATGTACATAATCACAACTAAATCAAGGGGTACCTCCATTTTAATCCTCTAGCAGATCTTTGAATTTCTTTTGCAGTGTGTAATGGGAAACAACAGGGACCAGTGCTGTTTCCTGATCTCAAAGGAGCCCTCTCTCTGAGGAACGAGCAAGACCTATAAGATTAAAGATTTGAGGAAAAGTTAAATTGTGATAAAACATGCTGATTTTTCATATTGACGTAGGAAAAGCACCAGACCTAATGCATTGAATTCTAAAAGGAGTTAATATTGTGGTGATTCTGGTCCTCGCACTTGGGTGAATGAATGAATTCCATATATAAGTTTATAGAATATGATAAACTATCTAGAATTTCAGATCGCTGCATAATTTTGACAGCTATTCCTTGTACCTCTCATAGTAGTATATTTTACTTAAAAATGCACGAGGAAGGAAAAGGCACTCATAAAGATTTCCACAATGTAATCAAGACTTTGTTCATAGACGTTGTGAGTCAATGATAAGGTAACCTAGGACACATTTTTAAACAGCTATATAAATACAGCATACAGGCTATGCACATTCTATTGCTGGGCAACAGTGGACAGTCATAAGCTACCTAGGAAACCGAACTTTAAATGAGAAAGGCTACCTTGGAAATGCTCAGGATAAATAAAAAGCAATTATATTGAATAAGCCTGTATGAGTTCATGGAAGAATATATTTCTAATGAATAAATCTTAATTATCTGCTGATGAGTAATGTCTGTGTTGTAATGTAGAGAGAACCAGAAACCAACAGATCAGAGATTTTAGATGACTCGATTGATGGTTTCCTGAAAGTTTATAAGAAAAGATTTAGGGAAATTTCAAAAAGTAATTATATACATAATAGGAAAAAAAAGTTAGTGTAACCATAAATAAAGTTTTATTTATCCATTCATTCACTTGTGTAAGAAATAGTCACTGAGCTTAATAAAAAAAAAAATGTAATTCAGTATGCTAGTTTCCTATGCAATTTATCATGAGGGAACACAAGATCGATGACCCTAGGATCCTGTCTGTAAGAATGTTACAATACTATATATAATAAAATGGCATGTTGACAAATAAGAAAAACTTACACTGTAAATTGCCAGATGTCATAAGAGAGGCACAGAACAACTGCATGGGAGTTCAGAGGAACATGCATTTGATGCTGGCTTGCAGCTGAATGGGAAATCATGAAATTCTCATGGAAGAAAAACATATTTGATTTTTACTCACAATGCTGGGTTCTATGGACACCTGGCCTGGGGGGAGGCATCCCATTTGAATGTAAGCAAAAGAATATAAGAGACAATATACCAGACTGTGAGTACTTCAAAGAGTGCTTGAATTAGATTGGTTGAAAGTCAGATTGGGAAAGATCAATTTTGACCACATTGTGTGGAGGAGGAATGTAGTGGGCTAGGATGACATGTTAAATAAATTGGATTATTTTTAGGAAAAATAGGGAACCACAAGTGGTTTTTGAGAAGGAGAGAATTGTTTTGATAAAATAAATAGATCTGATGATTTAGAAAAAGTGAGATGTAAAAGAATAATTAGAAAGCTGTTCAATTACTCCAGACAAAATACGTACAAGCTACTGAAATGAAAACAGAAGCCACGGGAATGGAGAGCAGAGGTGAAGTGAGGGGATATTATGAAGGTGGCATTAATAAGACATAGCAATTTATAATACGTAAATGTGAATTGGGCAGATGAAAGTAAGGAAGATGGAGATTTTTCGCTTAGAATTCCAGGGCAATAAAGATAATAGTAATAGAAAAGGCAGTATCTAAGGAAAAACAGATTTTGAAGAGAAGATACCTTCTTCCACTTGTAGCATCCACCTGGTTGGAAGTGTTAGTGAACCATTCCAGAATGAACATCCCAATACACAGTTATAACAGAGGAAGAGTGTTTGGACACAGGATTCTTATTTGTTTATACCATAAATAAATATCATGGCCTATTATGTGATAGGCACTATGGTATTCTCTGAGGGAAATAATGATTAATAAAACACAAGCTTCCTCTATCAATGATCTAATATAAGATATACCCATCTGAAAAGGAACTTATGATTTTGTATTAGTAACCTCGTATTTGGATATTAATTAAAACAGGTACAGGGAAATTTAGCCTTGGCTGATCAGGGAAAATATGATGGCAGTGAATTTCAGGCAGCTATGACCCATAAGAGTTAACAAGGCAGAATACGGAGGGGTAGAGGAAGGCAAAATGTTCTTAAGAAAGAAGCATCTATATTCAGCATACAGGTACGTTTCCAAAGCTAGAGTAAGTCATTGGCCTATCATAACAACTAGTTGTCTAATAAATAGGGAGTTAGGGTAATTCTATGAAGAAAGAGAATTATGAGATCTAAAAGAAAATTTAGAGTAGAGATCGTTTGGAGGTATCCACATAGGTTATAATTAGTAGGAGGCAAGAAAAGAAAAAGTGGGACAGGGAGACAGAAGCAGCCAAAAAGGAAACCTAACAACTGATTGTGACTACATCATGTGTCGCTGTCCCATTTTACAACGGTAGCACATCAGCTAAAAATTTTCATTGGCATTGGCACAGAAGGTAATATAATATTGGTGCTCTTAAACAAATTTATGGAATAGAAGAATGTGTGTAAGGGAGGGCTTAGAAAAGTTGAAAAAAGTTTTTGCAAAAGGAGAACAGAGTATGAATATTTCTTAAGTTTTGCTAATAATAAACAAGAGTGAAAAAAGTACACAAATAGCCAAAAGCACACAATTGGCCCATAAAAGGATGTTCACCATCACCAATCATTAAGAAAACACAATTCAAAGCTTAAATGATATACTAATTTGCAACAATAGGATGGCTACTGTAAAACAAAACAAAACATAAAATAACAAGTGTTGGTCAGGATGGGGAAAAAATAGAATCCTTACACATTGCTGATAGGATTGTTAAAATGGTGCAGCCTCTGTGCAAAACAAGGTAACTTTTTTTTTTTTTTCTTTTTTTTTTTTTTTTTTTTATGGACTTTCACTCTTTACGCCCAGGCAGGAGTGCAATGGCACCATCTCAGTACACTGCAACTTGAATTTTTCAAGTCATTCTCCTGCCTCAGCCTTTCTAACAGCTGGGACAAAAGCCCCGCGCCGTCACACCCAGCTATTTTTTTTTTTTTTTGTATTTTTAGTATAGATGGGGTTTCATGATGTTGTCCAGGCTGGTCTCAAATCCTGACTTCAGCTGATTGTCCACCTTGGCCTCTCAAAGTGCTAGGATTACAGGCAAGAGCCACCACAGTAGCCAGATGACTATTTATTTAAAAGTTAAATACACTATTACCATATGATCCAGCATTTCCATCATTGGGTTTAGACCCAGAATAATTTAAAGCAGATACTCAGATATTTGTACACTCACGTTTCTAGTAGCATTACTCACCATAGCCAATAGCTGGAAACAACCCAAACGTCTATAAATGCTTGCATAAATAAAATGTGGCATATGCACATAATGTAATGTTATTCGGCCTTAAAGGGAATAAACTTCTGATGCATGCTATGGCGTGGATAAATCTTGAAGATATTATCCTCAGTGAAATAAGCCAGACATAAAAAGACAAAAATGTATGGTTCCACTTATTTGTGGTACCTAGAACAGTCAAATTCACCAAACAGAACGTTAAATAGTACATACAAGGGGCTGGGGGAGGGAACAGAGTTCAGCTTGCCATGACTTAGAAGTTCTGGAGATGGCTAGTAGTGAGGGTTGAACAACAATGTGAATGTACTTAATGCCACTGAAACATACACCTGAAATTGGTTGAAAGAGCAAACTTTATATTATGCATATTTTACCACAATAAAAAAATTACAAAATAAAATGACAGATTAATAAATAGAAGCATATAAACTTTACAATAAACTGTTATAGTAATTGTCTGAATCAGAAAAAAAATGTTTTTAAGTTGAGGAGTATTTAAAAAAAACAACAGGAAAAAAGTGATTGGGGTGTATACTCAGAAGAAATCAAGTCGGGATCAAGAATATGGTTCTTTTTTTTTTTTTTTTTTTTGAGACGGAGTTCCACTCTTGTTACCAAGGCTGGAGTGCAATGGCACGATCTCGGCTCACCACAACCTCCGTCTCCTGGGTTCAAGCAATTCTCCTGCCTCAGCCTCCTGAGTAGCTGGGACGACAGGCACGTGCCACCATGCCCAGCTAATTTTTGTATTTTTAGTAGAGACGGGGTTTCACCGTGTTGACCAGGATGGTCTCGATCTCTTGACCTCGTGATCCACCCGCCTCGGCCTCCCAAAGTGCTGGGATTATGGTCGTGAGCCACCGTGCCCGGCCAAGAATATAGTTCTTTAAAACTTGCCTTTTGTTGGGTTATAATTAAGACATAACTTGCTAACCAGGGTTTCCATAAAGTTTATTCTCCAAACAAAGGAAATTGCAAGGGAAAATGGATGATTAAGGTTGGAATTAACATACATATATATGTTAATACACATATATTAATGTATGTAATTAGTATATATATGTATGTATATTAATACCACCTTTGTCACCCATTTTCATGAGATAGAGAGAGGGGCAGGGAGGTAGGGAGGAAGAAATAGAGGAGAGAGAGAGAAAGAAAGACATCATCAGGCATAAACTGACACATTCCTAAGCAGAGTGTGGTACTTCACTTAAGGCTAATTTTGAAAGATAGAAGCCTGGTGCGGAACACAGCAAAGACTCAAGAGATCGGTTTTTTTTAATTCTCAGCCATGAACTCAATTACATGGCTTACTGAGGCATAATAGGATGATATAGAAAGAATAATCCCAACTTGGGAATGCTACTATGGAAACAAGAGCATCATTTAAAATTTCTCTTCTTGTTATGAGGGAAAGGTAAAGAGAAAGGAATGGTATCACATTAGACTCCAAAACTTTTCAATTTCTAAAAGAAAAAAAAAGGAGGAAAAGATTCTTAATTATTTATAATGGTTAACCTATTATTTTTAAGTATATAAAATTTAGAGTGCACTGGAGTAGTGACTTTATGTACAATACTTGATATACTGGTCAATTAACATAGCACATTTATGTTTACATACAGTCTTGGTTCAGATTTTACTACTGTTTATAAAATACTAGTTTTCATACCTATGACATTTTTGATGCTGAGTCTTTGGCTTGAACTGTGTCAAAACGCTTGTCAAAGAAAAAGAAATCTGCTTTAAGACAACTTCCCATTTACCTAAACACTCCAGTAAAAGTGAGTGGCTGTCTACAATTACTATCTGGTTTAGCAGACACTTGGAAAAATGCAAGTATTCATTGATGAGGATATTTAATGTCATGTAACAGTTTCATCCCAAGCAGAGTGTCCCTTATGCTGCTGAGAGAAAGGAGATTTAGGAAAGATAACTTTTCAAAGAAGAGGAAAATAATAATTGAGTGGGACTAATGGTCCAATTAATCCCATTAAGTAGGAGGTCTATTCACATAGATAAGATTCCAGAGAGAGAGAGAGAGAAAGCAAGAGAGAGAGAGAGAGAGAAACAAACAGTGGGGGGGCCAGATTTTATTTCTGTCATTTCCGCTCTTCCTTTCCAGTTTCCCCACTTCGTGACTCCAGCTTTGATTTGAGCCAAGTCAAAAGAGAGACACAACACGCTCATTTCTTAACCTGGTATCTACCAGGCCCTTTATTATTGTCCCTCTTTTATCTATAGCATGTCTAACTGAAAACGTGAAGAGAAGGGGAAACAAAGAAAAGGAGCCTTAGGATACAAAACAGTTGATTACAAATCATATGTTATAGTGCCAGGGTACAAATCCACAAAAGTTTTTTCAGAGATTAATGAGTCGTGCTTTGCTAAAGTAGGTGGCACAGTTGGATTGTAAAAATAAAGATGTATTTTAGGAAGTTCAAAGACTTTGCAAATACATGCATATGCCCTTTCAGAAAAATTACGTTCATCTGCTCTGAGATATGGAGGTGAATTATTTAGCTAATTATTTTGGTGAAGACGGAGTTGCAATAGAAGGATGTAATGGGAGGGCAAAGAAGGAGGGCTGAGGAAAAAGGAAGGATCTCAAAGTTCCTTATTTTCAATTAGTTTTCCAAACAATCCATCAGCCAACATTTGTCTGTTTTAAGCTCTCAAAGAAGGCAAATGACACCATTTGACTCTGCCATTTTGAAATATCTAAAATAGCTTTTGGAAGCTTTTGTTTACCATTCAGGGCACCAGTATGTCTTTCCCATCTACCTTTTTATGTAACCAAGCTTTAAAAAATAATGTAATATAACTAGCTTCTTTGTGACATCAGATCACTGGCGAATTTATAAAATTGGTTCTAATTCTTAGGACAACTTTATTCTTAAAAGGATCTGCTTTCCTTCTTAGCATTTCAAGTCACATAGGTATAAAATAACATTTTATATACATTTATGAGGACTTTCTTATCATCTTATCTGTCATGAGAGAGAATATAATCCAAATCAGATAATATTTAAATTTATATGAAATGGTCCTGAAGTTTGCTCTAAATCGTTTTTTGTTTTTGTTTCTGTTTTTTGAGACAGAGTTTTGCTCTTGTTACCCAGGCTGGAGTGCAGTGGTGCGATCTCGGCTCACCGCAACCTTCACCTCCTGGGTTTAAGCAATTCTCCTGCCTCAGCCTCCCGAGTAGCTGGGACTACAGGCGTATGCCACCATGCGCAGCTAAGTTTTGTATTTTTCGTAGAGACAGAGTTTCACTATGTGGACCAGGATGGTCTCAATCTCTTGACCTCATGATCCACCTGCCTCAACCTCCCAAAGTGCTGGGATTATAGGCGTTAGCCACCATGCCCGACCTCTAAATTGTTTTAAAACTAACTTTTTTTAATTTAAAAATGCTGTCTTTACTTTATCAAGAAGTTACATCGTTCAAATTTAAATGTGTACAGCCTAGATTTTTTAATCTTTACAATATATGAGTCTGCCTATTCTCTATGTTTATATAAGAGCTTATAATTATTTTGATGAAAATATGTATTAGTGTTCTTTAGAGACTGTTATGTTAAGTGAAGTAAACCAGGCACAGAAAGACAGCTATCATAAATTCTCATTTACTTGTGGGATCTAAAAATCAAATCAATTGAACTCATGGACATAAAGTGTTGAAGGATAAGGCCAGAAAGGATAGTAGAAGGTTGTGGGTGAGGTGGAGATTGTTAATGGGTACCAAAAGAATGAAAAGAATGAATAAGACCTACTATTTGATAGCACAATGAAGTGATTATAGACAACAACAACTTAACTGTATATTTTAAAATAATTTAAAGAGATTGGATTATTTGTAACTCAAAGGATAAAAACTTGAGGTGATAGATTAAATTAATTAAAAGAAATGCCCCAACTTTCAATTTTATCTTAATATTTCCAAAACATAGCCATAATAACAACCATATAATGGTTTCTATTTTCACTGTAGGATTCTGTTCTTCAAATGGTGACTGAAATAAACTGAAATAAGATAGGAGGGTAAACAAATTTTGTTAGAGCACTTATCTAAAAAATAAGGAATAGCTGTAGATTTCTAAATATAAAGTCTTCTATTAATTTCTAAGTTCTTGGCAATGTTTACCAAGGTATAAAGCATTCCTTTCCTATCTTTCCAAATAGTTACAAAGTTATAGATACATGTGCAAAAAGAGTTCTTGACGAAAACACTTGCCGCATAGAACGATAACATACTTCCTATTTCACGAGATACTAAAATACCATAGATCCATATTTCCTTCTCATGAGCATTCCACTGGAAACCACTGGCCAGTTTTATACATGCTCTCCAGTATGTGTCATGTAGAAAACAAATTTGGTATATATATGTGTAAAATCACAGGATACTGCCTCTTATTTGAAAATTCTGGAGAAACTGTGATTTTTTTTTTTTTGGCATTTAACTCAACTATAAAGTGAAGGTAAAATGCATGTATAGGTAAACTTTATGATCAAAATCATAAAGCGTTAAAGATTCCCCAGCATTTCAGAATTCTTTATATCCTCTGTACGGCAAAAAGTAGGAGGAAATGTGACTGCTGTATGATTTCCCCCTATATAAAGTTGACATATAATTCTCACATCCTTACCAACATTTTAGTATGTGAATTATTAGAAAAACTCTGCAGTGCTATGTATAAAATACTTTATTTCTAAAGATTTCTGTTCCAAAATTATATTACCTCTAGCCTTGAGCATTAAGGGTGGATTCTTCTATAAAATAACAGTGATATTGTAATGTACACTTCCTTATAAAGTCTGTATATGTCAAATATTAACAACATTAACATTAGACATTCATGAAGCCATATATTCCCTTTTGTAGATGTGCAGATAAGATATTTTTCAACAATTATAAAGAAAAGAAAAAACTGAATGTATGTGCTATTAATAAACAGCTCAGAAAATATATACATATTTATATATCTGTGCAATATGTATATTTATTATATAATTTATGTATGTTTTTGTATATTTATACATTGCATATATGCAATTTAATAACAAATTTATAAATAACACATTTCTGGATTTAGTTGCTTATAAAACATTTACCTATATATAAAACTTATACAAACTCTTTGTTTCAGTCAGCATTCACAGTTTCTTCTTCAGCTCATTGTATTTCTTGGTTTTCCACTGTGTTGATGTCTACTTTATCTGCTAGATAAAGCTATGAGTTTGTTCATTCCTTTAAGTAATTACTTTGTTACAGGCATCATGCCAATCAATCTCTCTTTTACTGAATTCAGAGCTAAAAGTTGCCACGACTTCTTTTAGCTCTGCTGCCCAGTAATTTATAACAGATAAAGAATATTCAGGTTGAAAACAGGCTTGTGACTAAATGATCCCAGGCAATTTAATTGATATGAGTCAATACTGCCACCCCACTAGAATTGTTAGAATTAAATGAAGCATGTAAGATGCCTGAGACCTAGTAGGCACCACTATATTTTTAATGGGTGTGTAGAGAAATGATAGTGTACAGAATAAAGATCCAACAAAATAACACTAACTTTCTTAGAATTAAGATAATAAGGTCCGTCTTTCAAGAACATCCGTTTAAACAAAAATCAAAGGTAAAGCAAAATAACACAATTTAATCCTAATATTGAATATTCAGCTGATATACAGAAATGTTTTACATTGTATACTTCTCAATGTAATTTAAGCAACTTTGTTTTAGCATTTATTATTTTTATTCATTCATTTTTTTAGTGCTATAGCAATTCTACTTACCAGGGGTTTAATGTGAGGCCTGTGTTGTTCCAGTAGATACCACTGTGGAAAAGAGTTTAGAGAAGGAGAGGAAGAAGAATATTTAGAATTTTATGATTTATGACAGTATATAGTTAAATAGTAACTTTCATCAGAAGCTCTTTCAAGTCTCTCTGAGTTTTTTTTTTTTTTTCCATTTATTTTATTGCATTTTAGGTTTTGGGCTACATGTGAAGAACATGCAAGATTGTTGCATAGGTACACATGTGGCAGTGTGATTTGGTGCCTTCCTCCCCATCACCTACATCTGGCACCTCTCCCCTTGCTATCTCTCCCCATCTCCCCACCCCCCACTGTCCCTCCCCTTTTTCCCCCCAACTGACCCCAGTGTGTAGTGCTCCCCTCCCTGTGTCCATGTGTTCTCATTGTTCAACACCTGCCTATGAGTGAGAACATGCGGTGTTTGATCTTCTGCTCTTCTGTCAGTTTGCTGAGAATGATGGTTTCCAGGTTCATCCATGTCCCTACAAAGGACACAAACTCATCGTTTTTGATGGCTGCATAATATTCCATGGTGTATAGCTGTAGGTAAGAAGCGTGATGACAAGAGAAGAAAATAAAATTTAGTCTCCTACAGAGTAATTTCCCCTCCACTTAGATTCCTTCTAAGCTAAACAATTAAGCCTAATACTGACAGAGAATACTTAGAGGTATGTTTGTGTGACTTGATTATTTTTACCTCATAAAACATAAGGATAGGATCCATGATTAGTCTCTGTGGCAGTATCAGCAAAGACATTGGAACTGAGCTCCGAGAAGAATTCTCTCTCTACAGTTCCTCTGCAATTAGGGTTGCAAGGCTTAGCACACGGGGGGTAGGTGTGTGTTAGGGGCCGGTTGGGGAGCTGGGGAGATGGGAAGTGACAAATGGGCAGGCAAAAAGAAAACCCCCATGAACTGAACTGAAGGACAGCAGTGTGAATTGTGGTGAAAGTAGGCGTGGAGACAGACAAAGAAGACAGGCATCCTCAGAACATGTGCAGGTAAGTGGGGAGGGGATTTGGTTTAGCCAAGCATCAAGTAGTTGCTTCTCTTGACACCCTGCCCTGACCTACTCAAGGCATTAGAAAAATTAGGTTTTGGTTGCATACTGTCTTCAGATATAGAGTCTGGATCTGGAATATCCTGGAACAGTAGTTAACAAGCCCACACATGGCCCTAGAAGTCTGTAGTTCTGAAAATAACCTGTCTACAGCATGATATATTGGCTTTTTCTTTGTTGAATTCAGACATAACTCTATAGTGCTTATTTTCATTAATTGGCTTAAATAGTTCAGTGAGCATCAGATCTGATGCGAGATAGGTTTGTGTTTAAATAAGTACTCTCACACCTATTAACTGTGTGACCTTGGGCAATTTTTTTAACCTTTCTAAGACTTAGTTTCATGATATGTGAAATCAGGATAATAATTTCTGTGCAGGTTAATATATTGCCTGGCACTTAAAGGCACTCAGCACTTTTTATATGACCTTTTTTTTTCTTATAACCACTTATTATGTTAAAGGGAAAGGATTAAGGGAAATCTAGATCTTAGTTCATATAGAGAAATGTGCATGTAAAGAGTATTCATATAATGGGGCCCAATGCAAACCACACTGAAACATTTTACACAAAGCCCTTTTACTATTCTCAAACATTCTGCAAACTCTTAATGAAGTCTCAAATGTTATTTCATTTATATCTACCTGGAATGCTTAAAATTTCAAATGAAAGAACAGCCAATGATGATTTAATAGCCAATTTACTTCTTATAAATTTCAACTCTTTCTTTAACTACTTGAATGCTCTTTTTAATGATGTCCTAATTCTTGCTACCCTACAAGGCCTGATCTACCTTAACTTATTCTGGGAAATGACAGTCAATCTGAGAAGGAAAACGCTATAAGTTAATAAGCCGAATTTTAAAATGACCCTCAAGAGCAGCAGATGAATTGCTAATTAGAATTATCACTGTTGCCTCAATAATACTGTTCTAAAATCTGAATTATGTCAGGACATTAAAAGTAGAAAGTTCATTAACGTTTTTAATGCATATCTATTATTTATAAAGCAAGTCTGAGATGAAAGTATAGATGTGAGTATATAATCTGCTTCTCACTGCCTGTCCTCTGAGTTTCTTATTCTTCCCTTCTAGCAGGAGCAGTAGAATGAAACTGAGCTCTTGCAGTCGATTAGGTCTTGGTTCAAGACCCAAGAAAAGCACTTAGCATTTATATGACCTTGAATAGGTGGTTTAATCCTTCTGAACTTCATTTTCTTCATTTGTAAAAATCTGGGCTGGCAACAAGATCAGAAGTGTATTATATGAAGGTAAAACGTTATTAATATGCAGCTTTCGTGTTTAATGGTAGATTTTTCTGCCCATGACAAGGATCCTGTGCCTCCTAATCTCAATCATAGGCTTTTCTTTTCATATTGAGACAATGCTAGTGACACATCAGTTAAAGGGGTGTGAGCTCATGGTGATGACAAGTGTGTGTTGAATTGGATCAAAGTCTGTATCTCACCTAGTCCCTCTTGTATGCATCTTTGAGTAGAGTAGCTGTGGATATAGGTGGGATCATAGATGATCCTATTAACTGAATAACATCACTAACACATTCATGATTCTATCTTCATTAGCAATAGGACTCAAGCAATTGAAAAACTATTGACTTTGTAAAAACACATGTGCATGGGATGGGTGCAGTGGCTCATGTCTGTAATCCCAGGGCTTTGGGAGGCCAAGGTGGGCAGATCACTCAAGGTCAGGAGTTCAAGACCAGCCTGACCAACATGGTGAAACCCTGTCTCTACTAAAAATATTAAAATTATCTGGGCATGGTGACACGTGCCTGTAATCCTAGTTACTGGGGAGGCTGAGGCGGGAGAATCACTTGAACCGGGGAAATGGAGGTTGCAGTGAGCCAAGATTATACCATTGCACTCTAGCCTGGGCAATGAAGTGAGACTCCCTCTCAAATCAAACAAAGGAACAAACGAACTCCCAAACAAACAATGGCACATGTGCAGGCTCTTGTGTAGAAAGATTCCTTTTTTATTTCTTTGTAGCACTGGTTTTAAAAAATAAGACAAAATAATAAGCTTTAGTATGATATTGGCTGTGGGCTTGTCATAAATAGCTTTTATTATTTTGTGATACGTTCCATCAATGCCTAGTTTATGGAGAGTTTCTACCATGAAGGGCTGTTGAATTTTGTCGAAGGCCTTCTCTGCGTCTATTGAGATAATCATGTTTTTTTTTTTTTTTTTTTTTTTTTTTTTTTTTTTTTGAGACGGAGTTTCGCTCTTGTTACCCAGGCTAGAGTGCAATGGCGCGATCTCGGCTCACCGCAACCTCCGCCTCCCGGGTTCAGGCAATTCTCCTGCCCCAGCCTCCTGAGTCGCTGGGATTACAGGCACATGCCACCATGCCCAGCTAATTTTTCGTATTTTCAGTAGAGACGGGGTTTCACCATGTTGACCAGGATGGTCTCGATCTCTTGACCTCGTGATCCACCCGCCTCGGCCTCCCACAGTGCTGGGATTACAGGCTTGAGCCACCGTGCCCGGCTTGCTGTCTCAACTTCAGCCCTTGTTATTGGTCTCTTCGGGGTTTCAACTTCTTCCTGGTTTAGTCTTGGGAGAGTGCAAGTGTCCAGGAATTTATCCGTTTCGTCCAGATTTACTGGTTTGTTTGAATAGAGTTGTTTGCAGTAATCTCTGATGGTGGTTTGTATTTCTGTGGAATTGGTTGGAATTCGTGGTGCTATCCCCTTCAAAGGGCTAATATCCAGAATCTACAAAGAACTAAAACAGATTTACAAGAAAAAAGCAAACAAACCCATTCAAAACTGGGCAAAGGATATGAACAGACACTTCTCAAAAGAAGACATATATGAGGCCAACAAACATGAAAAAATGCTCCTCATCACTGGTCATTAGAGAAATGTAAATCAAAATCACATTAAGATATTATCTCATGCCAGTTAGAATGGCGATCATTAAAAAATCTGGGGATAACAGATGCTGGAGAGGATGTGGTGAAATAGGAACACTTTTACACTGTTGGTGGGAGTATAAATTAGTTCAAACATTGTAGAAGACAGTGTGGCTATTTCTCAACGTCCTAGCAATAGAAATTACATTTGACCCAGCAATCCTATTACTGGGTATATACCCAAAAGATTATAAATCGTTCCATTATAAAGACACATGCACATGTATTTTCATTGCAGCACTGTATACAATAGCAAAGACCTGGAACCAACCCAAATGCCCATCAGTGATAGACTGGACAAAGAAAATGTGGCAAATATGCACCATGGAGTACTATGCAGCCATAAAAAACGATGAGTTCATATCCTTTGTAGGGACTTGGATGAATCCGGAAACCATCATTCTCAGCAAACTGACATGAGAACAGAAAATCAAACACCACATGTTCTCACTCATGTGTTGAACAATAAGAACACGTCGACACAGGGAGTGCAGCATTGCACACTGGGGTCAGTGGGGAGGTGTTATGGGAGGGACAGCTCGGGGTGAGGCGGGATAATGTGGGGAAGAGAAACGCCAAATATAGATGATGGGGGAATCGAGGCAGCAAACCACCCTGCCATGTATGTACCTATGCAACAAGCCTGCATGATCTGCACATGTACTGAAGAACCTAAAGTACAATAATTTTTTTTTTTAATTTTTAAAATAAAATAATAAGCTTCAAGTTTCTGAGTTATCAAAGGTAAGTTATCTTTAATATGTTCACTAATAAAACTTGATATTGTTATATCAGTCAAAGTAAGTGAAAGAATTAACACGTTTTATTGTATCAAACTTCTAGAAAACAGTATTAGGACATTTTTCTGGTGTTGGTGCAATATGAATACTTTTAGTAGCAAATAGCTAAGGATAAGAAAATTTTAGGTTGGGTGCAGTGGCTCATCCCTGTAATCTTAGCAATTTGGGAGGCCGAGGTGGGAGGATCACCTGAGGTCAGGAGTTCTAGGCCAGCCTGGTCAACATGATGAAACCCGATCTCTACTAAAAATACAAAAATTAACCAGGCATGGTGGCTCGCCCCTGCAATCCCAGTTACTCTGGAGGCTGAGGCAGGAAGATCACTTGAACCTGGGAGGCAGAGGTTGCAGTGAGCCAAGGTCATACCTTACACTCCAGCCTGGGCTACAGAACAAGATTCAGTCTCCAAAAAAAAAAAAAAGAGAGAGAGAAGAAAAGAAAGAAAAGAAAGAAAGGAAAGAAGAAAGAAAGAAAGAAAGAAAGAAAGAAAGAAAGAAAGAAAGAAAGAAAGAAAGAAAGAGAAAAAGAAAGAAACAAAGAAACAAAGAAAGAAAGAAAGAAAGAGAAAAAGAAAGAAAGAAAGAAAGAAGAAAGAAAGAAAAAGAAAGAAAGAAAGAGAAAGAGGAAGAAAGAAAGAAAGGGAGAAAGGAAAAGAAAATTTTATAATTTTTTTCTTCTAAATATAACAGTCAAAAGTAATTTTCAGTCCTTTGAAAATAGTTAAATGATGCTTTAAAATATATATAAATAAAAATAACCCTAAGGGATATCATCTATCAATCAGGGAAAGTTAAAATAATACAAGCTTGAATATGGCTGGCTTAATCAAAACTAATTAACATTGTTATTGTGTAACTAATGGCTTGAAAATGGCAATGTCATGAGCCATCAATTATAGATTAGTGTAAAAAAGAATAGGTGTTATAGACTAGAATGTCACTATAAGCCTCAGGCTGTTTTGACTTTTTTAAAAAAATATATTTATCTGAAGTATCTTTGTCAGATTATAACATGGCATTACAGTTGATGTAAAATGATAAACATCATATCACTAACGAATTATTTGTCACTAAAGAGCTGTTCACAGGGTGTTACAGGGATTAGGGTGTTTTTATGAAGTGGTATTTTTTTCTGGACTTAAGTAGTTCAATTACCACATGTTTTTTAAGGAAGTCTAGAATAAAATTGGAGGTTTTAAACACTTATAAAGGATATCTGTTTCACCAGTTATTTTCCTCCTTTGTTTGGAGTTAATAGACATTTTATTTTTTTATATTCTGGGAGGAGTTTTATTTATATTTTCTGAAATGATAGTTGATTCTACCCTATTATAATGAAGTTTTCATGAGGCTCTTCACAATTCTAAAAATTGTTTTCTTCTCAACTTTGTTTCTTATGCCTCCTACACTGAATTAAAAAAAAAAAAAAAAAATCTTGGCTTCTCTAATATACCAGCTTCCTCTGTGACTTCACTTCAAACTCTTCCCTATACTATCCTACCCCTTTATTTAAAATCTTTAATGCTTTGCCCTACGTAAAGGGCTTTCTTTCTTTTTTCTCAAAAAATCATAAATTCTTCAAGAATTGTGATACTAACTTATTCAGCTATTAATTCTCAACATTTTATCTATAATTATATGAGGTATATATCAAAAAAATGTCCATGAGAGCACACAAAATATTAATTAAAACTGATAATGTTAAAATATCATGTTATTTTTGAATTTGTAATAAGTTAAAAATGAGTATCTTCAATCTCACCATGTGTATTAGCCTATTTTCGAACTGCTGTCAAAGATGTACCAGAGACTGGGAAATTTATAAAGGAAAAAGGTTTAACGGACTCATCGTTCCACACAGTTGGGAAGGACTCACAGTCATGGCAGAAAGCAAAAGGCACGACTAACCTGGCAGTAGGTAAAGAGATAGCTTGTGCAAGGGAACTCCCCTTTATAAAACCATCAGATCTTGTGAGTCTTATTTACTATCATGACAACAGCATGGGAAAGATCGATTCCCATGGTTCAATTACCTCCCACTGGATCTCTCCCACAACATGTGGGAAGTGTGGCAGCTACAATTCAAGATGAGATTTGGGTGAAGACACAGCCAAATCTGTTTATTTTTATGAAAACGTTAAAGAAGTTTAAAGTTGTCCATTTATTTTTACTAATGAAAATGATCTCCTTCTGCTCTAGTAGATATATACAATTTTCTAGTTAAGAATGTTCTGTGGGCCTGGCATGGTGCTCATGCCTGTAATCCCAGCCCTTTGGGAGGCCTGGGGTGATCAGTTGAGCCCAGAAGTTCAAGACCAACCTGAGCAACATGGTGAAACACTGTCCCTACAAAATATAGCCGGGTGTTGGGGCGTGCATGTGTGCGTATAGTCTCAGCTACCTAGAAGGCTGAGGTGAGAAGATGACCTGGGCCTGGGAGGTCTAGGATGCAAGGAACTGTGATCACACCACTGAACACCAGCCCGGCCAACAGAGTGAGACCCTTCCTCAAAAACAAACAAAAGCCTGTCCTTTAAATCTAAAGTTCATTAGACTCTGTCAGATTAATAGACTTTCATATGTAGCAGATCAATTTTTCTAATAATAGACTTCATTGTAATTCTTTTGAGGGGTTAATTTGTTTACTTAGGCTGTATGCATTTGTGCTAAGAGGTTTCCTAGGGCAGGCATATATATATATATATATATATATATATATATATATATATATATGTGTGTGTGACAGATGCCATTTGTCAATTTTGGCTTTTGTTGCCATTGCTTTGGTGTTTTTGTCATGAAGCCTTTGCCCATGTCTATGTCCTGTGTAGAATTGCCTAGGTTTTCTTCTAGGGTTTTTATGGTTTTAGGTCTTATGTTTAAGTCTTTAATCCATCTTGAGTTAATTTTTGTATAAAGTGTAAGGAATGGTAGCATTTTCAGTTTCCTGCATATGACTAGCCAGTTTTCGCAACACCATTTATTAAATAGGGAATCCTTTCCCCATTACTTGATTTTTTCAGGCTTGTCAAAGATCAGATGGTTATAGATGTGTGGAATTATTTCTGAGGCCTCTGTTCTGTTCCATTGTCTATATCTCTGTTTTGGTTACTGTAGCCTTGTAGTATAGTTTGAAGTCAGGTGGCATGATGTCCCCAGCTTTGTTCGTTTTGCTTAGGATTGTCTGGGCTATATGGGCTCTTTTTTGGTTCCATATGAAATTTAAAGTAGTTTTTCTTCTAATTCTGTGAAGAAAGTCAATGGTAGTTTGATGGGGATAGCATTGAATTTATAAATTACTTTGGCAGTATGGCCATTTTCATGATATTGATTCTTCCTATCCATGAGCATGCAATGTTTTTCCATTTGTTGGTGTTCTCTCATGTCCCTGGGCAGTGATTTGTAATTGTCCCTGAAGAGGTCCTTCACATCCCTTGCAAGTTGTAGTGCTAGGTATTTTATTCTTTTTGAAGCACTTGTGAATGGGAGTTTGCCTATGATTTGGTCCTCTGTTTGTCTGTTATTGGTGTATAGGAATGCTTGTGATTTTTGCACATTGATTTTTGTATCCTGACAATTTGATAAAAAGAAACTATCATCAGAGTGAATAGGTAACCTATAGATAGTGATAAAATTTTTTGCAATCTATCCATCTGACAAGGGGCTAATAATCAGAACCTACAAGGAACTTAAACAAATTTACAAGAATAAAACAAACAACCCTATCAAAAAGTGGCCAAAGTATATGAACAGACATTTCTCAAAGGAAGACATTTATGCGGCCAACAAACATATTAAAAAAAAATCATCATCACTGATCATTAGAAAAATGCAAATCAAAACCACATTGAGATACCATCTCAGGCCAGTTAGGATGGTGATCCTTATAAAGTCAGGAAACAACAGATGCTGGAGAGGATGTGGAGAAACAGGAACGTTTTTACACTGTTGGTGGGAGTGCGAATTAGTTCAACCATTGTGGAAAACAGTGTGGCGATTCCTCAAGGATCTTGAAATAGAAATATCATCTGACCCAGCAATCTCATTATTGGGTATATACCCAAAGGACTATAAATCATTCTACTATAAGGACACATGCACATGTATGTTTACTGCGGCAATGTTCACAATAGCAAAGACTTGGAACCAACCCAAATACCCATCAATGATAGACTAGATAAAGAAAATGTGGCACATATACACTATGGAATACTATGCAGCCATAAAAAAGAATGAGTTCATATCCTTTGCCTGGACATGGATGAAGTTGGAAACCATCATTCTCAGCAAACTAACACAGGATTAGAAAAACCAAACACTGCATATTTTCACTCATAAGTGGGAGTTGAATAATGAGAACCCATGGACACAGGGAAGGAAACATCACACACTGGGGCCTGTCGGGGGTGAGAGGCTGGGGAGGGATAGCATTAGGAAAAATATCTAATGTAGATGACAGGTTGATGGGTGCAGCAAACCGCCATGTGTATACCTATATAACAAACCTGCAAGTCGTCACAAGTATCTCAGAAGTTAAAGTACAATTAAAAAAATTAAAAAAAAAAAAAAGATAGATGGCCCTGCATCTCCAGAAATCTCAGCTGGGCACATTCACTTGACAAATCTTCACTGTAATAAATGCAATTCTAGTGAAACACACTGTGAAGTACATTCAAAAGTGATCTTTCCAGGAAGGAGCTTAAACCCCTGGAAAAGTCATCACCTAGAATCCAGAGATACTTTGAAATGCAAATGGTCCACTTGAGACAAGGGGGCACCTGTTGTTCTGCCTTGATTATGTCTTCAGGCCTCAATTTTAAGTAAATGAGAGAACAGAAGGAAAGTGTTCTTTTGATGAGCTCTGCCCTCAGGGTAATAAAGACAGAGGGAGAATTACTAGGTGGTATCCATCCCTAATTCTTTCCTGGCCATCAGTAATTACAAACCACTCACTGTCATTTTGAGACGTGTGCAAAGTACAGCTTTGGTTCTATGCTGCCTGTTTTTCCATTAGTAGTTAGCAGTGAAACTGAAAAGTTAAAAGAGGATTTACTTGCTGTCTTGCTATCTGTGGGAAAAAAAACAGGAAAGGAAAAACCTAAGAAGAAATTATCACATATTCCTCTATGTCTCCAGGGTAACAAAGCCTCAAAGAAGAATAGGAAGTGACAGTCACCAAGAGGCAGGAGGAGAGTGATCTGCAAAGGACAAAGAGATGGGAGAATATGGCAAGGCTTGGATCTGAGAATAGGCACTCATGCTTGGCACACAAAGAATGTGATCATGAAATACTAACTCAAATATGTCCTCAGAGATGCAAAGGACAATAGGGACATCAATAAGTAATTTAGATATATTTTGTGTTATTTGGTATTCAATACCATTCATCAGTAATATTCCCTATCTTTGGACAGTTTTCACATTTCCTTAACTACATTACTCATTTACCTCTCTTCTTAAGCTGGCTATTCAATCACAATTTTATTATTTCTACATTCTAACAATTTTAAGATATAATTAAATTTATTTGGCATTAATGAACTTAGTTTTATTTTTCCCACTCTCCAATATAGTCACACCTTCATTTATCGCCAATTTATCTTCCCTGTCTTATCTCATTCACAGGGGATTAGGTGCTCCTTCTCTCCATCTGCAGTCAAGCCCAATCTTTCCAGTTTTACATTTGATCTCATCTTTTTGTTGTTTTTGTCATCAGCTACATTACTCCATCAATATCTCCTCTATTTCATTTATATTTGACCTCTAACTCCTTCAGTCATCTCTGTCATCCTGTTTGTAAGGAAATTTCTATTGTCTTTTATTCCCATGCTTCTCCGCAAGTAAAAAGCCTTTTATTAACCATACACACCCTAATTATATTCACTATTTCTAATCTCTCAGTTTTAATTGATTCACCAACACATTGCAGTTTCTTTTCATTTTCATCCTCAAGACTCTAATTAAACATCGAAAACGAGGTTCATCAGTGACTCAATATTACCAAATCCAGTGAGAACATCCACTCAACTCACTGGACCTCTTTATTGGATACTATACACCAGGCACAACTGTCTAGAACTCATTACTCTCTGGCATTCTGTTACACTATTTATGTAATTTTCATTTGTGGGCTATTACTGTCTTTATCACTTTAATATCAGGATTGCTCCAGTTCTTTCTCAAATCCATTACTCTTTTTCTCTCTTTGCTTTCATATCTGTTTTCAAGGTTTATGTATGAACCATGATTAGCTTTGGTGATTACGGAATCTACATGTTTAATCCATACATCTTTTTTTTTTTTTTTGGGGGGGGGACGGAGTTTCGCTCTTGTTACCCAGGCTGGAGTGCAATGGCGCAATCTCAGCTCACCGCAACCTCCCCCTCCTGGGTTCAGGCAATTCTCCTGCCTCAGCGTCCTGAGTAGCTGGCATTACAGGCACGCGCCACCATGCCCAGCTAATTTTTTGTATTTTTAGTAGAGACGGGGTTTCACCATGTTGACCAGGATGGTCTTGATCTCTTGACCTCGTGATCCACCCGCCTCGGCCTCCCAAAGTGTTGGGATTACAGGCTTGAGCCACCGCGCCCGGCCCTCCATACATCTTTATTGGCTGTCATATTCATATATGTGTCTATGTTTAATTTATAGCTAAACATACCCATTTGAAGTTTTTGCAGCCACCTCAAACAAAATTTCACTTCTTTTCTTCAATCCTTGCCCAATTCCATTTCCCCAAGAGCATCACCAAGACACTCAAGGAAATAACTTAGTCATCTAAAAACATTCTCTACCTTCATTGTCTGGCTCTTATTCATTGTCTACTCAAAGTTTAGCCCTTTTGGGAAATAATTCCTCTCAGAAAAACTTCCATTAAAACTCCAGTTGTGCTAAGTGTTCACCTCTATCCTTCTCATGGGTATCTAACATTGCATTTGACACTATAATATAGCACATTTTAAGGTTTTAACCTACCTAATGAGGGCATTTTCCATGAAAAATACATGTTATCTCATGGTATTTTATGTTCCATTAAACTTAACTGAGATTCTCATGCTTTTATCCTCCCATGCTTTTTTTTCCCCTTTTTTCCTAGAAAAATAAAAATAAAAAGTTTCTAGTTAATTGGCATTGGATTTTCGAGCCCAATTTATTTCTTTGTCAATAACCGCATAGTGACATCACTACTTAAGAAATAATAACCTTATGTTTTAAAAGGCAAAGCAAGGAAGTTTCTTGTCATTATTTAGTAATCACTGCTTTTTTGACTCAGGAGATTTTCTCATTTCAAATGATAGTCATAAAATGTAGGTGTAAAACTTATGATTTTATTGTAACTTTCTTTTGCTGTAGGCTGTCAATATCACTTACTTGTATGGATCTTAAAAGTTCAAATACAGTGACCCCGAAGAGGGGCAGTGCTCTGATTCTAATTGCTCAAAATTGATGTGATTGTTTTCTGAAGAAATCTGGTAAATTTTGATAAACCAAAATGTCATCAAAGTAATCAGTAAAAGTAATTTAAGTATTTTCACATTTATGTAAGTAGATGATTTTCTTTCCCTAGGAAGGACATAACTGAAACAAGAAAAATTATGTCTTACAAAAGATTTTCAGCAGTTTATTGATATCAGGAGGCAAATTGTTTAAACATATTTATACACACACACACACATCCATACATATTTAAATCTGTCTCTCCATGCTTTATTTTATACCACAGATATTCAGTATTCTTATAAGGTTATTCAAAGTTACATGTGATTATTGTTAGGACATTATATTAAACATAGTTTGTTTCAAGCAAAAATTGCACAAAACAAACTTTAATAGAAAAGAAATTCTTTATTCAAGGCTATTGCAAAATAAGGGAAAGAAGCCCTATCTGTGTCCGAACTCAACTCTGTGGAAACAAATGTTGGGCTGGGATGAGCTACATAAGTACTGAGGGTATTAGTGGGGAGATTGATCAATGGGCTGAGCACAATTACTTATTTCCTGTTCACAAATGCTTTTCTCTGTAATTAGGTCATCTGTGTTTGCTAATTGGGTCCCTTGTAAGTTAGATATCTCCTTTCCCATAAGAACTGGGAAGATAGGGGCACAATCTTCCTTGATAATTGCATTTCAAAGAATGGCTTCCAAGTATTTAAGAAGGACATTTATCTAATGTAAAATTGTCAATAGGCTTAAAAAAAAGGTGTTACATATACAGATATTCCTTGACTTGGAGTTAGTTCCAATAAACCCACCATAAATTGAAAATATTGCAAGTGGATGAGGTGCCATAGCTCTTGCCTGTAATCCCAGCTTTCTGTGAGACCAATGCAGGCAGAAGTTCAGGATCAGCCTAGACAACATGGTGAGACTCCATTTCCACCAAAATTTTTTTTAAAAAATTAGCTAAGCACAGGGGTGCATGCCTGTAGTCCCAGCTACCAGCTACTTGTGAGGCTGAGGCAGGAGGATTCCTTGAGCCCAGGAACTGGGGCCTGTAATGAGCTATGATCACCACTGCACTCCCGCCTAGTTAACAGTGCTAGATATTGTAGCTCAAAAAACAAACAAACAAAAACATAAACACAAGTAAACAAAGAAAAAGTACAAATGAAAAATGCATTCAAGCATTTAATAACACCTTAGCTAAGGAACATTATAGCCTAGCTTACCTAAAATGTGCTCAGAATAATTATATTATTACATTAGCCTACAATTGAGCAACATCATCTAACACAAAGCCTATTTTATAATAAAGTGTTGAATATCTCATGTAATTTATTAAACACTGTACTGAAGTTGAGAAAGAGAATGGTTACATGGGTACTCCAAGTACAGTTTCCACTGAATACATATCATACCATGATAAGATTAAAAATTATTAAGTTGAACCATTGTAAATTAGGGCCATCTGTATCCCAAAGGGGCAGAGACTTTGCAATGACATGTTTTCTAAATAAAACACTCTAAGAAAAGGGAGATCAGAGCCAAAAGTCAGGAGGAAGAAGCTTTTCTAAAATTTAATCAGCAGAGAGAAACATTAAGTCCATCTTATCAATGAGCTTATTAAGAATGTCCAAATTCCCTAGGCACATGTTAAGAAGAGGAATATGACTGTGGTTTTATTTTGTTATCAAAGCTGCTCAAGTGTAACCTACCTCAGGACATCATTTAGGAGGATAACACGACAAACCAAAATATATTAATAAAGAACGGGAAGCCAAATACATGAGATTGCATATTTTTAGAAAAAATTCATGTAAGTGACACCATAACAGATATGACAATGTAAAAAGAAAACAAATTTTGGCAAAGAAGGGAGAGATTCATGAGCTTAGATTTGTTTTTTTCTTTTTCTTTTTTTCTTTTTTTTTTTTTTTTGAGACATGGTCTTAGTCTGTTACCCAGGCAGTGATATGATCACTGTCACTGTCTCTGCAGCCCTGAAGGATTACCTGCAGCTCAGGTGATCCTTCCACCTCAGCCTCCTGGGTGGCTGGGACTATAGGCGTACACCACCACACCTGGCTAATTTCTTGTATTTTTTATTGAAACAGGGTTTTGCCATGTTGCCAAGGCTGGTCTGGAAATCCTGAGCTCAAGGCATCCACCTGCCCTGGCCTCCTTCCACCGTGCTAGGAACCACCATGCCAGGCCTACTGTTGGGGATTCTTCAGTTGCCTAGCTTAGACAATTTCTTTCGTGGTTTTGTGGCAGGTCTACTGTCTGATAATATTTCTGTAGACATGAGATTTAAAATGAATGAAGCAACATTGCATTGGATATAGAAAGCTTTAGCGTTTAACAAAAAAATTGTTGGTACTTTTGAAATTCCTCAAAAGAAAATGTCTCTAAAAGTCTGTTAAAATGTTAAAGAGAAAGATACCATAGCAAAAGTAAAATGATCAGTTTGGGGCTAATATTCTCGTTCTTAAACTTTTGTTTTTCTTGGTGAGCTATTACATCACTCATATTCAGTTACATAATCTCTTGAGAAAAAAATATTTTAAATACTTTAAATTTTTAGTATAGAATACTGTAATAAATTCACGAGAGGTTGAAATGTTAATATTTGCAATTAATTCCACACATGGCTTCTATTTATTTAGGTACATCCTTCCTTTCATTATTAATTTATATTTGACTTTCTTATAGGAATAAAAGAGTATATGACAAGTAATTATATGTAGAGATGAAATATTTATTTTCTTTAAAGTGAGAAGAAAATCAGTGAATTATTTTTATTTTTGAAACAGAGTTATTTCATAATGATTTTGAGGTTTTGTATTACTCAGTTGTCACATTGCTATGAGACTGTGTAATTTATGAATAAAAGAGTTTTAGTGGACTTACAGGTCCACAGGCTTTACGGAAGCATGCCTGGGGAGGCCTGAGGAAACTTATAATCATGGCTGGAGGAGAAAGGGAAGGAGGCACATCTTCACATGGCGGAATGCCTCATTTCTGTAAACAAAGTCAAGAACACAAAATGAGTAGATTGATAACATTTTTACTTATTATTTAATTTAACTTATATTCCTTGTTTGTTGTTATTTTTAGGTGGAAGAATCATATTGCTGTCAGTTACTCTGCTAATTTCTTTTTTCTAATGTAAAGGAAAAGTACCTGGATCAAGAGTTTAAAAACTAATTTCATTATGCAAATAGTTGTATGACATGTGCATGCATTGCCTGTTACTTGGATAGCAAGTATCTGTTGAGAATATTATGATTTCATTATGCAATAAATAGGGAGATTCAGAGAACATTATTTTTAAGGACAGTTTTTGTTCCATCATGACCTCAAATTATATGAATTCTTAGCATTTTACTATTTAAAACAGACATATCACTATTGGCATTCAGCATGATAAATCAGTTTTTAAAGTGTGATTTAAAAAGAGAAAACCAGGCTTTATGCTTATGTGCAGAAAACATATCTACCAAAATATATTTATACTTATTAAGCTCACTTTGCATAATAATATGCTTCGGTGCAATAGACCTGTTGGCTGACTTTTAGAAAACAGAAACAAAGTCATTTTTGTTACAATTGTTGTCTTTCTGATATGTGAATTAGAAAACTACATGTTTTCAATAAAACCTCTTGTAAAGATAATGGAGTTCTTGAAATGTGGGCTTTTGTAAAAGGCCAATAGGCCAAAATTTCAACCCCATTTGAAGAACAATGTGTAATTGGCTTTGTGTGTTTCTGACAAGAACTCAGCCTGGTGAGAAGGGGACTTCTGGGTCTGATTACTTTTTTAAAGGCCTGAATTCCATATGAATTTAATAATTGATGTATGCTTCTACCTGGAGAAAATCAAACAATGATTCTTGCTTTTAAAATTTCTTAGGTTTGATATTGCCACACCATGTCTTCTATTTTCCTCTTCGAATTGGTCATTGTGTTGAGTTTTGTGCTTACTTTTAAGTTAGGGCAGGTATCACCCTGGCCTCTATATACCTTTAAGGCCTTTATATACCTTTAAGAACAATCAATCCTTAAAGGTATATAAAGTGATACATGTCTCGAGGGGCTTCCCTATCTCTGGCACATAATTTGATTTTAGAGTTTTATTCAATGCTGATGCATTGATCAGAACTGCCCTTGATCTTTTAGACACTTTGCAATAAATGTGGTCAAACACAAACTATGTATTGTATTGCTCCATATAATACAGTTTCTGATAGCTGCATGTGACTACTTAAATGTGTATTTAATTAAATAAAATTAAGTAGAATTTAAAATTTAGTCCCTCAGTCGTGCTAGCCTCAAGTCCTCAATAAACACATGTGGCTAGTGGTTGCAGTGGTATAGTAGAGATACAGAACCTTTCCATTATTGTATAAAGTTTCCTGAATGGTGCTTATATGTTTTTATTGAGGAATAATGCAACTGATTTTTAGATTAAAAGTCTGCCAATGTTCTTCACAACTCTATTAAACAACAAAGCTGAAACTAGCTTCCAGATCTTTTGGATTCAAGTAAGATCCTTTTTAAGAGTTCAGCTGCTCCCAGGAGCATGAGCCACTTATAATGCCCGATTTTCTATTTAATGGGTTTCCTTTACTGACCCTGCAATATAGGAAAAATGTTGTGGCCATATTCATCTATACGAAGAAGCAAATTATTAGAATCTCAGAAGTTATATTTAATTCTTGGTTTAAAAATGTATATGTATCTAGATTATTTGATATGACCTTAATATTTAATGATGCTTCTTAAAATATCTGTATAGCTTAATATTTCTAACAATCTAGCAGTGAGAGATAGTAGAGTACTTAGACAGTATGTGTTTATTTGTGATGCAAAGGTCTTAGAATAGTATGAAAAGCCTCCTGACAGGTCAGAGGGTGGATGGCATTGTGAAGATATCTCATTTACAGCTCACAAATATATGCTGTACCACTGAACTCGCCTTTCAACTTTCTTGTGAATCAGATTTGGGGTTAGAGCCCAAAAGGTTTTAAGATCTAAGGGACAGCTTAATAAACATGTTAAGGCTAAATTATGAGAGTGCATTAGAAACAAGTTCTTATTGCTGTAAGAAATAAAAGCAGAATTTTTAAAGAACATTTTATAGGGTGTCTTAAAAAAATTATTTACTGTGTGGCAAAAATTACATATAGTTTATCTTCTAGGCAATTCCTTCCAAAAACAGTTATGTATTTGTCACAGCAGACATATCAGATACTGAGAGTTAAAAATAGATGTACCTACCAGCACATGTGGTACTTTTCATTTTCAAGGAAGTCCAGTCCAAATTATGTTTTCTTTCTTGGGGTGTGTGTTCATTTTCTCATTGACATACCAAGGTATGTGTATATTCAAAGGATGTGAATTGCGGTGGTGGCACTGAGACCGGGCCTGCAGCCAGGGCACCACATCAGTGCTTGGGCCCAAGGAAGTTTAAGTTAAAGTAGCTCAACAGGGCATCTGGGAAATAGGGCTTTTCACCTTTATTTATTTATTTATTTATTTCTAAAATTGGTGGTCATCTTCAGTAAAGCCAAAGTAAAAGAATAAATCATGAGTCTTCCTTAAACAATAATGTTTAAACCTTGATAGGGGTTTCCATTTAATGTAGATTGTTTGCCTCTTGACTACCTAATATTTGTATTTCTTTTTATTTATTTTAACACTATTTCCTTTGTTTAGGCAATTGTGTATTTAATAAATGATTGCCACTATCACTTTAATTTTCTCTTTCTTTCCTTTCATTGACTAAATTTATAAAAATATTCTGAAGCTTTTGTGTCACATTAGAGTAGTAGTTTGATTCCTATTGAACCTACATTAAAAATCACTTATTTAATCTTTTGAGGTTTACTTCATGTGACCTCTTCGTACAAGTGGTTCTTAAGCAGCATACACATTCTTATCACCTGAGGAGTTTTTGGAAAAAATAAATGCTGGTGCTAGGATATTCTCCCAGATCAATTAATAATTCCCTCCACCAGATATGACAAGGTATTTTTATTTTACAACTCTTCGCTGTTTTTCTTGAACTTGCTGTGATTTCACACTCTACATAATTTGGCTACAACACTGAAAGCAATGTGCTTGTTAAAAAGCTAATATGTGTATATATAAACCCATGTCTGTGATATATCACATGGGCTGTAACTAATAGCTGGGAGAATACCCATAACAAATCTTTATTCTATACTAGGATGTTAATGGGAAATATTTTGTTGATGCCTTCCAATCCTTTAATCCCCTCACTATGTGATAAACAGGAACCATGTATCAGAATGTAGCCAGGTGTGGTTTGAATGGGAAAGAAATGAGAGTTGATATCCCAGTTTAAGTTAGCCATTAAGAAATAGCTTTAAATTTAATTCACCCATTCTCATCTTAAGATTATACATATTAAATAGAGAGCAGACTTAGTCAAAGGCTTGTTCAGTTGAGACTGGTGTTTACAGTGATTTTATAAGTATAGACATCTGTGTTTGGTGCAAAGTTCGGGATTGTTTGTTGAATCAAACCAAACTTTAAGTTCTAGAAGAAAATATTGATGCATTTTTTCTAACCCAAATCCAATATATTTAAAATATAGTTTAAAGTGCTAAATGACGTTATTTTACCCAAGTTTTCCCTCGCCTTACAATTGTTGAAAAAATATCTGATTGTCACAAAGATGAATTGCCTAAGTCCAGGAAAATGTGCAAATAATAGAACCAATGATGTCTTCAACCAATCTTCTTAGCAGAACGCCCAAAGTTTCTAATTAAGGTCACTCATTAAGTAACATGTAAATATATTCAATCTAATATTGATGAAGCAAGATACAGCATAGTGATTTATTATGCATTACTTCTACAAAGTTTTCAAGTTAAAGAGATTAAGTATCCCTGTATAAAATAATTGGTCATATGGAATATGTGAATGAAAATAATTTATTTTAGTCTTAGTAACACAGGGTGTTTTAAATTAATTATAATTTCTTAAAAATCCATTGCTTTTTAAAGCAGACTTTTATCTTATTTTCTTGTTAACCTTAAGTTACTGAAAGTTGAAATTGTTAACCAATTTTTTGTAATTTTCAGGCAATTCACATAAACTCTTATATGTAGCATTATTAATCTGTAATAACTTGTCATAATTTTCATAAGCAGTAGCTAGAATTTATAGCTATATCAAAACAAATTTTATGCTGGGTATGGTGGCTCAAGCCTGTAATCCCAGCACTTTGAGAAGCTGAGGTGAGTGGATCACCTGAAGTCAGGAGTTTAACACCACCCTGGCCAACATAGTGAAAGGTTATCTATTAAAAATACAAAATTAGCTGGGCATGGCATGCACCTGTAATTCCAGCTACTCAGGGGGCTGAGGCAGAAAATCACTGGAACCCAGGAGGCAGAGGTTATAGTAAGCCAAGATTGTGCCATTGCACAATCCAGTCTAGGTAACAAGAGCAAACTCCTTCTCAAGAAACAAAAATTTGCTATTAAAATAAAAACAGAGTAACAAATTATATAATGAAGATTTTAAGAGAAGTACAAAATAATTTTTATTCTCAGAAATTGTTGCATTTTAAACAAGATAAATTGACTGACAGATAGGATGTTGAGAACACCTAAGTATCTCTATAGTTAATAACCCTGTGTCCAAAGACATATTTTTTAATTCAAAATATTTATTCTTTGCTTCAAAATTTACTAACCTATATTATATCACATCAATTATCATTTACATAATAATTTCTAGTGTCAGAATACCTTTTCAGAGGATGTTTGTACTATTCCTATGAGATAAGGGAGACTAATGTTTTCATGCATATTTTACAGAAAAGGGAAGGGAATGGATAAGATTCCATGACATAAATTTAGTTTTGAAATATAAACATGTTAGCCGTCTTACAAAGATTTCCATTAATATTATCCATTTTTTTATGCTGATACAGTTTTTTGTAATTTAAAATGAGACAAATCATTTTGTGCCTTTTAAGGCTTCCTTTTAAGCCACATGCCTATATTATCTATTAAAAGAATAATTTCTTAAAAATAAAAAGAATAATTTAAGAACTGTACACATAGAGACAAGCCATAAGCTGCACCAACTGGATCCTAAATCCTCTTTCCCTAAGAGAAGCCCATTCTTCGTTCTTAATATTCTCCAGTTTTTAAGGTAATGTAACCTGCATAACCATACCACTTTGCATGATATCAAAATGACCCTTTTGAAAAGTGATTATTCCTTTTAAAGGATTAAATTAAAATGTTCCGCTTTAAATTTATTATTTGGCAAATAATATGTTTTTCCTGAATTGATATATTGTGACTGAAAGAAAAAGTCACACACCCTACCATACAATTATATTCTGCTAAATAACTGAAATATTTGTATTAATATTAACAATGTGTCTGTTAAAAAAAAAAAAAAAACAGGTCAGGAGAGACACACAGAATAATCAGATGAATTGGAATATAGGTCATATAGATCAATAGTTAATCCAGAATGAAATTTGAAGATAATATAACCTATCTCATACGTATTAAAAATACTGAAAATATGATTTTGTTATGTCTTAAGAGGTATTATTTGTGGTGATAATGTTTTTCTGAAATGCGAAGGGATAAATGCATTCAATTTTTTAAAATCCTTATTTTACAAACTATTGGTCGAGGACATGATTAAAGTTGTATTAGTCTTTTTAGCTAAAAAAGGTTAATCTTCAGTTTTCTGGTACACTTCCAAGTCTCTTAATTTGTTTCTTGTAGTTTAGCTTTGGACTCTTTTAGCACCTGATCACTGAATATAAGAACAAAGTACCCTATGACTGCCTAAGGAAACATTTAACTGGCCTTATGTTGCCCATAGTAATCCACAATGGTGTGATTTAATGAGAACCAGTTTCTTAGAACTGTGGAGTTTGATGTTTGCTTTTGTAAGTAGAGGCTTAATTAAGCGGCACCTGGCAGGCAAGAGTTGGCCTGGGCTTGATCTAATAGATTCCATTTACAAAATCACCTTCCAGAGGGTGCTTCCTTGGGTGTATTCAGCCCTACAATTGATATTTCCAGTGTTTTTGCAGTATTTTATTTTCTGCTCATTTGTAAGATAATGAGATAAGAAGCCATGACATAAATTTAGTTTTGAAATATATATATATATATATATTATATATATATATTCTGCTAAATAACTGGAATATTTGTATTAATATTAACAATGTGGCTGTTATATGTGTGTGTGTGTATATATATATATATATATATATATATATAATGTGACCATATATATATAATGTGACTATATATATATATATATACATATATATATATATATTTATATAATTACTGAGCAGGTCTAATGACTATATATATATATATGACTATATATATGTATATATGACTATATTAGACCTGCTCAGTAATTATAAAGATCCAATAACAAATTATTCCTTAATTAAGGAGGTATCATTTAGATTATTTTTGTCAATAAATGCGAAATGTTCCTCTATAACCATACATAACAGAAAACTGAAGTAAGGGATCCTTTGGGTTTTTTCCATGCAATGCACATGGTATAGTAGTATATAAGGGGGTTTGCTACACAAATCATCTTTCACATAAATTGGTAAGTAACTATGCCATGAGGTATTTGTACCTATAGCATAATTTTTTGTAATTTTAGCAGAGTTGGTCATACTTGTTTAGTACGAATATATCCATTATTCTTTTGTTATTGAAATTAAAAAAAACTTGTCAGAATTCAAATCTTTTTAAGATGTCTTTTACTTGATAAAATTGTGGTGGTTAATCTTCAATTCTTGCTATATACAGCTAAATGATTGTCCACCAAAGATAATAAAAAAACATAGAATTTTAAGGTAAATTTAAAAATGAAATAATAAAGTTGATATATATAATTGTGTAGCTTTAAAAAAAACATTTTAATTATTGAAAAAATTTGTATAATTTTAACGAAACTAATTGTGTTATAAATATCCCAAATAAGGATGTAATTTCAAATAAGACAAACTGTGCTCTTCCAGTATTTTGAATATCGTTCATTATAATGCTGTTTAAATAATTCTATTTCTAATAACATGGAATGGATTATACTTATAAATTATATGTGATTTCTAATAAAATTTTTATTAATTTGTGTAATTTTTAATGAAAATGCAACATCTCTGATATAAAATATTTTTATTAATAAGTAAATATAAATATGTATATGAAATACAAAGCAATAGTTTGAAAATCAGAGATTATATTAGCTGCATTTTTTTATATAAGCAGGTCAAACATTTGGTGTAAAAATTAAAAATATTTTACAAAGCAAAATAGTCATATTCTAAACATTTTGTAACATTAGAAAATTCCTGCGTCAGAATCTTCAGCCACTAGGAATCTAAGCCTTTGGACATGACCACAATCATAATTTCAAAATTCTCTAGAATTTATTCCCTCTGGAACACATTTATTATAGTACTCTATAATTATGCTGTTATATAGTGAGGGGGGTATATCAGTTTGTGTTTCTATTGGCACAAAATAATTTTTCAATGTCAACAGGAATTTGGTCATGTTAAAATATTACTATCTTACAAACATAAAATGCTGTAGAATTTAAATATCCATTCACAAGCAAAAGCACATATAGTACCCATCATTGTAATAAAAAATTACAGAAATCAGAATACCATCACTGCTTTATTTATTTATTTATATTTTTTTGAGAAAAAATAACCTCAATATGTTTAAGTGGCCAGATACAGGACATGACTTTCTCAGCATTCTGTCTAATAGCTGCCTCCTCAAGACACAGAATGGCAATTAATTAGTTGTAAATATCATAGTATTCAAATATCGCTGAAGAAACATTATTTTAAAACACAAGGATTTCATAAAACTTTTAATTTATCCTTCCAGTTGTGTTTTTTATACTTGCATTAGTAACAAACAATTAACTATTAGAGAGCCAAGGATGAATTTAGATCTCTTATTTCAAAGTGCTTGTTTCTGTTTAAAATTAAGTGCCATGATCAAGGAATGTTAACTAATTTTTTAATTTGTATTCTCATCAAGTAAAGAGTAGAGGCCCTAGAGATTTATAGCAATCTACAAATCTTGCTTGAATATCTAGCTGCCATTTATCTATTTGTGCGTTTTATTGTGAAAATGGTTTCAAGTATCTTTGTCTGTACATTTGGATAATAGACTTTTAGATGTAGGCAGAGCAATAGAGGTGACAGTGATTGAAATGTTGTTTTATACTATTTCAATTCCCTCATAATCACTTTTCATGTTTAGTTAAAGGCATGTAAGTTCATTATGAGGAAGTTAGAATCCTAAAAGAAGAATAAAATAAATAAAAAGGAATAGCTGAAAGTGGCAATAAGAAGCTGGTAGTGGAAATCAACCTTGTAATTTTAGCCTTTATTTATTTCTTGATAATCTAGTAGTAATTGGGTACTGAATTTTGTTTGTGTGTGTGTGTTTGTGTTTGTGTGTGTGTGTGTTTGTATGTGTGTGTGTGTGTGTGTGTGTGTGTGTGTGTAACTTAATTTCCTCTGTATCCATTCCATCTGTTACATGGTGTTGAAAAAGTACAGAAACAGAAGATTGCATTTTTGAATAATATGTTAGCTGTATTCTAAACATAATATGCTTAATGTTTTTCTTTGACATACAGACACATATTAAAATATTTTAAAATTTAAAACAATGCTTCCAAAAGCAATGAACACACAATTTATCTCTTTTCCAGACTATTTAGATACATTATATTTTTTGCCTTAAAAAGTCAACAATTGGGCCCAATACTTTAGACTTGGATATATT
This sequence comes from Sapajus apella, assembly GCF_009761245.1. Lineage (NCBI taxonomy): Eukaryota > Metazoa > Chordata > Mammalia > Primates > Cebidae > Sapajus > Sapajus apella. The sequence continues at coordinate 37,774,104 of NW_022436948.1, forward strand.
TCACCTTACAATCTAACTGCAAGTTAAAATGTTTATTAAGCATGTAATTTAAGAATGCAAATAACTTCAAGAAAATAAGTCAACTAATTTAATGCATTTTTAATGACTACCTCAAAAAGGTAATTTTATATCTAAACAAACTTACTGCATTCTGAATGCACTCTATTTTAAGTACAACTGCATAGGAATAAAAAAGTGCATTCCAAACATACCTTTTGACATTTTGTAATTGTGCAAATCATTAGGAGATTCAGTTTGCATTGTAGCAACCTGAAGTTGTTGTCATTGTCATAGGTTACATTTTTATTTTTAAAAATAAGCAAATAAGACACTTCACACAACAAAGTACCACAAACAATTGCATAAAATATATATATATATGTGTGTGTGTGTGTATGTATATATATATTGTTTTTCTTTCAAAATCCAACTGTAGATTATATTGGGATATCATAACACAAAAGCATAAATAATTAATAATCTACCCAGGATATCCTTGGAAATGTTTTGATTCTGTTTCCTGAGGGCAGGCCACATTATTAAGACATCAATTAAATCAATGAAGTGCCTTTCTTTTAATCTATATGCTGAAATAAGTGAACAATTGGTATTTCTTAATTTCTAAAACTGTGAAAATTTAGTTATTTTGAAATCTAGCAATTATGAAGAAACTTTATAAGACTTTGTGTCTTTTCACAATCCCAGGGCTTTTATTTTCATTGTTGTCAAAAATATAATGTTTGCAGGTCCATGGTGGTTTAGCAAAGTGCATTTGGTGAAAAAAACAAAGCATAAACACTTATGCTTTTATTTGTATTACAAATAACAACACAACATATTTTCCCTAAATATTTATATGGCTTTTATAGTTTTATAATCTAAAGCAAATTTTGACTTTGCAATTTTCAGCTGTTTGTGTAGATTTTACAAATATTTATTCCACATCTTGGTGATTTAGTATAAACCCCACATATTTAGATTATATCAGAATATAAACACTGATTTTCACTACTTTCTGAGTTTCCAGTGTTTTTACCAATGCACTTTCCGATGAGTTAGATTTTCTAAATTTAGGAAGCTGTGATTAAATGCATAAGAGTAATTTAGTAACCGAAGTAATTTTACTGTTTGATTTTGAGACATTTGTATCAAAGCTTATCATAATTTTAGACTTGTAAGCATTTGATATGGCTTTAAAACGTCAAAAATATTTGGCCGAATCAAGCACAGCGACAAAAATTAATGTTTCTGAATATTTTGTATGTATGTACATATAAAACTTTTAAATATATATTAAAGAACATTCAAATATAGAATTACTAATATCAGTAATTTCAATTGATATATCTAAGTTTTCCTTTTATGTAAATATACATTCATAGAAATAGATCGAAATAGACAGAAGGATTTCTATGTTGTACTCTTTCAACTTAATCAGAAAAAAATAAGATACAATTATTTTTGTAGTTCATAGGACAGAGCAGATTTCTGCTACTGGGAACTCAGCAGGTAGAAACAGAAGTCTTCAGTGCGTCATCCCATTGTTTTCAGCTGTTCTTTCCTTTGTTGCATTCTTTCCCCAGCAGAGAAATCTGCAACAATACACTTTATCTGCAGTGTCATGAAATGCTTTTTTATACTTATTATGTTTTCCTAGTGATGGGTTACAGACACTTTTCTCAAGAATGGGAAAGGTGCTGCTTTTGTAAATGAAATTGGACACTCGAAGAGGTGAGAAAATACAAGAGACTCAATGATTCTCCTGAGGCTGCCTTCAAAGGTTTTTCTGTTAATGATATTAGTAGATTGCACTTAATTTTTCAAAACCAGTTGAGCCTTCAGAATTAGATATTTAGAACCAATCAAATGTTGGGCAAAGATATCAATTAAAATACAATTTTAATATCTAAAAAGTCATTTTTCCTGCTACTTTTTAATGGTTATTTTGTGATGTCGGATGCAATTTATATTTGTAGTTATTGGCATATTTTACTAGGCCAATATTTTCAACATAAAAACAAAAAATTGGGGTGTCAGTAGTTGGCAAATGTTATGTTTGAAAAATAAATGGTGAACATCAAATACTCTTTTGTCTTCCTAAGCCTGTGATAGTCATGTAAATGCCACCATCTTGGAGGAGACAGCTCAGTGTGATGGAATATCCAGGTTCTAGAATTTACCCTAGCAGTGTCATTTTGGGCAGCACGTTTACATTCCATTGGCTTCAGTTGCTTTATTTTATAATAAAAATACGATAAAACAAGGATGAAGTATAGTATTTTACTATTACAAAGGTCAGCTAGGTGTGATTTTCTTAATCTTCATTTGGGAATATAAAGGGAAAGTTAAAAAAAACAAAAGGTAGGAACAGTGGAAGTAACACAGCACATTTGAGTTCTGTGTGTTCAGCTCATTACACAGAAATGTGCCAGATCTGCTGCTGACACCTGGGAGCCCAGGCTGGGGAGTTATCTGCGTGGCTGAATACAAGTGGCAAGCACAAGATGCAGACTCGATCCTGCCACTAACCTTTCTGAAACAGTATTACTGCTCCTATTGATCTTTTAGAAATTGTGTTCCCTTAAGTCCTCTAGTAGATTAGGAACATCCTTGAGAAGGAGTAATGCATGATGTTACTGTGTATACGTATTTCAATAACGACAAAACACACACACATAGCTGTTTTTCCCATGTGAGTCCAGATATGATGATACTTGGAATTCTTTTGAATTATCAAATTGTATCCCCAAAAATACTATTTGAGACAAAATAATTCAAGTTTGTGAGAAGTTTGAGCTAAATGTCACAGTTCAGCTTTTGAGTTGTTCTTTTACATTGATCAATACTTACTTGTTTGTTATTGCATTATCTAGTTGACTATGCTGACTTCTTATCTCAGGGTGTTTGTGTTTTACCAGCTTATACAATTGATAGTATTTTAGTGATTTCTTTTGTCTTTAACACAATGGGTTTTTCTTTGCAGATTGAATTATATGTATTTATTATATGTAGATTTTATTTATAAGAACTATAGGTTACTAAGCAAAGAAGCTTAAGGAAAGTATGAAAAAAACCACATAACAGAATAGTCAGTGAAGTTAAAAATGTAACTTGGGCTATGATATCTGATGTTAACTAATAAATAATTCTGTCCATTTTATGGCATTTGGTAATTTTAACATAAATAACACAATTTGGGGGCTCAATATTCCCTCTGCAATGAGAATTACATTTACTATATATAAGGGTTTTTTTGAGGATAAATAACCTTGTGAGAAGGCAGAAGCATTTTGCCTGTGAGTGAAGGGGAGCATGTAGGAAGTAAAATCTAGGGGCAGACAGTTATTTGGAAAGGAGAGAGGACAGTGAGGTGCACTTGTACAGAACAGATGACACGTTCTGTTTCAGGCTGGAGTTAAAGATTAGTGGATAGGGAAGGCTGTCAGCAGACATAATTACCTAATGAGACGCTGTAAACCAAGCTTGTAGCTAAGATTCAGGAGCGAGAAAACCATCAGGTTAAAATGTGGGCTCAGTCATCGGAAAGCATCCTATGTTTTCAAAAGTCTCCCACTCTACCAGGTTCTGTTGGATCATGTACAATTACTATATATTTTTATGCAATATTTTAAGTATCATTATCCTTATCCAGAAAATTTATAGGTAGTAATTTAATACCAGTTTACATAAATTATTTGTTAGCAAATGACAGCTTTTTCTATAAGAAGTTTCTAAGGTTGGGATAAATGTGGTTTCTTTATTGTGCATTCAGTAGGTCAAAAAAGGTAAGAAAATTATGTGGAAAGTGGAAACGAACAGGTAAATAACTTGTATAATTTGATCTAAACATGTAAATAGGTAGTATATCTTAGAATAAATTTTTTAAACATAGCTGGATTCTCAAGTACCATTTTAACACTGTCCTTGTAAATCCTCCTGTATCTACTAACATGCCTGGAAATGTTCCAGATGCCTTGCCAACATTATCTCACCCAATTCCACATTGATCCTGAGCTTGCATTATTGTCTTCAGTTTGAAGATCAGGTTTTGGTGGCTTAAGAGGTTAAGTAACTTGCTAAAATTCACACATCAAGCGAATGGAAAGTCATTTGACATGTACAATGTAGACTTAGGAAGAGTTTATCTGGGTCATATGTCTTTTTAAAATGGCTGGTGCTTCTCAGCTGCATGCCAGAATTTCACCGTTTGCCTTTACCTGGCAGGATTCACAGTCTTGCATTTACTTAGCTAACTATAGACTTTGATTATCTAAATTAGCTGTTCTCAGTCCTTAGGGTGGGAAAACCAGAGATTTGTGTCTTAAGAGCACACTGGTTCCTGCTGAAACCAACCTACACACAACCTATGATGTCTCATCTTCCTTTATCCATGATTTTTTGACAATGAAGGAAAATTTAGTCAGAGACTAAATACATGAATTAGGATTCAGTATGTCATTTTCCTCTATCAGGCTTCATCTTCTGCAAAACTCTGGATTTCATATGAGACCAACTTATTTTATGAAATACACTAAAAGAAATTAGTGGCCAATTATTGGTAAACAGCATTACAGTTTTCAAAAACAGACTCTGGAGCCAGAATGCCTGGGTTTAAATCTTAGTTGCACCAGTGATTGCCTGAATAATCTTGGGCAAATCATTTAAACAGTTTATGCCTCAGTTTCTTAATCTTTTAAATTGGGATGATAGCAGTGCCCTCCTAATGAGATACAAATTTGAGGATTAAATACTTAACACATGGCAAGTGCTTTAATAGGGTGTGGCACATGGGAAACATCGTAAAAATGTTTTATTCTGTAGGAGCTATTTGAGGAGTAGTGGTGATAGAAGTAGTTTTATTGATGCTATTCATGGAGAAAAAAATAATGCTTCCAAAACTAATGATGTACTTTGACCAAAACCTCTTACTTGATTCTCAAGTGTAAATCCTATTATGTAACATGTGTCAAACATAACAATATGCTTTTATATACAAATACTTAAGAAAAGTTGTAACAGAGATCCAATCCTTTTTAATTCCAGCATTTTTTTTTTTTTGCAAATATAAATAGGATACATGTTAATGGAAACAGTATAAATTCCATCAGACAAAATCCACAATTATCGGGAACTCTCATTGACTTCAGTCTCCTATTTGGGACAATTTTGTACATTTCTGTATCTCAATATAACTACTTCTAGTCTTTTACCACCTGCTTCCTTTGTTAGATGATAAGATCACTTGTTGTGTGCACACAAGTTACTCTGTTTCGAACCCCAAGATATCAGTGACTTAACCGAATATTTGTTGCTCCAGCTAGATTATCTAACATGGGTTGGAAAAGGATTGTGTTTATATTAACCATTCAGAGACCCAGGCTACTGAGACTTCACCATGTGTGGTTTCAAAAGCTACTGACAAAACGAACCCACATCACTTTACCCACGTTTGGTGGCCAAAGGAAATCACATGGTTAGCCTCACTTCCAAGTCAGAAAGGTAGTATTAGGTTGGTGCAGAAGTAATCACAATTTTTGCCATTAAATGTAATGGCACCAACTTCTGCACCAACATAATATGATTCTATTTTTGTCAGGAGAAGAATTTTTGGCAAACAGCCCTCATGATCTCACACTGGACATAAGTTTATCTTCTCTCTTGCACTGTAATCTTAGCTGCATAACCACCAGCCTTTAGCTATAGTTTTCTAATCAATATATACCATGGATCAGTTAAAATACATCATATCTTGATTTGAACTGAGAATTTAAAAAAATATTCAGATTGCTTTACTAAGCATGCTTTAAGTTCGGTGATATGAAGATATGAATGAAAAATGGAAATTATCCAAAAAGATCTGGTGCTGGCAGAGATCCACCTAGCACTGTGAGTGCAGATGGGAAGCCTTTCCTACATCCCGTTTGCTTACAATATGTGTATAATTGCAACTGGTATTTTTGGATTATTTTTATTGAAATAGTTAAAGTGATTATAGACTTATTACATTATGAAGAAGAAAATGAACTAATTATTCCCAGTGAGTAAAAGTGAGGATAAATTGCATCAAATTTAGGTGATGATCTACCTCTCATCCTTGTAAAATGAAGAATCATAAGCTACGAACCTTTTAACTCAATCTCTTCATGGAAAATGAATAGGGCATGGCAGAGTCAATCTGTTAATTTCAGCTATATTAACCAGCCATGAGAATTCCTACACAGTCTCCCAGAGCCAATATAAATCAGGACGATGACCCTAATGAACAGATTGTCCACCAGTTAGTAGGATTCACTGAAGTGTAAAGGCAAAGACTGTATTTTGTGTGTTTGGAAAGTAATGGAAAGTAATTATTTTTCCAATTTGTCTCATTATCCCATTTGATAATGTATTTAAAGATATATTGCAAATTTTCTTAGCAAATTTATTATAAATTATCGTACAGAAAAAAATTAAAATATAGGTCAAGAATTATTAGCTAATGGTAAGCAAATCAAAAGTACAAAATCAAGCAAGAGATGACAACTTACATACTAAGGCAACTTAAAAAAAAGTCTTTAGTATTATAAAATAACTTTGAAGAGGGAGTAAACAAAATTAAGGATAATTTTATAGTGTGGCTGAGTACGGTGGCTCAGGCCTGTAATCTTAGCACTTTGGGAGGTCAAGACAGAAGGATTGCTTGAACCCAGGAGTTTGAGACTAGCCTGGGCAACATAGCAAGTCCCTGCCTCTACAAAAAAAGAAAAAAATTAATCAGGCGTGGTGGCACACACTTGGAATCCCAACTACTTGGGAGGTTGAGTGGGAAGATCATTTGAGCCCAGGAGGTCAAGGCTGCAGCGAGAGATGATTGTGTTACTGCACCCTAACATGGGCAATGGAACAAGATCCTGTCTCAAAAAAATAATAAGGATTTCACTGCAAAAATGAGTCTATATATGAGAGAAATTTTTCAATGGCCTTTTCATCTAATTACCAAAAGGCATTGGTTTGGTAAATTGTTAATGGTGTGCCACAAATAACTTGTGTGAATGATAAGAACATAGCACTGAAAGACATCAATCTCCAAACTATCATTTCTATTTCAAGATAAGTTTAAAGGCCCTACTTACACCTGCTAACTCTTGGTCTAAAAACTAAATTCTCGTCATCTTTATCCTGGGGTATTACTCTACCTTCATTACTGGCCCCTCATTTCTATTCTTGGCTTCTTCAGTTTATTTTCAACATGGTAACAGCCTGTTTTTTGTTGAATATTCATAGCATGCCATTCCATGACTCAAGTTTTCCAAAGGTTCTCATTTCACTCAAAGAAAACCAAAGTCCTTCCAGCGGTCCTCGAGGACACACACAGTTTGGCTATTTCTGAATACATCTCCAGTTATACTCCTACGAGCTCTCTGCTCAAGTCACATTGGCCTCTTTCCTGGACCAGGGACACAGCTCAGACATCTCTCCCTGAAGTACTTTGCACTCCCTGTTTGTTCCTTAGATATTCTCTTTTCCATTTGGATTTCTACTGCACCAAAATTGTTTCGAGCTCTTACTCAAAGCTGCTGACTCTGTTAACTTTTTCAAGACCATACGCCTGACCCACTATTACATTACCTATCCTGTTTATCAGCTTTATTTTCTGTGAAACTTATCACCAATTAAAATATTTTGTTACACACACACACACACACACACACACACACACACACACACACACCCCCCACATGGACACAGTCTTTCTCATGTCTTTAAAAGATAAATTTCATAAGGACAAGATTTGGGCTGGGCGAATGGCTTACTCACATAATCCCAGTACTTTGAGAGGCTAAGGTGGGCGGTTCACTTGAGGTCAGGAGTTTGTGACCAGCATGGTGAAACCCTGCCTCTATTAAAAATACAAAAATTAGGCATGGTGGCATGTGCCTGTAATCGCAGATGCTCGGGAGGCTAAGGCAGGAGAATCTCTTGAACCAAGGAGATGGAGGTTGCAGTGAGCCAAGATGATGCCACTGTACTTCAGGCTGGGCAACAGAGCAAGACTCTGTCTCAAAAAAATAAAAAATAACAACAACAAGGTTTGTCAGTCTGCTCTACTCAATGCTGTATCTCCAATGCACAGACTAAGACTTGTCAAATGTTAATATTTACTCTTGAGTATTGATTTTGCTTGAGAAGGACGTGGACATATTTTCTTAATTTGATTTAATAATTTGTATTTTAAGTGATTTGAAAGATCAATTTCAATCATAACTACTGATAAATTATAAGATAAATAAATATAAGCACAAAATTTTGAAAAGACATAAAGACATCAAATCATGAACAGAGAGCAAGTCTTTTAACCACTCTTAATGAAATTTATCAATACAAGGTAGGCATGTGCAAAGTGAAATGTCGAGCATATGCCAAACCTTGGGATATGCCTTGTACATCCTTCTAAACAGTCAGTTTAACTCACAGATATGAGAGCACACTGAAAATGGGCCAATGGTGATCAAGTTCCAATCGTTCTAGAATATTTTACTCTTCTATGCTAAGGAAAATGCTTTGAAAATATTTGAGAGGCATTGTTTTAACACATCATATTTTTTTTAAGGTTTAATTCAATTTACTTCAGCAAATATTTATTTGTTCACCTACTGTGGGGAAGAAACTCACTACCAAAATGACCAGATTTATTTTGTTACTTCACTTTCTTGAATAGTGCTTTTTTTGAAAACATTGGTTGAATTTTTGTAAAGATTTTACAACAATGCCATGCACATATTAAACAACATAGTCTAATTCCATCTATCCATCCAATCTGTCTGCCTATCTATATTAGGTTTTCTACGTTTCAAATAAAGATGATATTTTTTCCCACAGTACTTTCTGTCTCCTAGTGTCCCTGTGTAGAACTAAATCACAATCTTTTATAGTTTACGATTTTTTTGTGCGTGAAGAATAAGGGCATTTTCAAACATACTGGCTTTTCAGGATTATCATAACGTTTGAAAAGCTCTAAGGTAGATGAGATAATCAAAGTCCAGGGACCATAAATATGTTACTAGTGGGGTCAATCACCCGTAGGTTTGGGAGGCAAAAGAATCATCCCTGTTATGCTCAATAATGTGGACAAGTAGGAGTAATGGAATGGTAGAATTTAAATTGATTAATTTTGTTTATAATAAATAGCATAATTTTGCTAATATGTGTGTACATTTAAGAATAGCATCTTTCAAATATGTGGCCTTTTGGATTCATTCAATTTACATGGAACATATAACTTATTTCTCCATGGTCTATCTGATCTATTAATGTTTGATGTCAACATGGCAAATGTAGAATCTTTGTGCTATATTTTGGACAAATATTAAACCAAAGAAAGTTCTTCCAGTTTGACATAAAAGGTTAAGAATAGACAATAAAGACAAAATTCTGTGGGTTTGAAATTCCAGCTTCGTTACTTTAGGGGAGGGACGGTGGGGGGTGGGAAGCTGGGGAGAGATAGCAAGGGGAGAAATGCCAGATGTAGGTGATGGGGAGGAAGGCAGTGAATCACACTGCCACGTGTGTTCCTATGCAACAATTTTGCATGTTCTTCACATGTACCCCAAAACCTAAAATGCAATAAAATAAAGGGGAAAAAAATAATAATAATTTATTAAAAAGAAAAAAAAAAGAAATATTTTTAACCACTCTGCATTGGTTTTCTGTCTGACAAATGAAATTAATGTTTATATCCCTTAGGATTGCTGTGAGTTAATACCTGTAAACATTTAGAGTGGTGTCTGGCTTGTACTATGCTAATAACTAGACTTGGCATTCATGGATTTTTACATTTCAACATCACCCAAATAACCAAAGAATGATGTTCTTGGCCTTTTATAATATTAATAATAATTGTATTATAGTACATCTGTGCTTTGTATTAGGGTATAAATTAACACTATTTTTGTGGTGACTCTTTTTGATGAATGTCTCATTAAAGTATCATTCTTTCTTAGATTTTTAATGAGGTCTTCGTTTTATGCAGTGGCAAATGAAAACAAGTAGAAGCTACAAATCCAAGCAAATCATTCTTTAGTGTGTATCTTAAATCTATTAACTTTCTTTTGACTTTATTGACATATCATGATAATTACATTTTAAAAGTTATTTGAGTAACTATTGTTGAATATTTCTCGTGCAAGTAATCATTGATTTATATAAATAGTAATTACTCTGTTGTCACATGCTTGAATGTATTTGGAATTTTATTTACTTTCAAATAAACTATATAAATAGCACCAATAGATACATTTGTAAGTTTCCAAATATCACTTTTGTGGAGGTAGGTTTGTAGAGACAGCCTGTGTGGGATTTTCTGTTTCATAGAAACATACAGTATAAAAAAGTGAATTTAAGGCATTATTTCATTGAATACTGAGAATAATTGTATCATGTGACATTCCAAACTATACATTTGCATGGGTTTGATTTTTGAGTTATTTCTTAAGTGTCATCCTGAAAGTATGGATCACGTAAAGACATTGAAAAGGAAGGGATTGGGTTTGAATACTGTAGTGGATTAAGGAAAAAGTAAATGTAAGAACTAGATGAAATACTACATGAATAAAGAGAAAGAAATTTCATTAGGGGATGACGAGATTGTGAAAGCAGTGGCAGACATGGCTTGAATTGGAAGAAAATGAAAATGAGGTATTTTTATGAGAAACTGCTGTATTTGTATATTGAGAGTTAAACTCTTCTCTTCATTAAATAATATATGTGATTACTCTTGGTCAACTACAGAGTGTTAAGCATTATCAGTATTATCATAATAATTAATAACATTAATAATTTAATGCTATCGATTTATCCATATCGGTTTTCTTTTCTTTATGCTGACAAGTTTCTTAATCATGTAATTTCTGAACTGTTCTTACTCTTCATAGATACGTGTTCATCTCCAAAGTGAGATAATAATGTAGATCAATTTAGTGTAGCACCAACAAGGCATCAATATCTATCGATAAATTTGTTGAGGAGGTTAAACGATTAAGAATTTTATTTATTTTGATCAATTTATGCTATTTCCATTCATATACTTAGCACCAAATTATGTGTTTAATAGGAGATTTAAAAATAAGTTCTCAGAGATTTAAAATTTAGAAATGTTTTAACATTTCAAATATTAATTACTAATTATTAAGTACAAATTATAATATGTACATACTGGTAGCATGGTATTGTTGTCAATTCATATAACTTGTAAATGACTTCAGAAATATATAATCACACCGAGTTGCTGTTGTTTGAGCAACCGTCACCCCTCGAAGTTATAAACTTTATAATTCAGATGTTGTATTATTCACAATTTTGTTAGGCACAATGTTGACCCAACCTCATCTAGGCAGGTTATTTAATGAATATCACAGCGTGTAAATAGACATGTCAGGTTGAAAAAGCAAAATCTCAAAATGAGGTCAACATGGGTTGATTCTCGCAGCTGTATGGGCAGCTGAGCCCTCTCCAAATCCAAAGCTAAGTCTGACTCTATAGCAGAGCTTCCCAGGCTGCTAAAAAAGGAACAGCTGAAGCAATAACAGGGCAATTTCCCTCTTTAGCAACTACTTGAGAAGAGGGCAGCACACTACCTATACTAGGAGTAACGAAAATTACAGATAAACAATTAAAAAAAAAACTTTCAAGTTGTCTTATGTGTTATTTTCTGTATACTACATTATGCTCATGTGGCAGACAGAAATTAGACTTGTTGAACACAAATCTCTAATATTTTAAAAGATGTTTTAGTTTTTTAATATCATATATAACTGAAAAATGTTTAGTATCCAGAATGTTAAAGAACTCTCACAAAGCAATTTGTGTGACAAGTGCATTTGACCCTCAAACAATGCACCAACCTGCCAAGCTATCAAAAATCCATGTAATAACTTTTGACTCACCCAAAAGTTAACTAATAGCCTATTGCTGATTTGAAGCTTTATTAATAACATAAACACTTGATTGTATGTGACATATATTATATAATGTATTCTTATAATAAAATAAGCTAAAAGAAAATGTTAAGAATATAATGAAGAGAATGTGTATTTACTATTCATTAAGCGTAAGTTGATTATCAAAATATTCGTCCTTATTGTCTTTACGTGGAGTAGGCTGAGGAGGAGGAATAGGAGGAGTTGGTCTTGCTGTCTCAGGAGTGGTAGAGGTAGAAGAAAATCTGCATGATGGGACACGTGCAGTTCAAACCCATGTTGTTATTCAAGGGACAAATGTATTTTCTCCCAATATGTGACTGTCTTTTAAATATTTATGGGTCCTTTGATGAACATAAATTTTCAATTTTAATATAGTTAAACATTATTTTTATGGTTAGTGCTTTTTGTGTCTTTTTAAAGAAATATCAATAATTAGAAAAATATTTTCCTCCAATGTTATCTTTTTAAGTAAGACTGCCGTGGTTTGACTGTTTATCCTCTCCAGACTCATGTGGAAATTTAATTGCTATTGTAGCAGTAGTAAGACATAAAACTTTTATGGGGCGATTTGGCCATGATATGACACAGCAAGAAGGACCTTGCAAGATACTGACTCCTCACATCTTAGATTTCTCAGCCTCTAGAATCGTGAGCCAATACAATATAATGAATTTCAGTTCATTATAAATTACCCAGTCTTAGGTATGTAGCTATAGCAGCAAAAATAGACTAAAGCAAAGACATATAAAAATTAATAAATTGCAGCATTATAGACATGTTTTATTTTTAAAAACTTCCATTTAACACACCTAGTTCAAATCATCTGCATATAATTATATATGGTAACCTGAATCTGTGAAAATAGCAAATCAACTCTTGTACTCACTATATCCTAGAATCACAATTCTCTCTAACACACACTATTCCCCTCTATTTTCAGCGTCTTAACAATGGATATTGGTAGGTTGAATTTTCTGATAACTAGAAAGAAACTACATGGTCTTTCCTGGTAGACCAGCATGTATACCCGAGTGAAGGTTAAGGTTAAATTAATTTTCACTTCAGTTGAAAATCACTTCTTCTACCTTTTTGTCATAATCCTATCAACTACACAGAGAAGCTGTTCTATTTGAGAGTTCTATTTGAATTTGCACTGGGAATTAAATTTTAGCTTTCAGGAACTGAAGGGTTTTATAAGATGACAGGACCTTTTTGTCTGTATTTACTGTAATAAGTAGTGACCCTAGAGTACTAAGGGGGTTTTCATAAGGGATCTTTGGTAAGAATAAAGGGCAGTTGGAAGAGGAATTCCAGTGTACGTGGTCTTTCTGCTGCTGGGAGACAGTGTACAAAAGACACTGCTAAACTCCCATAGACAGAAACAACTGTATTTTTAAAAAATAGTTGAAATTTATGTATTGGCAATAAAATAATCATTTACATCTCTCTAGTAGTTTTTCTTAAGCTGTCAGAGATTTTTTCCAATGAAAACCAAATACTTTATTAGGTTATAAAATATTTAGCATACAAGTGCAATAAGAGGAAATGAGCTTACCATTTTCCTGAGATAGCATTTAAAATTAGTTTATTTGCTGAAATTCAATTAATTAACAAAGTTAATTGGGACCACGTGTGGTGGCTCACACCTGTAATCCCAGCACTTTTGGAAGCTGAGGCCAGTGGATCACAGGGTCAGAAGTTTGAGACCAGCCTGGCCAACATAGTAAAACACCATCTCTACTAAAAATACAAAAAAAATTTAGCAGGTCATGGAGGCGAGGGCCTGTAATCCTAGCTACTTGGGAGGCTGAGACAGGAGAATTACTTGAACTGGAGAGGGCAGAGGTTGCAGTGAGCTGAGGTCACCCCACTGCACTCCAGCCTGAGTGACAGTGAGAGACTCCATCTCAAAAAAAAAAAAAAAAAAAAAAAAAAAAAAGTCAGTTGGATGGCAAGGAATCTTTATAGAATTCAATTCGATGAAAAGACAAGATTCTCCTTTGTTTACTGAGGCTCGAATTCTGAGATTTTCTCCCAAGTTCAGTGAGCAGAGCATGGTAGATGGGGACACAGGGAGGTAAGAACAAAACGGCATGAATAAGAAGTTGTAAACCTAGCCGGAGCCCAGTCTCCATGACCAATGTTGCCTTTGATTTCGGAAGTGCTATAGAGGCTGCTCAGCTAATAGTTTAGAAATTTTCCTCATAACTTGTTCAGTGTGGGGCTGTTCTTTATTCATACCTATTACTCTATTCCTAACCTTTTCCATTCGACTGAGAAACCCTTCCTCTCAAAAGTGCCCTTCTGGATGATGGTGTCCTTTTTCTTCACTTCTGCTTTTACTTACTTGAGGTGGCCTTTTTTGCTGCTAGTTTTGCCCTTTTCCTTACTCTTAGAATTATCACTATTAGAGAGTTAAAGAGTTTCTTATGGTTAGGAAACTTTCATTTTTTCAGTCGAGAATAGAACATAAATGCACTTTCTTTCAAATGCTAACAGTTTTCTAGGTTATGCTGCCAAACAAAGGCATTGATCTCAATATATTGCCTTAGAGCAGCTGATCAAAATCAAACTTCAAAAACCAACTCCTTATCTTCATTCTAAAAATCCAAGTTACGAGGGCTCCCTCACAATTTTATTTATGGTGGCTTTCATCAGTTCAAGGTGCTATAAAAAAATCATACCGTGGGTGGCTTGTTAATTAAATTTAAAAAAGTATATGTTATTGTTTGGGAGGTTGGAAAACTCAAGATGAAAGCAAGGGTGGATCAGAGTCTGGTGAGAGTCAGTTTCCTGGTTCATAGTCAGCTTCTTGCTTTTCTTCACAGGAGGTTTATAAGTAAAGGCAGATTTATTTTAACAAATCATAGAACTTAAAATTGGCTTAAAGCAATGATTTATTAATATTATCAATGAGTCGAGTATATTAAAGAGCTTTTAGATCATTGAATATCACAAGCTTTAAGATAAAAGGTTAATTTTTTATTTGAAATACCCGTTGATGACAGTTTCGGTATTTATCAAATTCCTAACAATCCTGATTTCTATATATTGCACACTTCAAATGATTTCTGTCTCATTTCTTATTTTCTCTCTTATTCCAAAGAGAGACTACCCAGGGACTGTTTTCTGTATTATTACTTCACTTTTCAGGCATTTTAATACCAGTCAACCTAAACCTATTTCATATAATTTAGTACCCTGTAACGTTGGTCTATTTTTAGATCTAATATTCATATTCTTAACTACTTTTGACTGTAGACTGTGCCTCTGTACATGTGTGCGTGTGCTGAGACAGTAGGTTGCTCCACTGCAAGGATGTGTGGCCAGAGACTGTAGTATGGTGATCTTCATGTGGCCCCATCACCCTACCCTACTACCCTGCTTTTGACTGTATCTGAGCTGACTGAAACAATTTCCTTTTCCTGTGCTGCATTGCTTGAAATGCTTCCTCCTAATCCTTAGAGAGAAGTTTTGTCTTTGGGTCATATCCTCCCCCCAACCCCACCAAATTTTCTTTACTATCCCTCTTATTCAGTTTACCTCATAGTGACTACTTAGATAACCTCTGTCACACATTCTTTCTAAAGTGTTTATATTAAAATGTTTAAAAAAAAAAAAACAGAAAAACAAAAAAACAAAAAAAAAGTTTCAATTGGCAATTTGAAGAAGAACGAAAATTATAAAGATGGCAATCAAATCTACCTTAATTTGAAAATTTCCACTCCTTTTATTTTAGTGATTTATTGTATGTGTGAGAGAGAGATCAAGATAGTTGCATATGTATTTTGAAATCTGTGTGTGTGTGTATGCAGGAAAAATTCTTTTGATAACAGAAGCAGTTATAAGTTTTAAAATAGTTTATATTCAAACCTATAAGCATATGTGTGAAAGTATGACCAATCTACCCATAAACATATTTTATAATTACTTAATCATTTGTAATGTTAATATCTCTTCATATCAGTAGTTTTTAAAAAATAATTTTGCAGTAATAGAATCATATTCTATCATATAAATACAACATATTATTAATATTATAGGACTAACAGTTCTTATGCCCACTGAACAGCGACATACGAATACACCAAAACCACAGGGTTTGCAGCAGAGAAAGAGTTTAAAGATGGTGGCCCAGTGGAGAGATGGGAGAATACCCTCAAATCAATCTCCTCTGGGATTTCTGGGCTGGGTTTTGCTTTTTATTTTATATTTATTTATTATACTTTAAGTTCTGAGGTACATGTGCAGAATGTGCAGGTCTGTTACATAGGTAAACACATGCCATGATGGTTTGCTTCATCCATCACCCCATCATCTACATGAGCTAGGATTTTTAAGGGTATTGTGGAAGATGAAGAGCCAGGAAGTTACGATTGTTAACTGGTCGATGATTTTACCAGGAGTCAAATCATCAGGATGTGGAAACTGTATAATTCGGTGAGTCAGCTCCTCCTGGGATCAGATCCTTCAGACCAACTAGTGTCAGTGGTTTCACAGGAAGCAATACCTTAAATGGAAAAATCATTTCACAGTGTTTAAGTTGTTATCCCTAGAGTAGTAAAAGAAAGCCATAATCTTATGATAGTGATTCTAGGGCAATAGGCGAATATCCACTAGGAAGTGGGTCAGAGAGCAAGCTGACAATGAATGATTAATGCTCAGTGTACTTCAAGCTTGGTTTATTTTTCCTTCTCCTCCTCCATGGTTCCATGATGAATTTTACAAAGTTTTTAGGGATAATTTCATCAACTGTTTCATGTTCATAATTCGTATCACTTACTGTTAGTAATATAAATTTCTTATAATGAGAAGTGCAAGTGTCATATCAAAATTGAAATAACTGCATCAAAAGTTATACCCATTAATAAATCTATACTCTTCCTAAGTTTCACAAATTGCTTTTCAGAAAGCTGTATAATTTGGAATTTTTTTGCAGTAGTACAACTTTGTTTTTAATCACGTTTTATGATGATAAAACACACATGTATCTGGATATATGCATATAAATGGGTACATGCATACATACAGAGTTAGAGGGGAGAGGGTTGGTAGCTAAATGGCTTTAAAATTGTTTTCTTAGCTATTATTCTTGAGATGGAATATCACCTATACTTTTAATTTCTATACTTTTCTAAATGAGGGTTTTCAGCATTTCCAATGTTTTATTATATATGTTCTTGTCAAATACATCAACTTTTACTAAAAATTTCTTCCCAAACCCAAAATTATTCATTTGTTTTATAGCTCCATTGCTGTGATTTTAGTTTCCTCATTTAACTTTTCAATCTTTCTGTAATTCATCATGGTACATATAGAGTAAGGATCAAATTTGACTTTTTAAAATAAATCAGTTTGCTTATTGGAAAAGGCTCTAAACTTTTCCCATTGGTTTATAAAGCTCCCTTATAAAGTGCACATGAACACATGCACACACTTAGTCCCACACACATGCATTCATTCACATCTACAGTAGGGTCACCTTGAAGATTATGTATTTGTTGCCTATTTTGTGGATTTTAAAAATGAATTTTTTAAAACTATATAATATGTAAGGCCTTAGATTTATGGTCCTTCTAAATAAATTATTAGACGATTTTTCGTGTTTATTCTTTCAGATAAAATTTAAAGCATTACTTCAAGTTAAAAATACTCAGTTTTTATTTTATTTAAGCTTGCACAAATCTTATAAATTAACTTTCAAAGAATTGACATTTATGGAATAATTACCCTTCCTATGTAGGAATAAAGCTCTGAGGAATTATATAAACAACTATGGAATGTAATAATTGGAAGAGTTTTCCATCTTATGGGATATAGAGGAAATAAATATTACTTCTGTCCTGAATTCAAAGTAAAAATGATTGAATCATTTGTACACTCCTTTGACTTGCACCCTACGTTATCAGCCAGTTTTCTCTTTCTGTGGGCTCAGCCTGTGTCAGAGGCAAAGGAAGCTTGTAAAGCTCCAGGATGGATACTTGTCTTAGCAAAGCTATTTTTTTTTTGGTTATAATTCCATTAAATAAAATAAGACAAAATATTTGTTCTATTGGTCACATTCTATTGTAAAAATTGTGCCTTCCTCTTTTCTAATACTGACCGCTTTAGCTAAAACAGAAAAAATATCACAGTATGTATTGATTGGCTTTGATGAAATGAGTTTTAGTATATTAAAATTTTAAATCTTAGCTTTAGAACTGTGGAAAAAATGTTGAATAAGAGTTTTCAAGAACCTCAATGGAACAATTTGGTGGATGAGGTGGATATGAAATAACTTATTTTACTGTATTGAGTGCTTTTGTAGATTCTATGAGGAGGTCAGAGGAGATGCACTCTCCTGTTTCTGTATGGCAGAGGTACGTCCTGGACCCATTCCATTTTCTTAGGTACTATGCCAGGCCTGGGATACCCACTTATGAAGCTAATTTATTATATTATCCCTCTAAAATCAGAGAACCCACAGTTTCTGGGTTCAGGGTTCACATGCCCTACTAAAATCTAGGTGAATGTCACAGAATGTATTGTCAACAATTTGGAATTTAATGAATAAAAAAAATGAGTGCAGGAGCATGGAAATGGGATGTATTTATCTGCTGAAAGAGAGGACATGAGAAAGTATTTATGAATTATATGTTGACATAGATAGGAAGGTGGATAGGTTTGTATTACTCAGAGTGTTGAGTAAAATACAATAGAAAAATCAAGGTCCAGTGCAGTGGCTCTTGCCTATAATCCCAACACTTTGGGAGGCTGAAGTGGGCAGATCATTTGAGGTTAGGAGTTTGAGACTAGCTGATCCAACGTGGTGAAAACCATCTCTACTAAGAAAACAAAAATTATCCGGGCATGGTGGCAGGAGCCAATAATCCCAGCTACTCAGGAGGCTGAGGCAGTAGAATCGCTTGAACCAGGGAGGTGAAGGTTTCAGTGAGCCAAGATCACGCCACTGCACTCCAGCCTGGGCAAGAAGAGCCAGACTGTGTCTCAGGGGCGAGGGGGGTGGGGTGTGGGGGGCATGGGAAGAAAATGTGAAGAAAAGAAAGAAAAAGCAAGCACATTTGTCTTTTAACCAATCTTGATTGGTTGCCCAGAATTGGCCTCATTATATGAACCAGAAATATCTAAGTGCTAGGCATTTAGCAGTTAAGTTCCTGCTTACATTCTATGGTGTAGATGAGTTCTTATGGTTTAATTTTTTATTGTATGTTAAAATCTGTCTCATTATAAGGAAGAGACAACTAAATTAAATGCTACCACAGAAAAAATATATAAGCTGTAACACTTGAGTTAGGCCAATAATGCTAATTACGGGGATTTATGCTTATCAACTGTTCCTAATCATCACGCAATAAATAATGGCTTTTTATATCAACAAACATCAAAAATTTTTAGTGGGTTTGGATAAGTTGACATTTCTAATTTTTCTCCTGATTTATCTTTTAATATAAAAATTCTGGAAGCAATGGATTCAAACCAAAAATATCTTTGTTTCAAAAGTTTAATAGAAGTCAGCTAAAAGATGTCTACCATTTAATAAAAATAATGGTTGAGGTTTATACCAAGAGACTTGTACACAGATCACTCAGAATTTCAATGACATCTATACACTATTTATTAACATAGTATGTTTAAATACTAATATTTTTGAGGCTTATATATTATGGTCGTACATGAAATTTAACCTTGGAATTTTAACTTTTGCTTAAAGATTTTAATTACAAGCAGAAATATTTTCTACAACATTATCAAGAATGTATTCTTGTATAAACCCTATGGTTTGACAGCACCCTTGGCAATATTACATTTGTAATTGTAAATATTACCACAGTACTACTAAATGTTGGTATGTGTGGGGAAATAGAAATAGTTTGAAGAAAATAGACATATATATATGTCATATATATATATGTCATATATATATGTATGACTCTTGAAAGAATATAATTTATTGATCATCTACCTGATAAAGAAATGAAAATTCAAGTAACCTCAGTCTGATTTGTAAATTTGAAATGGTTTTACATGATGCTGATTCAATCATTATTATTTATGTAACATAGTCATGTTATTACATGTCATATTTAATTATAACAGTATGAAACTTGTAATTAGTGTGAGCCCATCATTAACAAAACCAGCAATACATGTTTGCATTTCTGTGAGTTTGTAAATCTCTGGTCTGTGTTAAAAAAGACTTATAGAAATATCTGAAAAGCTTTGTAGACTGAATTTATAACAAGCTTACAAGTAGTTTATTTGTTGAGATTCATGACTAAGCAAATAGGTATTTGCCAGATAACATTTGAGGCAGACCTTAAAAATTTGGTAAAAAGTTTCTAAAGCAATATAGGGCAGGGGATAAAAAGCTTCTTGGGCATCAGAAACCTCATGAACTGGGATGTGGAAGCAGGAAAGAATTCATTGAAAACTAGTACATCTTAGCTATACTAATGAAAATTTTGTATATTAGAAGCTATTAGGCTGAGGACAGACCAATAACATAGAATTTGTCATTTACTTGGAAAAAAAATTGGACCCACAGGATTTTATGCATTTAGACAATTAACCTTCGTGCATTTGACACATATATACCATCCACATACCCTCACCTCCCCAAAATGAAAACAGTTATGTGTTAAAACATAAAGACTATGGCAGTTCTTATTCACTTCTCTTTTTACAGTTAACTATTTCACTTAGGTTTTTATGGCAATCGGTATTCACATGTTAGCACAGAAGTCATTCAATAAAATGTTGATTGAGATGTAACCCACCTATCATACTATTTACCCAATTAAAGTGTACAGTCCATATGTTTTTAGCATGTTCAGAGTTACGTAGCATCAATACAATCAATTTTAGAACATCTTAATCACTCAAAAAAAAAAAAAAACCTTCAGATCCATTAATAGTAATTCCTCATTTCCTACACCTTATATTCTCCCCCTACCCAATACCCCCTGGCAATTATTTGTCTCCATATATATTTAAATGTACAGAATAGAATTAATTTTATATGTTACTGAAAACTTTGGTGTCAACTACAGTACTTAAAATGACTACCAATAACCTCATGTATTATCTTTGAACAAATTGCTGCTGTGAAATGAATATGAACAAAATTCATCTTGCCTTTGGATTTTCCTTGCTGTCTTTGCTTATTTTTATACACTTTTCATGTGTAATGTTGAGATGGCTCTGTGAAGGTGAGCTAGGTTATGATTAAATAGAATAAAATAGGTAACTCACAGATACTGTGAAGTATAATAAAGTGTTTAGTTACTTCCTGAGGTTGTCTTTTTCAAATATTTTAAGTAAATGAAGTTACAGACAATATCAAGCTATAATTCATATTTTCTGCCTCTGAGAGGCCTTATAGAGAATTGTGAGAAATGTCTGGTTAAATCTTTGCTCCTGTTTGGGCCCATTTTTAACTGTATCCCTCGCTCTCAATCAGCTGTCAGGCATTGATCTATTTTCAAAGTTGCAAACACGTAAATAGCAATCTTGTCTCGGGAAGACCTGAGTTATTAGAATTCCAGTATTTAAAGGCAATGTTTCCTCCAATTCCTAATAGAGAATGTGTTAGGCAGACATCTCCTGAGACTTGCTCAGAATGCAATCAGGCATGTCTTGATTTGTGTAGGCAAATCTCTGCAATTGCTGTATTTCTTTTAGAATAAGAGAATGTGCCCCAGATGAATAGACACATTAGGATTTGCCCTTATTTGGAGTTTGTCTTTCTCATGTTTAAACATGATGCTATTTATACACTATTATTTTTGTAGAAGAATAAATACAACATTAAGTATTTATTTCCATTTTAAATTAAAATCTTGCTTTCAAGCTTGGTAAGAACATGTGAGATATCTTTTCAACAAAACATTTTATATAGAACAGTCAAGAAATTATTTGAATATTAAAAGTATTCTTTCACATACATAGAAAATGTATGTGTGTGTGTGTGTGTGTGTGTGTGTGTGTGTGTGTGTGTGTTTCACATTGGTCTGGAGAATCACATTGAATAGAAAGTGTTTAAAAGTACCCCAAAATTTAAAAGTCAATAGCTACATGATCAAGGACCCCAGTTTAAGGGGATTTTAAGTTATTTTCTGTATTAAATATAATTAATCATGAATGTAATAAGCTATGTCTCCGATTTCTCACATTTATGGCTAGCTCATATAATCAAATCTCTTGAATTACATTTACCTCTGCAGGTAAGAAAAATGGGTGTGGAAAACCAGACAGACGTTAAAACTCTCCATCCCTCTGTGAGATGATACTACTTCCACAAAGTTTAGAAAGCAAAATTAACCTATTGTTTAGATAAACCTAAACATATTCACAAATCTTTAAAGAGTAATACTTAAATTAATGGTCTAAGAAAATTTTAAGAACTTGAGCATTCATTTAAAAATAAGGTCCCAAGCTATTTTAAAAATTGCTTCTAATGTTATTCTGCTTTAGACTACACTTAAAAAAATTGCAAGGGGGAAATAAATGCTTTTTCATATGATGTAATATGTGCTTAAGTGTATATAGTTTTAATATGTATTTTTTCATAGTGACATACACTTTTGATAGTTTAAAAAAATCAAAATAGTAGAGAATCCTTTTGCTTTGGTATGTCTTAGGAGATGAATAAATGTGATGAGTGTGTGGTAAATGTCCCTGAAGACACAGAGTTTATATATACTGAAGAAGTTATGATTTAAAACAAAATGTGGGCAAAAGTCTGTAGAATGTCCAAGTTTCATTTCAAATTGGTTACTGTTTTTCTCAGAAAGCAAGTGATACAGTATTTGCCTCTTAAGAAAATTGAATTACTAACCAGTAATTATAGCTCTCTGAATCTAATATTTTCAGTGGATTTGTATTACCTATCTTGGGGCATTTTTGTATATGAGGTATAGTAATGTAGCTACGTTATAAAATAAAGAAAATTAAGTTCTGAGAGATTGTATCTTAAAACCAACTAGTATCATTCTATGAAGCCACTTTAAAAGTTTTTCTTCCCAACGGTTTTGTCAAGCAAATTTTATTAACCAAACATACAGTTCTTTAAAGCACAGGAAGTTTAAAATACAAGCTCAAGATCATAAAGACATAAATAAAGGTAGAAATAACATATGTAGGCCTCATAACTGTAAAGATCCACTTTGTTATATATAGTCTTCTTTTGGTAAATTGTGTAGAAAAGCAATATATATGGAATGTGCTAATCTTTAGAAGATTTTAAACATCCCGCATCCCCACTATCCTATGTGCTATAATATTTTCTGAAACATGAATTCAGTATGCCATGATATGTACTAAGGCGTGGATTGCTTATTAAAATATGTATTTGAAAATTTGGATATAACATGGAAATTCAATTATTTTATAATGAGATTTTAGAAAGCATGATACATGAGAATCTAGATTATAGAATAAAAAATACTGAGACATAATTATTCTATTCACAGTTACATGAACAATAAGAAACGCCTTACCATTTGAGACTACATAAACAATAAAATACATTGCATCAAAATTTCAAAAGTATAATATAGCTAAGGAAGAACTAGTGTCTTCTGGAAAATAGACAATAATCATAATTAGACCTTATAAAATGCTGATTTGGGGAAAGTATTAAAAGAACATTTAGAAAGCTTAAATTCTAAATTCCAATGTTTTCCTGATCAGAAGATCCCCTTTTTTTCTACTTACATCAGTAAGTTTAAATACTGTTTTTAGAAAATATATGCTCTCTTATCAATAGAGAGGTAAGAATACTGGAGAGTGTCATTTTAAATACTTGGATGATGAAAATTTCAATCATGCCAAGGGATTTTGGCATCATCATTATCTCATGTCATCATTCTCAGCAAACTGACACAAGAACAGAAAATCAAACACAGCATGTTCTGACTCATAGGCGGATGTTGAATAATGAGAACACGTGGACACACAGAGGAGAGCATTACACACTGGGATCCGTTGGGGGTGACTAGGGGAGGGATAGTTGGAGGGAGGGTGGGGAGAAATTTCAGGTAGAGATGATGGGAGAATGGAGGCAGCAATCCACCTTGCCATGAATGTACCTATGCAACAATCTTGCATGACCTGCACGTGTACCCCAGAATCTATATAGTACAATAAAAAATAAATAAATAGCAAAAAAACTATTCAATTTATTTATATTATGTCTAATAAAATTAAAATACATTTATTTATATGATCATCTGAAAACAAATGTTCAACCAAGAAAAAAAATCTAGCAACAAAATATCCAAAGGCATATTTTATTGCTGTTGAGGCATATGCCTTAGCTCTCTTTTATAATAAGAAATAGAGATTGCATGATAAGAAATATTTATTTCCAAAAGCCTTTGTCAATATATTTGGGACTCTGAGTTAACTTTCATTTCAGCTGAATATTTTGGTTTCTTATTTTAAGTAGTGTATACTTGCAAAAGACTCCAGTATCAAAAGGTGACTCCTGGGGAAAAGGTTTTAAGGAGATGTAAGTGGTTTCCCCAATTGTGCAGTAAGTGGAAAAATCCCATATAAATTTGAGTTAATATGCTCAGCTCTAAATTCCATTTAGAAGGTAAGAAATATTTTATTATGTATCAACAAAGATGATTATTTTTATAGTGACTTTATCTTTTAAAGAGAAATACGTAAGAAAATGGGTATAAGAATATAAAACCAACAATTTATAGATCCCTAATTTATTAATATGGTATTTTATGGTAATAATAAAAGCAGAAAACATTTGAAAGCAACTGTGAGTGCCAAATATTTTGTAAGAAATCTTTCATTTCAAGTTTACAGGAGCTTTGCATAGAGAGCTGTCTTCCTCATAAACTAGGAGGCATGAAGAACTGGATTCAAACACAAATCAGCTTAATCTAAAATGCATACCCTCAAGCAGTGTGCAATACTTTCTCCATTGATTTTATTTAACAATTAAACCACTTTTAATCCATTTCCAAATTTTAGTTTGCATTCAATACTGTTCGTACCTTTCTTTCAAAGAAAACTTTCTTATTACAAAAGTAGCATATGCTAATTGCAAGGTATATAAAAAGTAAAAAGTAAATCAGAGAGAATGTATAAAATTACTTGCAGTCATATTACCCCAGAATGCATTCACTCATTAACTACACATTCCTTGGGTTTTTTTTTTTTCATATGTTCGGTATATATAGGTCCACATTACCTTGCCCCAAATAACTGTTAGGCTCCCTGCATGCTAGAGCTTTGGGCCTAAACAGTGAAAGGGACTAAGGTTAAATGGTACCTATTATTATATAGAAATTGATCATGTTAACCATAGACTTGTTTATTTATTTATTTAAGATGGTGTCTTCCTCTGTTTCCCAGGCTAGAGTGCAGTGGTTTGATGTGGGCTCACAGCAATTTCCGCCTCCTGCATTCCGGCGATTCTCCTGTCTCAGCCTCTCCAGTAGCTGCAATTACAGGCACTCACCACCATGCCTGGCTAATTTTGTGTTGTTAGTAGAGATGGCGTTTCACCATGTTGGCCAGGTTGGTCTCAAACTCCAATGACTTCAAGTGATCTGCCCACCTCAGCCTCCCAAAGTCCTGGGACTACAGGTGTGAGCCACCACTTTGCCTGTCCCCTTAACCATAAACTTTATAACTTAGTTTTTGTGAAAACATAATACACATAATTGACCAGGCTGTCAGTGTTCACATTACTGATAATACCTGTGAAGTATTCCAGTAAATATTTGTAATAGTTATTTAACACTTAGTTTCCCTAATTTGTCACCATTTATAGAATACTTAAAGAAACATAATTCAGACATTAAAAATATATTTTTGTTGTATAAGCCAAGACATAGCCATACTGATTATATTTGGTATTCTTTAAAACAGTGTCTTTTGCCTAAATTTTATTTAGTCTGTCTGTTTGCCATGGTGATACTTACGCCTAAGCCAATATATTTTTTCTTCGCTAAGTCAGCCATAGCTTGAGAGCTCTATAGAAATATAGATTTTGATGTAAAACTTAACAGATATATCTCACATTCATTTTCAATGCAATCTAGATTTCTTTTTTGTGTGAAAATCAGAGTTAACATTTTATTGCATTGCTTACTAATATTAGCTACAGAAAGATAAAGTTCATATTTGTCTGCTTTTGGCATAAATCAGACATTTAATATATATTTGAATAGCAGACAAATACAAATGTTTTTGAATTTCTTTACCAATGTTTAGTAAAGTTTTTATTTATTTGAGATGGAGATTAAAGTTTCACTCTTGTTGCCCAGGCTAGAGTGCAATGGCATGATCTCTGCTCACTGCAGTCTCTGCCTCCTAGGTTCAGCCTCACGAGTAGCTGGGATTACAGGCCCCCACTGCCAAGTCCAGCTATTTTTTAAATTTTTACAAATTTTATTAGAGACAAGGTTTCACCATGTTGGCCAGGCTGGTCTCGACCTCCTGTGATCCTCAAGTGATCCATCCACCTTGGCCTCCCAAAGTGTTGAGATTATACTCGTGAGCCCTGGCATCTGGCCAATATTTAGTAAAGTTTTATTGTACTTAGTTTTGTTTCTTTCAAACTTGAGTCAATAGAACTATGCTTATTTACATGATTACATCTTTTAAAGAGTCCTTTTCTCATGTTAATCCTTCTAGTAAATTAAGTATAGTATCTATAATGTAATTTTTATGCAGCCAATACAAAAATTACTTAAAAAGTAAGCAACCTCTTGGCTGGGTGTGGTGGCTCATACCTGTAATCCCAGCACTTTGGGAGGCTGTGGCGGGTGGATCGTCTGAGGTCTGGAGTTTCAGACCAGCCTGGCCAACATGAAACCCATTCTCTACTAAAATACAAAAATCTGCTGGGTGTGGTGGCACAGTCCTACAGTCCCAGATGTTCAGGAGGCTAAGGCAGGAAAATTCCCTGAACCTTGGAGATGGAGGTTGCAGTGAACCGAGATGGAGCCACTGTGCTCCACCGGGGCGAAAGAGTGAGACTGTCTGGAAACAAATTGAACCAAAAA
Source organism: Sapajus apella (assembly GCF_009761245.1). Taxonomy (NCBI): domain Eukaryota; kingdom Metazoa; phylum Chordata; class Mammalia; order Primates; family Cebidae; genus Sapajus; species Sapajus apella. The sequence goes on from NW_022436948.1 coordinate 37,801,096, forward strand.
AAGGAAGCAATCTCTTTCTCCTCTTCATAAGGAATTATATGATAATTTCTCTCCAGGAAGCCAAATGCCTCAATATTCATATTTTTAAAATGAAAACCACCAACAGAATTTTAAAATAAGATCGCTAAACTCATATAATGATCTTTCAGTGATTTTCAGTATACTGAGAAAAGAGCTCATCAAACCAGACCATGATACCACTATTTTAATGTGAAAACTTTTTGTGACAGAATTATTCATTCACATAAACTGTTGAGCAAATTATTTATTCTTTTGCCACAGAGAAATCAAAAGATGTGTTTTCCCCTGTGCTAATAGTATGATATGATTGTCACAAACTAAAAGCCCTCAATAGATAAATGGCCCTACTATCTAGCTACTGTCGGAAATAGCAGCTTGACATTAACTCCTTTGAAATTAAAACCACAAAATTTTGCTCACTATCCTCTGCTATTTATTTGGCATCTATCCAACATCTCCATGCATGGGTCAAATTATTTATTTACCTAGAAATACATGGTGTGGTGAATTTAGCGTAAGTTAAGCTGCAGAAAATTAGATGTGTTTCAGGTAAAATGTAGTGTTTCTAATAATGAATATAATGCTATATTGGTTACATTTGTTTCTAACTATTTTATTTTATTTTATTTTTGAAACACAGTCTGGCTCTGTTTCCCAGGCTGGAGTACAGTGGTGCAACCTTGGCCCACTGCAACATCCACCTCTTGGGTTCAAGGGATTCTCCTTCCTCAACCTCTTGAGTAACTGGGATTATAGACGCCTGCCACCTATGCCCGGCTAATTTTTGTATTTTTAGTAGAGACGGGGTTTCACCATTTTAACCAGGCCGGCCTCAAACTCCCATCCTCAGGTGATCCGTTTGCCTCCATCTCCCAAAGTGCTGGGATTACAAGCATGGCCACTGCGCCAACCTGTTTTTAGCATTTTTGAAATAAAACTCTTCATGCCCTTTCTCTGCAGTGCTGAACTTTGGAGCTTTTTATATTCATTTGTCCTTATGTTGGACAAAGCTGACCCAGATGTACTTTCAGAGGAAAACAATTCTTGGCTCAGGCAGCTCTCACTAAGCCCATTTACCTGAATAATTTGGTTGTTAGAGTCTTAGTTAAGTTTCTATATAGAACACAGTTGAACTTTAATACCATGTCAGCTTGGTAGAACACAAAATATATAAACCTGTTTTGTTTGATAAACAATAATCAGCACTATACTCAAGTATCAACAGCCTGGACCTTTTTTAGTTAACTCATTTCTTTAGATCATCACAATTCTTTAACCGAAGCAAGCCAAGAGCAATGGAGCAGCAGCCTTAGGTGACAAGATTTGGTCCCTGAAACAACTGTTTTCATTTTTAATTGAATTTTGTAAATGTACATGAGACATATTTTAAAAAGTTAATTTTTTCTAAAGTCAATAACCTGAAGTTATTCACAAATGTTATCTTTCAAACGGAATTATGTCATCATATATGGTATCTGTTGAATAGTTCGCATATTTCTCTATAGGCACATTAGGTGACTTACACACTAGAAATCTGGACTTCAATATGCACTATAGGGTCGTAAACAATAAACTGGCTGATATCATTGAAATGGACCAACTTTTAATTCTATTAAGTTGAAAGAATCATTGTTCTTCATATGTGTTATAGCTTTAAAAGTTCTTGTTACTTATTACAGCATGATAAAATGACATGTTATTCTTAGGAATGGAATAATGCATTTTTTTTAATGCATGTATCTAGTAAAAAGATATTTTCACATTTAAAATGCTTTCTATCCACTAATTACTCCTTATGATTTTCCACTGAAAGAAGTAAGTATTAAAATTCTTATTTTAGAGATGAGACACAGAAAGGCTTAACTTACTGGCTTACTGATACGTAAAGTAGAGATTGTGCTCAGGTTAATCATCCATATCTTGTTCTTATTTGTTCCTTGGCAACCCCCTATCAGTAGCTATTCCCATCAATAGATTAAAAATTAAACAATTATATATGTGTAGTGGCATTTTTCTCATTTAGCCAAAATTTAATAATATAAATATGAATAACTTACCTAATCAATGAAATATGATTTCAAATAAAACAATTAGCATAGGGCAAACTCATGGTGTGATGTAGGATCTTAAGAAGCTGTTGAATATATACATTATAACCTGTGCCAAACTTATTTTTGTGTTTCTAAAATCTGATAGTTTGAATTTACACTGCAAAAAGACTATATAATTATAGCTGCCATTGCATAATAAACTTAAATTTTAAACTAACAATGGATACCTTTTACTTTCTTGTGCAATTTATAGAAATTAAATAAAACTAAACTTAAATGCATTATCCTAATAAGTTAATCTTACATTACTGTGCCATTAAGTTATTATTTTTATTCTAAAGTTGCAGAGCATTGCCTACTGTCAAAAAAAATTAGGTTACCTGGGGATGAATATTCTCTAATGGTAAGATCACCAGATTGCAGTCATGGGTGAGGCCCAGTTTCTATTCTTGGATCCATCTGATAATGCCAAGTCTAAGCTTCTGAGAATCATTGTAGCCTTCGTCTCTTTTGTTTGTTCAATTGTAAAAAAGAGAGTTCAATTCAATATATATTTTTGATCACCCACTAGCAAAGTAATATGAAAGCAATTTGGGGACATAAAAGCGTATGACAGAGAAAAATCTCCTTTAAGAGATGGCATGCTTCATGGCAAAAACATTATAAAAATCATTATTCTAACGAATATGACTTCTAGAATTTAAATAGTAGTAATTACTTTCAGGTGGTGAGGTCACATATAATTTACCTAACTGCTTCCTCCTCTAGCCAGGGGCGACAACATGAGCCAAGGCTCCGAACCTGAGAGTGTTAAGATGTGCAAGAATGGTGGTGACATGTGGAGTAAATAAAAGTTATTCAGGAACTAGTGAGAATCTCTGAAGGCCAGGCTAAGAAGTTTGAATTGTTTTCTCTAAGCAATGGGTAGACATTGAATGTTTTAATTGGGGGATTTGCATAATTGTCTGCTCCATGGTTGCTGTTGTTGGAAGATGCTGTAAGGCTTTTGCAATTGGTGGCTCTTTGTATAAGGTGGAAGTTACTTTAACTTAACAGGCCCAAACTATGTAGATTTCACACACACACACACACACACACACACACACACGTTTTCTGGTTTCTGAAATATCTAGTACACATTTTATGTATAAATATTGATAGATATGAATATATAGATAAGGATTGTCAATTTCAATATAAATGTGGGATGCAGAGGAGACAATTATTACTTTGCCACTTATGTAGAGGCTTTCTAAGACTTTTATAAATCAGTTCTAATCTCTTTAAAACAAAGATTTTCATGTGTCTATAAATTATAAACATTTCTAACTTCCATCTCATGTAACAATACGGGATCTTTTCTATTTTGCAACTTTTTGATAGAATATAAGCATTACTGGCTCATTTAATTCAACATTTCTGCTAAAAATTCTCAAAAATTTTTTTTAACTAACTATAATTTCTCTAATATTATTAGTAGGTAAAGTCATTATGTTTTTATGAGTGAGTGGTAATTTGATAAATTTCTGAACTCATCTATACAAGTATACATGTATATTTGGCTGTCCACAAACATAAAAAAAACTACAGGAAGATATTTTGAAGAGTAAAGGCCTTTACTTTATTTAAAGAAAATCCACCGAAGCATGAGAGAATGATGCAATTGAACCCTGCAGTAATATGAACAATTCAAGTTTTAAGCTATAGCTACAGGCAAAATCTGTTCTTAAAATGGTTTATTTTTAAATAAAGCCCATACCTTTTGTATGTATCCATACCTACGTATCTTAGTTGTGCTGCTGTTGGTCACGTTTTTTTCACATCTGACTTAGACTGTTCACTCCTCAGGGTAAAAGCTTTGTCCTTTGTATTCCACACAATATTTAGGAGAGCTCTTAGAATCACAGAAAAACAGGAATTTTAAGGGAATGAGAAGGTTTTCAGTTCTAATCACACGCACACACACACACACACACACACACACACACACACACACACACCCCTTTTTGTGATGCTCCTGACTTCTGATTGTTTTTTTTTATCCTTGAAAATGCACAGTGGGCTCACTCCTTTCCAACATATTCAATCTCATTGTTGGGCAGTTTTGACGATTAGAAAGTTCATCACTGAATTGAGCTAAAAGTTACCCCATTTTAATTCCTAAACATTGGCTCTTTGCGTTCCTGAGAAACACAGGTGTCTAATCCTTCTTTCACATAATAGGATTTCAAATATTTGAGGAAAGCTGTCATGCCTTGTAAGAAAGCGAAAAGTACATAAGAGCAGGTTAAATTGTCAGGTTTGTTGACTGTGTCCATTTGTTTATTTATTTATTTGTTTTTTTAACAAAAAAACCCTCAGAAATATTGAGATTCACTGTGAGAGAGAATGTTTCTTGTTTCCTACTGCATTAATGTGCAGTGACTTCTCATCAGAAAATTATTGCTGAAATTTCTTATATTTTCAGCTGACTTACATATATTTTTAATTACACTCTTTTCAAGCATTCAAATTAAAGCATGAGGGTGATCTTAAGGAAAACAAATAGATAAATGAAATTCAACTAATAGTATTTTGCCTTTTAATTACTACTTATATCATAATTAAGATTTACTCTAGAAATGTATCCACTCTTTTAAGCTTACTAAATTTCAACATTGTCATTATGAGATTTGGAGAAACTTTTCGAGATCATTAAAAGGTAATGGAAAGGAAAGGGGAAGATAGAAGATTGACTTACCAGAGGATAATGCATCAGATTCAGGAAGTAGAGACAATAGTACATCATTTGTGTCATATGTTTTAGCTTACTGTGTGATTCTGGACACAAGAGATTGTTGTTAAAACTTGGTAACAGCAGCAACATCAACAACACGACAAGCAAACTTTAATAAAAACATGGACTAAGGACTTGAATAGACATTTGCTTTGAAGAAGATATACAAATGGCCAATAAGCATGTGAAAATATGATCAATATCTCTAGCCATTAGCAAAATGCAAAACAAAACCACAATGAGATAATACTTCACACTCATTAGGATGGCTACTATAAAAACAATACATAACAAACAAGCAAAATCCAGAAAATAACAAGCGTTTCTGAGGATGCAGATTCTGAAAGCATTGCTGATGGGAATGTAAAATGGTACAGCCATTGTGGAAAATGGTATGGTCATATTTCAAGCAGTTAAACATAAAATGACCATATGACCCTGCAATTATATGTCAGTGTATATATCCCCAAAAAAGTGAAAGCAGGAACTAGCACAGATATTTATATGCTGATCATTCACAATAAACAAAAGGTGGAAGCAACTAAGTGTTCATCATTGGATGAAAGGATAAACAATATGTAGTAAATAAATGCAACAAAACATTATTCAACTTTAAAAAAAGAAATTCTGACACATGCTACAATGCACATGAACCTTGAAGACATTATGCTAAGTGAAATAAACACAAGACAAGGTGCATAATTTCTCTTGCATGAGGATGACCTTAAGGAAAACAAATGGATACATGAAATTCAACTAATAGTATTTTGCCCTTTAATTACTACTTAATTTCATAATTAAAATTATAGTCAAGTTTAAAAAAAAGTTGGTTACCAAGGGTTAGTGGGAGGAGAGAATGAGGAGTAATTGTTTAGTGAGCCCAAAGCCTAAAATGCAATAAAATAAATAAATGGGGGAAAAAAAAAAAGAATTTCAGTTTGAGGTGATGAAAAATTCTGGAAATGAATGGTAATGACAACAATGTGATGTTTTAATGTCCGCAGTGCTACAGACTTGTGTGTTTCAAATAGTTAAAATGGTAAATTTAATATTATATATATTTTACCACAATACAAAAGAGACAATTGTTTAATGAAATAATGAGGTGATACAAGAAGGGGAGTAACAGGGGTAAAAAAGCCTCCGATTAAAAATGTGTGTCACATCCAACAACTGTTACATAGATGATACTACAGTTTATCTGAATTATGTCCTAATCTTTTGATACATGGAGCATTAGAAGATGGAAATGGTCAAGAGGAGAAATCAATAACATTTGAAGTGTGGTCCAGGCCAATATACAATCTTGACAGGTCTATTTAATGGGTTTTGAAAGGTTGCCTTAAGCATTCTGAGAAAGGTTTTGTCTTCATCATGCAATAGGCTGCTATTACTTTGAAATGGTACATGCACTTCTAACAACCATACCCTCTCACCAACTCATAAATATTATCTATAGATTTATATCTAGCTTTCTTTTGATATTTATGTTTTCTGCTAAACAGTTATTGCCTTTATCCTCAGATTGTATAAACTAAAGCAAAAATAGGTCAATTCTATTAGGAATAATTTTTAAATGATATCTTTGAAACAGTTTCATTGAATGAGATTCTTTTAGACAAAGTCAGAAACCTCACTTTTTTTCTATCAATAATGTGCAGTTTGCTGTGGGGTTTTATAATTTTCTAAAACTGAGGACTTGATTGCTTTGGGGAAACTCGGATGCAGATTTTATCTTGAAGAGTCAAAAAGCATTGCTAAATGATGGATCAAGTGTAATGGGATTAAGATTTTTTTCCATCCTTTTTATATTAATTACCCATCCATAAAGAGGGAATCTAATCACCCTGTCCCTGACTAATGCTCTGTAGGCTTTTGATATCTGTTTGATGAAACTATTACAAAAGATAAAGCTGGAAAAATTATTTTCTACTTTAGATACGCACATAACACTAGAGTTGGCAGGATTTGAGTTTCAGAGACCAAATGAATATGAAGTGGTGAAATGCCAGCCCACATTCAGAGAAGCAAAACTCAACAGCTATCTTTGATGTTAAAAATAAATGTGATCCATGTGTTTCGAAAACCAAAGTCTTAATGCTCATTAATCAGGTTCTTCAGGCATAAAGCTGTGTCCACTTGAACTTTGGCTGAAGATGAACATATACATAGTCAGCATGTTATGAGCTCACTCTCTATCCATGACAGAAGTCTGTCTTGCTTAGACCTAACAAGTACTAGGAGAGAGAAATAGCACATCTTTAACATGAGTATTTGTGCATCTGATGTGACTCACCTTTTATAAAGACAATCATTTCACTTTTGGGAATTTTCCCCCCTCTGCAAAGCCGTCTTCTCTAAAACTACCTGGAGAGAAAATAATCCAGAAGCAACTCTTCGTATAGGGGAGTAAGTTCTCTGTGTATGTGAGTGAATGTTCTTCTATATTGAAGATATTTTGTTTCAGTACTTTTTTTTCTCCAGTGGAGAGGCAAAATTTAAATTTATTTAAATATTTTAATGATAGTTTATGCCTTTAATTTTAGTTCACATTTGAAAGTTGGAACCGGAAATAACAAGTTTAAAAAACCTAAAGGTAACAACTAACAAAAATAAAAGGGATCATATAATATCTTAAAATTCTTTGCAAGGTATAAAAACAGATATATAAAAAGTTTAAAAATAAATGAAAATGATAAAAATAGAGAGCTTGAAACATGGAGAATGCCGAAAACCCAAAAATATTGGTAATGGTATAAATGTAAATATTTTAAGCTCTAAAAATAGTGACCATGATTGGATTGAAAAAAGTATAATATGCTGTTTACAGCAAAATGACCTAAGATAAAATTATATCTGATGTAAAATGTAAAAAGATAATCAGTTTTCTTAAGCACCATACAATACTGTTGGATGTGTATTATGCCAAATCTAAGAGAAATAGAAAAACCATAGTTGTCTCATGAAATTTTAATTTAATATTTTTATAATTTATAAATAAATAGACCACAAGAAAATTGGGTAGGGGAGAATAAAGGCAGATAATTTGATTATTGAATTTAGTTGTATTGTGGCAACATACAAAGTTTTGTACATTAAACATGAAATATGCTTCCTAGTAAGCTCATGATTAGATATTTAATATTAAAGATGCCAATAATTTTCTGTACTGGTGTTCAGAAACAAATCTGAAATTTTATATGTAGCTTGATGCAATCTGGGATTAATAACAAACTTATGTAACACTATGAGTTATAATAAATAGAGAAGTCAGTTTTCTTCCATATATGTGGGTTAAGTATTAAATACAGCAATTTGTCTAATCTGTATTTTAATGGTTCAAATTAAAAATATTTGACTAGGGAGCCAAATTAAATATGATCCATAGAATTTTTATTCATTTTATTGAATTTTTATAACTGGTACACATTTTATGTTAAATATAAGAAAAAAAGGGTATTTAAACTTATTTTATAAAAATATTATTTGAGATAAAGCTTCAGAATAAACTTTAGATTATTAATAAATTATTTGCTGAATTCATTTCTTTACTGTATCTTTTTAGAAACATTTAAAACCTATTAATCTCAAAAAGTACACTGTACTTTTTATAAAAAGTAATAAATTAGATAAATTTAGAAGTTCTGACAGTGGAGGCCCATGTATTACACACTTTAATTCTGGAGGTACTGAATAAAAACCTGTAAAAATCTGCACAGAGAAATTTATTTTGCTTGTGTTTGAAATCAGAAAATTCAAGTGTAGTACAGCATCTTTTTAAACAGACTATTACTGAAGCAAATGAATTTTAAATACTTGGAAATGCTTTTTAGTATTTATGTGCATCTTATTTGTATATGTTAAATCATCTTAAGTTATAAAAACTGTAAAAGTCCATGAGTCTACTTAAACTTCAGATAACAAATTTACTTCTGAAACTTCTCTTTTGGTTAACAAAAGCTGCAATTACTTTACTACGACAAAAGGAATATAGCACTTTTTTTCTCATTTATACTTGGAATGCTACACTTGAATGATAAAAATAAAACTTAAAATTATACTTTTGAATGAAAAACATTTTACTTATCTTGACACATCAGAATATTCTATACACCTCCATGACTACATAAAATGAAATCAACATGATTATAATTTTTCTAATAATTTAATCACTATTCCTAAGGTATAAGTGAAAATACAGTGATGCATTAAGCAGTTAGCCAAGTGTTTGGATGTCTTCTCCACATATTGCTAAGGTATTTGAAAAGCTGACCTGTGTTCCTTTCAGTTTCTCCTTATAATTTGCTGACTGTCTTTTAATTACTCTAAAACCTGCAGTGAATGAGATGATTAACATTAACATTCTCCCTCTTTTAGATGATGCATCTAATCAATAGGGAACACAAATTTTTGTGAATGTATTACAATTTTAAAATATATGTATATGTGTGAAGAACGTGACTTCTTATAAAGTGTCCAAGATTTAATACACGGCTCTGATAACAACTGTCTGGCTCTTTAAAGGAGTTTTTGTTTTTTTGCTATTTTGTAGGTGTCTTATCTGTATTTGTCATATGTAGCAGGAAATGCTTTCTTAATATGAATGAAAGATCAGTACAAAAATTACAATTTTCTACATTACCCGTTTTCTCTAAATTTTTCTGAATATGCAACTTCAGGAGTCATATTACTAGGGTACTGTTTAATTAAGAGTCGTGGAAAATATTCAGGACAGGTAAGTATCTATTTCAAGTTTGTATATTGAAGTCTTTAAGATACAATTTTTGGGTAGATATTTTTCCACACGTGCGTAGACATTGATACCAACTGGTAGAATAACTACATTTAACACATCCGAAACACAACTAAATTTGGTTTATTATTTTGGATATATAAGCTAAGCCAACAGTTTTAATGTTTATGTTTACATATCTTTTTCATTTAATAGGATATTAATATGACCAGTTGTATAAATGCAGCATCATTTATTTAAGAGGATTTACTTTAGTACCTTTTCATATTTATAGTGCCATAAATATTTATTAAGCACATGTTATATGCATAACAATGCTATAGGCACTGGGAATACAGCAGTCTATAAAATATAGGCCTGGAAATATAGACAAGTACATAAGAAATTATTTATTGATATTATAATATATTAAAAAATCTTATTTTACATTGGAATTGGGCATATAGGCCATAAATATAATAAATAAGCAAAATATATATTAGTTTATATAATGTTGTGACTTATTGAGAAGATGACTTTTAATACCTGAAGAAATTAGAGAATTAGCAAAGATATTTTTAGGTTAAAAAAGGAGAAAAATGTGGGGCACAGTGGCTCACGCCAATAATCCCAGCACTTTGGGAGGCTGAGGTGGGCAGATCACTTGGGGTTCGGTAGTTTGAGACCAGCCTGGGCAATGTGGCGAAACTCTATTTGTACTGAAATTAATAAATTACCAGGACATGGTGGCATGAGCCTGTAATCCCAGCTAATTGGGAGGATAAAGTGGGAGGATGGCTTGAGACCAGGAGGCAGAGATTTCAATGAGCTTTGATCATGCCACTGCACTCCAGCCTGGGCAAAACAGTGAGACCCTGTCTCAAAAAGAAGAAAAAAAGAAAAGGAGAAAAAATGACCACCCTGCTTCCTCTCTTGTCCACTTCTAAACATGTAAATGCTGTTTACTCTTAATTTAAATGTTTAGTTTCTGCTATTACTATGTACAATTCACAAAGTTCTACAGGATTCTAATGTACTATGGAAAACATTCTTCATATAAACAATATCTCTATCAAAATGTAGGAATGGATAAATGAAAGATGTTCTGTTTAAGAGTAAAGAATGAGAATATAATTTAGATTTCTAGAATATAAAACTATGTGTTCTGATGTGAATCTATTTTTTATTTATCACACAATAATCCTTGAAATGTGATCCACAAGAAAGTTTTGGCTGACATAGACACATGTCCTTAGGGAATTCTTGCTACTATTGCTTCCAGGGTATAAGTGATTATTAGCTCCTAACAGAGAATGTGAGAGGAAAAAGAGGGTCTGTGACTCATCTCTGAGAAAGTTCTAAGTAAAGTAATGCAGAGTGACTAAACAAAGAAATCCAAAAATTACACTCGAGGAGCTTAAATGAACTCAATAATTTTGAATAGATTAAATTGATTAATAATATACAGAATAATAGGATGATACTTTTATGAGAGCAAAGTAGAACACACATACAAATACGCATGGCATATACACATACAAATCAACCTATTTGACATTATGATGTAACAAATCTTTTATGTGACTAGAGATCTTTAAGAAATTTTCCTTAGAAACTCATTTTGTGGTTTTTTAAATTCTTGCATTCATTTAATTATTCAATGAAATGCTATTGGAAGGCATCTAAATGGTAGACACTGGGGATGAGTTGAAAAGATAAATTAGATCCACCATCTGGAGGTTATCTTTCATTGAGATGAAAAAAGTAATTACACAATAAAAAAGTAATATTTGTTAGAAAATTGATGTGTAGTATGAGATAAAGTAACTCTGGAAAGCCTAGTTTAGTCTGAAACGCAAATGAAACTCTTTCTGAGAATCTGTCATGTAAGTTGAGAATTGAATATCAAGGTATCACTTCTTGGAAAACTGTGGCGGGGAAGTTTCTCTAAAAATAAAGGCACATTCAGTATAAATGTGGTGCAGGCTCATTGAGGTTTCTACACAAGCAAATTTGCATTTACTTCATTCACTATGTTTTCAAATGTTCATAGAGATAAAAGAATTCTATCCACAGAGATTTTTTCCCATTGATTTATTTAACAGTAATTTATCTTACCATATCTTCTGGTTTTATATATATATATATATATATACATACATATATATGTGTGTGTATATATATACACACATATATATGTATATATATATACACACACATATATATGTGTGTATATATATATATTTCTCTATATATTATATATATTTTTAATGTTTTAAAAAATATAGCTTAAAAAATTGCCCTCAATTTACCACATAAGGATTCTATAGGTAATCATGATGAAGTGATTATAAATCGATATGACTAAGGGAAGAATTGAAAGAAGATATATATTTTAATAAATCATAATTTATATTAAACAATATTTTATATATTAAATCACATATATTTGTACATATATACTATGCACATTCATGTATAGGTATATCAATATTCCTAGGACATGAAAGTTACATTGCATGTGGTAAATTGAATGTAAACTTAGTGGCAAATCTATGAAGAGAAACAGGATATATCCGTATAACTTCAAGCATCTGCCTCAAAATATTGTTAATTACAATGGTGCTTTTAACATACATCCACAATTTAACATACTACCTTCTCCAGGGGGAGGAGCTTAATTCCTCTCTTCTTCAGTGAAGGTTGAAATTAGTGATTCACTGCATATGGAATCTGGAAAGGGATAATAAATTACAGTTCAGAAACCTGGCAGAGTCTACCTTAACTAAATCATCCAAGGTAACCAGTAATGCCCTGTTGGCATCTTCTACCCCATAATATGATGATATGGTATAATGAAGAAGGAATTTCACCTTTGTGGTAGTCTTTACAAAAATCTGTAAGTCTTAATATTGAGAAAACATCAGTCAATCCCAAACTGAGGGAAGTTCTACGAAATATCTGATCAGTAATCTTCAAAAGTGTTGGTGACAAGGACTCACTAGTTAGAAAAAGCCAAGGAGATAACTAGATGTAACATTGCATATTAGCTTGGATCAAGGAATATAAAATTTAATGTTGATAAACATACTACCATTATGTATAAAGCTAACATTAAGAGAAAATGGGTGAAGGGCCTATAGAAGTCTATACACTGTCTTTGCATTCTCTTGTAAATTCAACATTATTTCAAAATTAAACACTAAGAATTATGAATTAAAATGGTCAGTTGTCTTATAGTGCTTGTCTAAAGTGCTTTAAAGATCCAATTCTCTATATTTTTTTTTTCTGGTAAAATTCTCGTATTTAATCTGCAGTGCAGAATTAATCTATCCTTGAATACTTGCAAGTATTATATTGCTCTTTAGTATTCAAGTTGTCTTATTTTAGTGTCTTATGTTTAGAATGTATCATTTATTGCCATGCAAAAAATCAAGTGAATACAATTCAATTAGGTAAAATATTATATGAATATAGCTCTGAAAAGTATGCCATGCATAATTGCAATTTACACAAGATGCACTCTGAATCTCCTTTCCAGATGATGTAAATAAAATGATACTCTTAAATTAATACTTAGCTTTTCAGAGATTGCATCAGTGATGTTAAAGTAGGATTAAGGCATTAGAGGCTAAAATCTGTCAAGTGTGGTTGTGCATCTGAGATTCATTTACTGAACAATGAACATAATTTCATTTTCCACAAAAATTCACTTATAAAAATGAATGCTGCACCTGATTGTTGATGCCAGCAAAGATACAAATAGAACACATTTGTGCAATACATTCTGTTGTTCTTATTTGTAATTGTGATCCTGAAATGTTGTCCTATAAGAAAGTATGATAAGAGAATAAATTTAACACATTTAAGGATTTCACAAAGAAAAATAAAAAAACAAGCGATATGTTTCATTTCAACATACTATGTAGCTGAGTGTTGAGAGGGCCAGATGCACAGTAATTTCTAAGCCTGAGACATTTTCTAACCTGCTGATTAACCCAGTCCACCAGTGCCTTCTTAACGCTCTTTCTGCTGAGACAGCTATTTGATTTAATCATGATTTTGCATGTTTAGATTTGAAGATAATCAATATCTTCATGAATCTTACTATTCCATACAAAGTTGAGCTATCCAGTACATTATGAAAGAAACAATATTGACCTATGAGATATTAATACTCGTTTAAGCCCTGAAGATTGCAAAGTCTATAATGCAAGGCCAATTTGTAGAATATAGCTCCAGAATAAGCAATGGAATGCTTGTCTTACTCTGTGACAGTGATGATAAAGTAAGAGAATGATGCAACTCAATGCAATTAATTTAATAAGCATTCACTTAGTGGGTCCAGAATTTTAGAAAAAGTAAAGGCTTCACCACTTATTCATAAAATAAAAGGTAAGTTAAAATTTTGAGTTATATGGCAAAGGCTATGATTGAGAATAAAAATGGTTAGATCGTTAGGTGTTTGAGTGACAGGTTGTCCAGAAAACTGTAAGTAGGTGATCAAGGAGTTAAGAAGTAAGTTGGGAAAGTAAGATGCCACAGAAGCCAAGAAATGAGAGTAGTTAGATGTATGTGTGAGAGGCAAACACAGCATGGGAGTCAACAAAGATAAGAAATGAAAAAAAAATTGATTTTTTGATTGAGAGATTATGTGACCTTTGATACAACAGTTTCAATAGATTTGTGAGTGTGTTTCCTAATGGTTAAGAAGCCAACGGTGGTCTGCAAAGAACTGCAGAAGTAGGCAACTCTTTTGGTAAGTGGGACAATGCAGAAGAGGACAATTGTCCTAACCAGCATTTCTGTAACTTGTGATTATCTTTTAGGGCCGAGAAATTACTCAATATTTTATTTCATTTTTTTCTTTTGAAATGAAAATATGAAACTTCAAAAATATTAATCTGCTTATTATTTTTAGTTCTGTAAACATTTGCTGAATTTCTATGTACAAATTGTAGTCATAGGCATCATATGAGATACTAAAATGAACAAGACGTGCTCTCTGTCCTTAGAAAATATATTTTAAAAGGAATTTGAAACATGACAATAAGGAATATAGGGTAAAGTAGACCTTGCTCTAAAAAAAATATACTTGATAAGCACCCAGAAGGGATAAACACCTAAATAATTTAGGTGAATCAGGTTAAGAGTAACTTTTAATGTCATAATATAGAAAATGAAGTTCATTGTATAAGTAGGAGTCCATTGCTTGTGATAGTAAGAAATTCTTATTTTTACATTAGTGAAGAGTCTAGATAATAGAACTTGTTAAGATAAATATCCTAGACCTTAGTTCTTCACTGTTAGGGGGATAAACTCTCTTCAAAACTTTGCATTGCCTGGAACATTATGTTGAGCTTTGCTTTAAACTAAGGCAAAGCAACTGCCTTTGTGGAATCCTCGGTAGTATGACAGAATCGGTACTTTGACTTTGAAACATCCTTACAAAGTGCTAATGTAATAAGGTTCCTATAAGAGAAACATAACCCTGGCTCCAAGATAGATGACAGATAGGGTATTATTTTGGACATTTCTGAGACAATATATTGGAGCACTCTTCTGAGTCCCAAGGGAGGAAAAAGAGAACCCACAAGCATTCTCTGTAGAAGATGTGCTATCTTTTTTGGCTGGGATAAATCTGGAGACAGTTCCCAGCAACACTATGACTAATGTTCTTGGAAGGAATCATCTATATATTGATCCAAATAAAGAATATTTATATCAAGATTGGCATCTAACTACTCTTTCTGTTCCTCAGGAAACAAAAAATGGAAAAAAAAAAGTGATGGTCCTTATTGGAAATAGGAACATATGTTCCCCAAAACATTTAGCAGCCTTTTGTATTATCTAAAGCAGAAATGAACAAAATGCAATAAACAAAATATGTTCTTTTTTCTACATAATATGCAGTATAAGCACTTATATGTAGCATTTTGAAGGTTAAGTCCATATCATTTATCATAATATGATATATAAGCTTGTTTATATTAGTGAGGATAATGACTTACCTTTAGACACACCATGTCACCGTGTGTGTCTACTCCACACATTCCTTCCCTAGTTATAGTGTTGATATTTTCTTGACAAAATAAGAAGAGAACACATTATTCTTGTTTTTGTATGATGGAGCATGAATTTCCTCTACAATGGAGCCTCTGAGGATTTGGTAAGAGCAGTTGAAGAGTTGTGAACTGCACTTAAGAACCTTAAAAATAAAAGTCTTTAATAAATGGGAGTCATTTTGCTTCTTCAGCTGCTCTTAAGGACAGCAGCCCACAAGGGGAGAAAATACAAGAATGAGTGAATACTTAATAAATATTTGTTGAATTGAATTGAGTAAGTAATTGATTATTCCTCAACCGCAAAAGAAATTCTAGAGCTTTTCAAAGGAGATATTATGGCAATTTAGCTTGATCTAACAAGCATTAAAGTGCCAGGCAGGTGAAAAGTTCTGCCATGGTAAGGCAGCATGCTTTACCACAGAATTTGATAAAGCACAAGTGTTTGTTTTTGTTGTTGTTGTTGTTTGTTTGTTTGTTGTGAGACAGACTCTTGCTCTGTTGCCCAGGCTGGAGTGCAGTGGCATGATTTCAATTCACTGAAACTTCTGCCTCTCGGGTTCGAGCGAGTCCCCTGACTCAGCCTCCTGAGTAGCTGGGACTAGAGGCACATACAACCAAGCCGGGCTAATTTCTGTATTTTTAGTAGAGACAGGATTTCACCATCTTGGCCAGGCTGGTCTTGAACTCCTGACCTCATGATCCACCCACCTCTGCCTCCAAAGTGCTAGGATTACAGGTGTGAGCCACGACACCCAGCCTGGCACAAGTATTTGAATTCCGTTCAAGAGAGTGTACCTGCTGGCAATTTAGACTGTTTTTTTAAAAAGTATATTTTAAAACTAGTACGGAGACAGCGGTTCCTGACACAGTAGATCCTTAATTCCATTAAGAATGTTATTTTCTTTTCTTGCCTTTCACGGTGGGAAATGAGACAAATGCCTCTGAAATTATCAAGTCTTGGGAATCCAGGAAAAAGCCTGTAATTGCCTTCCAGCACAATAGTGAAATGGTGCTCTTGGTCACAAACTCAATTTTGAACAAAAACCTAAATGTTCCATAATCTAAAACCCAAGCACTAACAAGCCAACAATACAAGGACACAAGTAGACTTTTTTTTTTAAGTATTTCTTATTTTTTCTTAATAAGAAAAACTTGTATATACAATTTTACTTTTTCCAGCCTTGTTTCTTTTATTATGCTCATGAGAATTTATATCTTTGTGTGGTATAAATAAACATTATACTGAAATACATAGGGTAGTGCTCCTAGAATATATCACAACTGAAAATTTTAGCTAGGTATTTCCTTCTTTTGAGAGCTGCAGCATCTTAGGATGCTTAGCAGCATCCCTGGTCTGTACACACAAGATGTCAATAGTAGTCTCTCCCAGTCTTGACAATTGGAAATATCTCCAGAGGTTACCATGACCTCAGAGAAACAAAATGGCTCCTGACTGAGTAATCCTAACTATGCTAAGTAATAAATTACATGTATGTACTTCTAGTTAGTTGTAAGTGCATAGTACAGATCTAAAAAGAAAAGTTAATTTCTGTAAGGGTATATTTAAGAAAGGTGAGCTTTCTTTGTTTTAATATGCTTTGAAAATACAGCCAAATGCTGAGTGATTACACCATGAGGTTTTTCTTTATGTCTTTGTAAAATAATGCAAGTTCTGTTTACAATGGACAACAATCAAACCTCAGGCACTGAACTGGGGTCATTACATATATTAATTCTTAAATAAATCAATGTGTTTAAAATGTACATTTCACTGTTAAAGAAGTTGGTATTCAGAGGACTTATATTATCCAATATTACACAGATGGAGCTCAAACCCAGCTAATCTTCTTAAAATGGGTAGCCTCTGACAGCACAGTGCAATTGTGTGGTTTTGGAAGGTGAGAGAAAATATTTTATTATGTTTACATTCTGTCAGCCTTTGGCATCTTATTTAAATTGCTATTATTTTAATGATTTCTCAATATTTTGAATCTCTATACATTGAAAGTTTAAAACATTGCAATATTAATGATTTTTCCAAACTTTAAAAAATATTCTTTGGAGTCCTTTGAATAATATCAACTCAGATACAAAAAAGAAACATCTCTTCATAAGTTTTTAGAAGTGGCTTCACTAAACACTAAAATGATATTTAACTCGATGTGAGAGAAATTTCTTTGGAGTCCTTTGAATAATATCAACTCAGATGCAAAACAGAAACATCTCTTCATAAGTTTTTAGAAGCGGCTTCACTAAACACTAAAATGATATTTAACTTGATGTGAGAGAAATTTCTTTGTCATTTAGTAAATGCCCACCATCCTATTTTATGAACCTCCTCTGGCCTGAAAGAACGGAGGTAAATTGCAACTGGCAAGTCTGTAAAGAGATTATTTTCTTCCATGGGTAATATGAAAAATTAAAGTATGATTATTGTTTATTAAAAGTCAACATGGATTTTTACAAGTACATAAATAGAAACTCTTGCCTTTAAAAAAGGTACTTAAAAATGAGTTTTATTGAATTTTTCCTAGAACAAATATAACATTTCATCAATTTCCTGCAGACTTTGAGACTTTCATAGAATATTTTCTGTGAACATATAATGTAATTATTATATTTTATTGAAATAACATATACTTTTCTTTTTTCAAATTTCAACATACCTGAATTTGTTAAGAATCTAATGAAGTCCCTGGTGTATCAGATTTAATTGGGAGTATTATCATCTTTCTCGTAAGTCACTAAAATAATAATGTAACTTACAGTTGATGCTAACTTAGGTTCTTAAAATTAGCAATGAAAGTTATTACCTAAATTATTTAGAATATAAATTAATAATTCTAAGATCAACATTTTAAGCTTAATGCTAGAAATATTAATTTATACATTAAATAATTTAAGCTATAAACTTCATTGCTAATTGTAATTTCATTGGATATGTTTTAATTTCTGTGATAGAAGCCTATATGTGATTCTAAAATATTTTCAGCATAACTTTTTTTGTTTTTTGAGACAGAGTCGTGTTCTGTCATGCAGGCTACAGTGCATTGGTGCCATCTCAGCTCACTGAAACTCTGCCTTCCAGGTTCAAGCGATTCTCTTGCCTCAGCCTCCTGTGTAGCTGGGACCATAGCCACCTGCCACCACTCCCAGCTAATTTTTGTATTTTCACCATCTTGTCCAGGCTGGTCTTGAACTCCCAACATCGTGATCGACACCCCCTTGCCCTCAGCCTCCCAAAGTGCTGGGATTACAGGCATGCACCACTATGCCTGGTCTCAGCACAAATTTTATATACTGTCATGTTTTGACAGCTTATACATTCTTTTTAAAAAAAATTCAACATTATGCTTATACATAAGTTTGAAAGATACAAGATAAATCTCTTCAAAAGTGCATATACATGACTACAAATATGGTATTTTTCTATCAAATATGCTTATTATTTCAAATAGTGGGCTCTTGTTTTTTTGTAGGTACTCAAAAAGCATTTGATAGAAAATTCAGAATGATAATTATATATAGCTATAATTATTTCTATATTTGTTCAGGATATTTTCTGCCTAGTAATTATTTATGTATCTGTAGCAATTTATTATATTGACATATAGTTTACATGATGAGACATTTCATATTTCATAATATATAGAATCCAAGTTGTATTTTTTCATATTTGTATGTTCGTAAAAATATGCTGTACATGTCAATCAGTATAACCTAGTTTGAACGGGAATATTATTGCAGGATTACATTTGGTTTTCTGTCTTTTTCTAAGCATGAAAAACCCTTGATATATCTTCTAAGGGAGCACTTTAAAAGTGAGGAGCAAATAGACAAGGGTTCTGAAGTTTGCATCTGTTGATACAGAAAGTCAGCTATTAATATTACATATATTCAAACTAATCACAATTTATGGAATTAACTTAAGTGAAGCCATGAAGAATGACATTTCATGCTTTTGATTTCTTGTGATTTGAATGGGAGATGTTTTTCTCTGAGAGATTACAGAGGATTTGTTATCAACTTTCCATTCCTCAAGTTTAAGTTGCAAGTTTTTTTTAAATGACAAAGAGAAGGAGCCTGAACCTTGAATAAATAATTTTTCACACCAAATAATCCAAAGCTAAAATGAACCAGGGATTTGAAGCAATTATGTAGGTAATTGAATTTTAAATCAGCAGCTCATTTTGATAGAAAATCCTATTATGGAACCCATAAAGAGAGTATATTGAATAATGTATATTCTTTTAGTTTCTTACATAAATGATGCACAAAACATTTTAGGCATTACTTTGCCTGTCCTCCGGAAGCTTAGTATTTTCTCAGAAAATGTACTGTTAGGACTAGGCACAATAAATTTGAGGTAAATGAAGTAAATGATGATTCATTTTAAACAATGAACATTTTTCATTTGATAATCCTGCAAGTCATGAATCAAGGCATTCTTTAGGGAAAACCTCCAGCTAAGAGGCTGCCATAAAGCTGTAAACAGGGGATACAGTGGGGCTATACCATCTCAGCTTGGCTGAAGAAAGATCTACTTTCAGTCTCACTCACATGGCTGTTGGGAGTCCAGAGATATTATCAGCTGCTTTCCACATTAAGCGTCTCCATGTGCAGCTTACACAAGGTAGCTGGTCTCCCTCAATTTTTTAGTATCTGCAAGAGTCAAGCTGGCACTGTTTTCCCTCAGCAGGAGCAAGGGAGTGAGAGAGACAGACGGTGAGGGAGAGGAAGACAAAAGCCAGCCTTTCGTAACCTAATCTCAGAAGTGTTATCTGTTATTTTGACATATTTTGATCTTTAGAAACAATATCCTAGCTCTAGACCACACTCAAAAAATGAGGGGATTACAACAATCTTGAAATCCTTAGAGACTAGAATCACTGGGGATCACCTCAGAGGCTGCCTGTCTCCAAGCCACCCGTTTTCCATCAAATGTGCTTGTTCACATCTAAACCTAGAATGTTTTTTTCTTCTTTCCTTTCTGTGACTATGTCATTCCCCCCTTAGTAATCACGTTTTGCTTTTCTCTTCATCACATCGTTTTTCATATTCTGCACATTTTATAACCACACTTTCTCACTCATCTTAATTGAGAGTTAGTAGGTACATTCCTTTGTTTGTTGAAGTTGATGCTCTTGGCCTTATGAGAAGCATCATGTTACGGAACTCTATGGCCGTGTAGTGGTTGGATTTAAAACGAATTAAGGAAATTGTTCAGTCAAATTTGCCTATGACATTATATTATTCCCCAAACTCACACAAAATCAATATTTGCTGAGATTTAAAAGAAAGATGATTATTTTAAGCAGGACATTTTTAGAGGTGACAGAGAAAGAGGAGTGATCGAAGATATTAAAGCATATTAATGTACATCAAATCTGAATCACTGAATGCAATAAGAGAACAGGTCCTCCTATGTGCTACTGTTCTCAACTTGTAGAATGTAGTGATTATAATTTCTTACCGAGTTTCTGTAAGTTTTAATTTCCCCTGATGAACTAGGATTTATTGTTCTCATAAAGTTTTCTTAATAAATGCGATGAGATTGGTAACTGAGCCAATTAATTAGTGAAGTACATATAAAATCCCTAGTGTTCATTTAATTTGATCTTTAGAAAAGAATAAAAATGCAGATATGTAAAGAGGTATCATGTGTAGCAACTATTTTTTATTTCAAAATTTTATTTTTCAAAAAGAAATGTGTGCAGTTCATTGTGCTTTGTAAATAGTACAGACAAATTATATTCCATTGGCAACATATATTAAACCAATAGAAGTCCTTAGTACAGATGCAGGGCCAGGAAGCTAATAATTATCTTTGGAAAATTAATAGCTATGTAAAGTTATATCCTCCTATTTTCTCCTTTCATACTATTTCCTTTAAAGAAAATAATTCAAAGTTTCATTCTTTATTACACATTCATTTATTCACATATCATTAGAAAAACCATACCTTATTTTTGAGTCTACAGTAAGCAACTCACTTCTATAGCAAATATATATTACTTATATTAATCATATGATATATTAAATAAAATATAACTGTAGGAAACATTTAGCATTTACTAGATGTCATAAAATATTTAAAAGTTTTACTAGTATTAATATTTAGTCTTCAGTACAATGCTTTGAAAAATATCTGCTATAATACCCACTTTTATATGAAAAAAATTGGGACTCCAATAAGCTACATAATTTACTCAAAGCTGGGATTCTGAACCTATCATCAAGTTGTGCTCTAATTAGATGGTGGTTTGACCGCGGTTATAGTGGCCAATATAAGGCAACAGCTCTGATTATAAACACCATTGGAGAAGGGATTTCACTATATATCCAAATGGTTGTCGAATATATAAACAAATGAATAAATGAATGCATTAATGTCCCATCTGACTAGCTGGGGTACAAATTATCACTGAATTCAGAACCCTGATAGGCAATGATGATCCAATTTGTTCAAAAATCAGTAATCAGATACACTGTTTTATTAATTTCTGGAGGTGTTTATTCTAAGCAAGTTCAAAGCCTGTGGTTTTGAGAAGTCTTCCATATGTAGGGTCACCAACCTCACTTTATAGAAGAGCTGCCTCTGATTAGAGAGTAATAAAATGAAGCAGTTGTGTGTGTGTGTGTGTGTGTGTGTGTGTGTGTGTGTGTTTTAACCACACAAAGCTCAATCCAACTATGTTGTCACAATGTCTCATAAACTCAATTGTTCAGATGAAATAAAATTTTCCATGTAAAATGATATATTTTTTGACAACTTATAATAAATCACTCATAGTAAGAAAAAAGACATCACATTGTTTAGAAAGAAGCAAAGAGATTAGGGCCCTGTCAAGTCAACTTTACGGTGTACTAAATGGTGCAATTAGGATACACAAAATTTAATTTTCAAGGTATGAAGTAGTTCTTTATTGGAAAATTCTAATGTTTCTCCCTCAACATTTAAACAAAAGTCTTTTAGAATTCAATTATTTGGTAAACACAGCACTCGTCTTTCTCTTTTGCTCAGTAGTGGGTTTCTGCATGTCTTGTTGACATTAAAATAAAGACATCTATTCTATGAACCAATTTTTAAAAAATTGTTCTTCTGAGATGTTCACAAGAGCTCATCTTTCCTTTGTCATTGCAAAGAGAGCTTACTGAGCACCTGGCATCTGCTAAGTCCATTGAGCCATACCAGGTGAGATACCAAGAGATGGAGAAGCAGGAAGGAACCCACAGAAGTCTTAAAAGTGAATATATAGAGATATCTATAGGAATGTATGTATAGGTATCTATATAAGTTTAAAAATAGTAACATAAAAATGATAAAAATGAAGATTTATGTGAAATGGGAAAAATTGGAAAGACTTATGGAAATGAGAAGTATGATTTTTATCGTGCTACTTAAGGCACGAGACTGACATGGAGCAAGAGAAAAGGTAAAACTATAAGATTTAATTTACTATAGGGTTGATGTTTGATAACAGAGAGATAAGGTGGGTATATTTACATGGGCCTTAAAAAGGTTCAAATTTGACCTAGGTGGTCAAGAATTTTTAAGATTAAAATTCTTTTAAGATTAAAGCAACATTTTAGGAGATTCCTCTGGAAATATAAATGATGGAAGTATAAATGATGGATTATAGGCAGCAGATTTAAGAGATACGGAAGCTATCCAGAAAGGGGGATGTTTTGGCTTTTTAAGGCTAAAGTAATGAATGTCTGAAGTTCCAGAAATCACAGTGGTATAAATAAAGAAGAAGTGTGATTACATTTTCAAGTAGGAAGTCTTGATATGACAAAAAACTATTAAAATATAGAGTATATATGAACCATTTTCTGCAAGATTCATAGGACTTTGTAAATTAGTTGTCTGACTTCATTTTTAACTGGATAGCTAGAAGAATGAATGATAGCTCATTTTTTCCTGTGTTCATGTCTGTCTTTGTGTTGTGTTGCTAGACTTTAAGGAGCAGATCTATCTACAAAAAGCTGTAAAAGCCTTTCATGGATAACTCATAGTTTTCAACAATGAATTTATAATTAGTCTAAAATCTGTTCTCCTTATGTGATAGATTTTTCTGATAAACTCATTCTAATACTTGCATATACAACAATTTATCAGTGATTCACATTATTCTCACATTTTCTTCAACTGCTAGTGTCCTCACTCCTCCGCATCTATCCATTGCTGCTTTCCAGGCAAGAAAATCAGCAAAGGGTAGAGGGACTCAGTCTTTCTATGCCAGGTTTATATAGTCTTTCCTCACTCCAATGTGATCCCTAATTGCCATGAAGTATCTTTCTGCATTACAGATTTGATCATATTGGGCCCTAGCTTACAAAATTTATCCCCCTATTGTCCACAATATAATTCCTAATTCCCTAGTGACATAAAGGATATTTTAATATTCCATGCATTCAACAAATGTATGAGTTGAACACCTGAAGCCTGCCAAACGCTACCTAGGAGGGCTCAAGGAGAGCCAGCGCTGTCGTGCTGACACACATGGTCTCACCCTGCGGAACTTAAAGTCCATTTGTGGGGAGACTGGCATTAATCAAATAATTATGACAAAATATAAAGTGATAGTTGCAAAAGTGTGGCCAGGTGGTTTGTGAGAATGTATAATAGGGATTTTACCCAGGCAGGGAAGTCAGAGAAGACTTCCTAAGGAAGCAGTTTATGATCTAAAATCTGAAGGATATGTTGGTGAAGGAAGAAAAGAGTGATTATCATAAAGCAGGGGTCCAAGGAGAAGGAAGGGCTTTTGCAAAGTCCTGTTGCATGTGTAAGTACATTGGGAAAGATGGTCTTTAAAAAGTTCAGTTAGTGTGGACCAGAGACAGTGTGGGGCAGAATGCTGAAAGACAATGCTCAAGAGAAGAAATAGAAAATGTAGAGCTTTGTTGAACAGCATAGACTGCCGCCTAATGTCCTAAAACATAGAGTAACTAATGAGAAGCTTTATATAGCAGGGTGACATGACTAGAATGCATTTAGCAAAGAAACACTGGTGGAGTGGCAGGAGTTGGTTAATCAACCTGGGCATACCAAACAGGCCAGTGAATGCTTGTTGCCACAGTTGTGATGATAGTGGCAATATTGAAGATTTAAGAAAAGAGAATTGACTTCTAATGATGGAGATCTAGAAAATGTCCATCCTTCACTAGAGTGTGAATGAAGGAAATATATGAATAAATAATAGAAATAAGGCTAAAAAATGAGGAGTCAGAAAGAAGACTAGAAAGAATCTTGGTCATAGAGTCTGTGGCAGAAAGAAATCTATTATTGTTATGGGAACTTTAGAATCCTCATCTATTAGAGCTACTATGCTTGCTACCCAGGAATTAGAGTTTTCTCAGCAGTATTTACATATAGCTTAAGAAGTGTTGTGATCCCATTATTCCAGGAAGCACCATATTACAGTTTTTCCAAGTTCAATTTGAGGGCAACCTGCATTAGAATCAACAAATGTTTTCTAAAATCTTGAGGTCGGGCGGGTGGCTCACGCCTGTAATCCCAGCACTTCGCGAGGCTGAGGCAGGTGGATCATGAGGTCAGGAGATTGAGACCATCCTGGCCAAGATGGTGAAACCCCGTCTCTACTAAAAATACAAAAACTAACCAGGCATGTTGGCGGTCGCCTGTAGCCCCAGCTATTCAGGAGTCTGAGGCAGGAGAATTGCTTGAACACGGGAGGCAGAGGTGAGCTGAGATCATGCCACTGCACTCTAGCCTGGTGACAGAGCGAGACTCCGTCTCAAAAAAAAATCTTCAAACAGAAGTAGTCCTAGATTCTATGCTTTTGTTTATAAGAAAATGAACCCCTGGGCTCAAGCAATCCTCTTGCCTTAGCCTCCGGAGTGGCTAAGACTACAGGTGCATGCTATTGTGCCTGGCTCTGCATTATTAACAAATCCAATTAGTGGTCTGGAGGAAATCTTTGAGAAGGAGTTGAAAATCTATTGAAACATGGATTTAATGGCAAAGGTACTCAAAGTCTTGCACATATACTGGGAAAGCATTACTTTTACAGTAAGACTTGGAATTTAAATTGTAGTTGAATTGCTTGGCTGCGTGATGTTATATATAAGTTATTTAATTTCTGTAGATTTGAGTTAAAAAAAATTGTGTATTGGCTTTTTCAAGTCTCCTGCCTCCCATTAGTGAAATTTATGTTTTCTCTCTTTCTGGGTCATGTATACCATATCTGTAAGCAGTTTTAAGGGATGCCAGAGGCTCTCTTGATTCCCGTCAGGTAAGGCCTGGGTACTGTGAAGCCTCGGTGTCCCCCACATAAGCTATGGCTTCACCTGTGGGATGCTGAGACTGACAGTGCCATTAGCCATGGCAACTGCTGTGGTGGCCTTTTGCACTCTCAGTGAGCAAAAGGCCAGCCCATAATCTGAGAAGTGCTTATACTAGATTTGGTGCATAAAACATCATGAGCAAGGGGAATCTCTTTCCCATTTATTTTAAGTTATGTAAATGGTTGATTCTTACTTAGGAGTTCTTAGCTATTTCATAATAAAAAGAGGTAATACATTTTGACAATATATTTAAACCATGCAAACCAGCTGCACACACACACATACACACATTTTGTAATTGTTTCACAAAGTATCAGTAGAGCCACAAGTATCTAGTTATAAAAATGGAAATAGAAGTCTGCAACAAAGTAGGCTATGAATTTATATACATGTGTTAAAAAAATGGAGTGACAACTATGTGCCTATAACTCCACAGTTTATAGAAAGTCAGTTTCTTTTATGCTTGCAATAATATACTTGGATTATTTTTTCAAAGTCTGTAAAATAAAAAGACTAAGTATCATTTCATCACCTAAAATAATGTTTTATTTAATAGCTGATGAAATGCAATGGATAATAAAATATTATCTACATATAATGAAATTGTTGTCATTTTAAACAGAGCTATTGTAATATTTGAGATACAGTGAAGAATACAGTTAATATATTTTTGTTTACAAAATTAATCAAATAATTTACCAAAGTCATCTTGAATACTATTCTTTCCTGGATAAAAATTCAATCTGAATCTGACAACTATGCACGTGGAAAATCTTTATGCTGGGTTAGAGTGTCCCCAGCAGGTGGTTTACTTAGTATTAATGATCTACAGTTCTTGAATATTCAGATTGGTAAATGTGCTGGAGAGTTTTAATTGCCAAACTCTTTTCTACCTCCAGCTTGTCTGATGACAACTTGCCTTCATTTTAAACATGTTGTTATTGATCATAATTCAAAATGAGTGTCAAAAATATGAGATGGCTTCATGCTTTGACTGTACACGGTTTTATTTTGTGTTAAGAAAAATAAAAATAAATTATAGGTTTCTGGTAGCTTGTGGAATATATTCAGATCTTAAAGAGGCAGTGACTACTGACTTCTTGGATCTCCTCCATTATAGTTTGTTATAAGTTACGTCTGGAAGTATAATCAAATGCCTACCTTGTAATTTATAAGATGACACTATTTTAAAATTATGACTCATCAGGAGAGTAGTTAAATTTTAATAGTATTTTCCAAAGCTAAGAGTACATGGAAAAGTTATAAAGAGACTTATGGGTTTTAAATAATTGATTGATTGATTCTAAAAAGGGTAAAATAAAGCAAGTGTCTTGATTTCTATTTTGATGTACATGAAAGCTTGTTTTGAATGATAATGGACAGGAGAATCCACAGAAAAACTCATTGTGTGAAAACACCACTATTCTTAGAAAACATTGCATCTAGGAAAAGTCATTTAAACATCTCTACATTTTTGTTCACTAATCTGTACATTGCAGCTAAAATTTGCCATCCTAATTGTATCACAAGTTTTTAGGAGAATGAAATTACTCTATTTCCTGCTAAATGGTGGGCATAATGGTGGACAGAGACCATCTTGCTTTAGTTTCCTGGTGGAAAATAGGCATTTCTTTATTCGTGAATAAATTACTCAAATTAGAACATAAATGGGAAAGCAAAGTACATATGGTAAAGCATTATTTTGTGAATTTTATTATAAAAGGAAACTTTAATTGGCCTACGGAAAACGTTAGCTATGTTTTAGTTCAAACATTATCAGTTACCACTTACAGAAACTCTTAAATACCTAATAACCTGCTAACAATTATTTACTTGTTTTACATTATTGAAGAAGGAAGAATTAAATGTGTTGTGCGAGGTTGTTGATCCAAGATGGCCATTTAAGAACAGCTCAGGATTGCAGCTCCCAGTGAAAGCGCACAGGGTGCAATTCCATTTGAAAGGTCAGATGCTTCACCAACAGCCTACAACGTATGTGGGTGCTATATCTAGCTGTATAACGTGGGGAAGAAATTAGTGATGTATGCAGATGACTCTGAGACTTTACACTCTGAGACTTTATATGTGATATGTCTCTTTAATAAGTAAAAACGTAATTATTTCTGAATAAGAACCAAGGACCAAATATTGAGACTTAATTCGGCAGTGACATTTGGAGAGTGTTATTCTTAAAGCAATAAATCACTTTTTTACATTTGGCTTACTACTTATTTTTGGAAAATCTGTAAAAGATTCATTTAGTTATATATTTGTGTTTTACTTCTTTGCATTACTTTACTTTCTCTGACTGCTTTCATGCAAAAAGAGTCAAAAATGCATCCCAGTAAAATAAAATAAAAAATAAAAATAAAAAATGAAAAAAAAAATAAATGTGTTGTGCTTCTCTTACATATTGACCATACATTTATTGAGTTATTGAAGAAAATGGACATGAATTTTGCATTCATGGATTTATTTCTAGTTATAATTAGAGGGAAATAAAACCACATCCTACATAGTTTTATAATCACAGTTGTGATCAGCGCCGTGTGTAATGGAGGCTTAACAGGGTCAACTCACTACACAGTTTGCAAAGTGAACGAAAATGTATTAGAAATGTTACACACTTTAGTTTTCAACAGTCATTTATTTTGTGCATGCTTTGTACCACTCTGTCTGACTCTAGGATAGTGAGTAAGCAAGACAAATACACTATCTGAGCCATCCTGTGCCTATGGGCTGGCTGCATTTTACAGGTGAAGAAGCAGAAACTTGAAGAAGTTAAGTTGCGTTTCTCAAACCCTACAGATAGTACATTGAGACTCCAAACTGGATGTTTGACTCTACTGTGCTAGTTTCTCTAGTTCATTTAAACACTGAAGTCGGACAAGTGTTTTTTAGGGACTCTTCCATTTTGGAGATTTAATATACCCAATGTACATCGTACAAGTCAGCACAGGAGAATTATCTAACTCGGGTGGTATGTTGTTCAAATGTCATGATGTTTATTTCTTAACATGATGCTGTTTGTATTTTACTTGTTTTACATGTGCCTCTTAGGAGTACATATATGGTTAAATGTGTAACCTGTCCAAGGGATGATTTAGTGTCTGAAGGGCCTCTTGTTGCTTGAAACAGGTCATGGATTCATCATCCGTATGAAGTCTTTTGTCTTCAGGTCAGGTTGTTTTGCTGATCACAAAGTTTTTCCCATAAATTCTTATCACTGCTTACTTCCGTCAATATTTCATTGATACCCAAGTTTGTCATATTTAGATACCCAGTGAAGTTAATAATATGGTTTATTTAACTTGGCTTCTTTTTTATGTTGATCTTTAAAATATTAGCATAGTGCCTTTAACATAGTTATATTCAATACACATATATTGAAACAAATTGGCCTAATTAACAGAATTATAATTTTATAATTAGCATTCTCTTCCAGTAGTTAGAGAAGCAATGATATTCTAAAATACTCTAGCATTTCCACATAAACATCTGTAATCTAGTTATCAGTTCACATTTTCGAAATAATTATTTGTATGCAATTTTAAGCAATATTAGAATGTCCTTTGGAACAGCTGTAGTGGAGATTGGTTTATATTTCTTTTGATTCTATTCACTTGCATGCTTTTATGGCCCTGTATCTCTTATCTGTTGCTGTTTACAACCCAGCTTACCTTTCTTATGTTGGATTCACCACGATGTTAATAGCATGTTTTTTTTTGTTTGTTTGTTTGTTTAACTGCAACAATGCTCTTCAATAAATATTATATACTAATTCAGGCAGAAATCACAGAAGCAATATCCCTTGGCTAACTTTACATGATAAACTACATTCAGGAATAGTCACTTATCTTCAACGATGATAGTGTAGTTTCATTTTCTTTAAAAATAATTAGTTTAGGAGGTACATTTTAATTTTAAATGGTTATTTTATCAAATGTACATACATATATATAGCTAACAATATTAGGCATTCATCATTTCCATAATTTGTGAACAGTATAATTGGCGTTAAGTTCTCCTTTCTACGTTCATTAAATTGTAATTGTTTTGTTTCCAGTTTTTTTATAATTAACAACTTACCTTAAAAATGTGTATTTTCACATTAAAGGACTTAGAATACTAAATAATCACAGTATGTTCTACCTTAAATGTACTGAGTCTCTTATTGTTCTGCACTGCACTGAAGCAAGTTCACTTATTTCTCCATATGTGAATTAAATGTCATCCTCACTCTTCTCTAATTGCTATGTGCTATTTTTCCTCCACTGCAGGAAGACAGCTATTTATAAATTTAACTTCTATTAAATTTTTCATCATTTGATCTTTACTGATCCATTACAATACATTGTCCTTTATGATTTATGATACATGCTTTCTTACATTTATTACCACCAAACTACATTTGTTTTACTTTATGACATTTTTAATATGCACTGTAGTGTGCATAAAATACTGTATGATGTACATGAGTAATTGGTGAGAATTTTATATTCATTTTAATATGTCTGAGCTATTATTTTGTGAATTTCTCACAATGGAATCTCAATGTGAGATTGAGAAGGAGCAGAGAATGTCTTCCGATATAATTTTCTGTGTGTGTGTGTGTGTGTGCATACATGTGTGTGTGTGCATACGTGTGTGTGTGTGTGTGTGTGTGTGAGAGAGAGAGAGAGAGAGAAGCCCAAAGAGGCAGAGAACAAGGAATAGACAAAAACTGACAAATAAAAACAGAGAAAATAATTTTCGTTAGTAATTTCAAAAAGTTTTTGTTTTTTGTTGTTTTTTAGTTAAACTTACAAAGTTTAAAACTTTTTAAAGTAAATATAACTTTTCCTCACATGTTCACCTCACAGCCTAGCATTATACATGTTTATGGAAAATGTTTCTTGAATACAGATGAATTGAATTTATAAATCTCTAGCATATGTAATGGAAGAATTGAACCATAAGGTGTTTTCTGATTAACATAGTAATGCACAGATTTAACGGTTTGGATAAAATAAGGAAGTTAATAAAATTTCTAACTTCAAGCCTATAATAGTTAAGTGGGGAAAACAATCCTGGATTCAAATAATTATAATTAATCATAAGAAGTACAAGTTAAAGATGTACACATATTGAAATTCTAGAGAAAGTTGTAACTAATTCTGAAAGAATCAGTGAAATTGCACCAAAGCGATTTTTCAGCTGCTTGTTGAAAAGTTTATTGTGTTACCTATCAAACTCATGGGAAGGTTATGTAGGTAATATTGCACAATGCATGTGCAATATTACCTACATAAGTGTGTAGGAAACACTAACAAAAAAGGATGTAATCCATGTTATATTTAGAAATATTTATTATTACGTCCTAAATACCCTTGCAAGGATTAATTGAAAGCAGTGAAAAGGTCAATGTGGAGTCTTATGTGCTTTGAATTCAGTGAAACATGTGGATTTAGGTAAGTGTCTACATTCTTGGAAATTCAGGTTTCTCATACTTAATATAGAAGTTACTATGGCCATCTGTGCAGGTATATGAAGGAATATACATAAGATTATGAGTATGAAAGGGACAATACTGTTACTAATTTATAAACAAAACTGTGTTTTCCCTTGACTTTCCTTGGTCATTAAGGAACTGTTTCTGTATGAACATTTCCACTCATTCAGTGATATCTTGGACAGCTAATATTTACTAGATGCTGGTAACCTGGGATGTGAGGCTAACAGTTGGAGTTCTCAGTTTGGTGGAGAGATAAAGTTGATTCAGTGAAAAATGTTTAGAAATAGGGACAGGATGTACACTTCACTTGGACTGAGTATATGAATACAGTAATCATGGAGGGCTTTCTAGGAGAGATCAGCTAGCAAGTAATTTGGAAACAATGAGATACAGTAGCGAAAGTAGCAGAACTGAGGTAATAAGCCAAATATGGGGATTGCTAAAGTCAGGAAATATGAAACCTGGAGAACTAAAGAGGCAAAGTAAGTGGTATTCTAAACAGGGTAAGTCGTATTCTAGGTCCATTATTTAGTGAAGTACACATAAAAATGTTGGCTTTTTACAAACCTGTGTTTCAATGGCAAATATGGATTTGTTAAAGTATCTAGATAATGTAAAACATGAAGCCTGTGTAGTATTTCCAATTAACTCCAGTTCCTATAGCAGCTTTTTTTAGATAGAAAAATATCTCACTCCTTTCAATTTATGCCAAATTTGAATCTTATCTTAAAGTAATTATATGTTATTTTTAACCATTTTCACTCTCTCTTTTTTTTCTTTTTTCATTATACTTTAAGTTCTGGGGTACATGTGCAGATCGTGCAGGTTTTTTACACAGGTATACACATGCCATGGTGGTGGTTTGCTACATCCATTGCCCCGTCATTTACATTAGGTATTTCTCCTTATGTTACCCCTCCCCTCGCCCCCCACCCCAAGGGACCCAGTGTGTGATGTTCTCTTCTCTGTGCCCTTGTGTTATCATTGTTCAACACCCACTTATGGATGAGAACATGCAGTATTTGGTTTTCTGTTCTTGTGTCAGTTTGCTGAGGGTGATGGTTTCCAGCTTCATCCATGTCCCTGCAAGGGACATGAACTCAACCTTTTTTATGGCTTCATAGTATTCCATGTTGTTTATGTGCCACGTTTTCTTTATCCAGTCTATTATTGATGGGCATTTGGGTTGGTTCCAAGTCTTTGCTATTGTGAACAGTGCTGCAGCAAACATATGTGTGCATGTGTCTTTATGATAGAATGATTTATAATCCTTTGGATATATCCCCAATAATGAAATTGCTGGGTCAAATGGTATTTCTATTTCTAGATCCTTAAGGAATTGCCACACTGTCTTCCACAATGGTTGAATTAATTTACACTTCCACCAACAATATAAAAGTATTCCTATTTCTCCACATCCTCTCCAGCATCTGTTGTCTCCTGATTTTTTAATGATCACCATTCTAAGTGGCATGAGATGGTATCTCAATGTGGTTTTGATTTGTGTTTCTCTAATGACCAGTGATGATGAGCTTTTTCTCATATGTTTGTTGGCTGCATAAATGTCTTCTTTTGAAAAGTTCCCTTTGAAAACTGGCACAAGACAAGGATGACCTCTATCACCACTCCTATTCAACATGGTATTGGAAGTTCTGGTTAGGGCCATCAGGCAAGAGAAAGAAAACAGGGTATTAAAATAGGAAGAGAGAATGTCAAATTGTCCCTGTTTGCAGATGACATGATTGTTTATTTAGACAATCCAATTGTTTCACTCTCTTAATACAAATGACTGCACTCTTACTTTACGTGTGCATAATTGAATACAGCTTTTCTTATCAGTATCCCTGTGATAAATAATACATGTTTATTACTACTAAATATCATAAACATCATCTTATTCTTTTATATTACCTAGGGTTTTAAAAAGGATTTTTCAATGATTGCTTTTGCGAATGATTTAATCAAACTTTATGCATTTTTCTTTCATGGTACTTTAATACTACAAGTGTTGAATTACAGGCATATCTTGGAGATACTGAAGATTTGTTGCAGATCACCATAATAGTGAATAAATCACAAACAAAGCATGTTTGTGCACAAAAAAGTTATGCTTATACCATACTATACTCTATCAAGTATGCAGTGGCATTATATTTGAAAGAACAAGGTACATACCTTAATTAGAAATACTTTATGACTAAAAATGCTAATGGTCATGTGATCCTTTAGCAAGTTATAACATTTTGGCTGGTAGAAAGTCTTGCTGATGGTTGCTGACTGATTAGGATGGCAGTTGCTGAAGGTTGGAGTAGCAGTGGCAATTTCTTAAAATAATACAACAATAAATGTTGCCACATTGACTGACTCCTCCTTTCATTAATGATTTCTTTGTAGCATGTGATGATGCCTGATAGCATCTTACCCACAGTAGAACTTCTGTCAAAATTGGAGTCAATCCTCTCAAACCCTATCACTGCTTTGTTAAGTAAGTTTACAAAATATTCTAAAATTTTGTTGTCATTTCAACAATGTTCACAACATCTTCCCTAGAAAAGTTTCTATCTCCATAAACTATGTTCTTTGCTCATCTATAAGAAGCAACTCCTGAGGCAGGGTGCAGTGGCTTGTGGTTGTAATCCCAGAACTTTGGGAGGCCTGAGGTGGCCAGATCATAATGTCAAGAGATCGAGACCATCCTGGCCAACATGGTGAAACCCTGTCCCTACTAAAAATAAAAAATAAAAAATAAATAGCTGGGCTTGGTGGCAGGAGCCTGAAGTCCCAGCTGCTTGGAGACTGAGGCAGGAGAATCGCTTGAACCCAGGAGGTTGCAGTGAGCCGAGGTCACACGACTGCACTCCAGCCTGGCAACAGAGTGAGATTCTGTCTGAAAAAAAAAAAAAAAAAAGAAAAAAAAAGCAACTCCTCAACTGTTCAAGTTTTTTCACGATGAGTTGCAGCAATTCAGTCACTTCTTCAGTCTACATGGCTAATTCTAGTTTCCTTGCTATTTCACCACATCTGCAGTTACTTCCTCCACTGAAGACTTGAGCCCCTCAAAGTCATCCATGAACGTTGGAATAAACTGTTTTCAAACTCCTGTTAATGTTGATTTTTAAACTTTCTCTCATGAATAACAAATGATCTTAATGACATTTAGAATGGTGAATCTTTTCCACAAAGTTTACAATTTACCTTGACCAGATTTATCAGAAGAATCACCAATTATGGAAGCTACAGTTTTATGAAACTTATTTCTTAAATAATAGGACTTGAAAGTGGAAATTACCCCTTTGATCCATCAGCTGCAGAATGGAGGTTGTATTAGCAGGCATTAAAACAAAATTGATCTTTTTGCACATCGCCATCAGGGGTCTTAGATGACTAAGGGTATTGTTGAGAAGTGTTTTTTCCTCTGAGCAACAGGTCTCAACAGTGGTCTTAAAATATTTGGTAAATCATGCTGTAAACAGATGTGCTGTTATACAGACGTTGTTTGATTCATAGATCATAGGCAGAGTATATTTAGTATAATTCTTAAAGGCCCTAGGATTTTGGAATGATAAATGAGCATTGACTTCCACGTAAAGTCACCAGCTGCATTAGTTCCTAAGAAGCAAGTCAGTCTATTATTTGGAGCTTTGAAGCCAGACATTGACTTCTCCTTTCTAGCTACGAAAGCCTAAATGGTACCTTCATCCAATCTAAGGCAGTTTTGTCTAAGTGGAGAATCTGTTGTTTTGTGTAGCCACTATCATCAATGATCTTAGCTAAATCTTCTGGATAACTTGTTGTAGCTTCTACATCAGAACTTGCTTCTTTACCTTGTGTTTTTATGTTTTGGAGACAGCTTTCTTTCTTAAACCTCATGAACCAATCTCTGCTAGCTTTGAACTTTTCTTCTGCATTTCCTTACCTTGTTTGCCTTCTTAGAACTGAAGGGAGTTAGGGCCTTGTTCTGGAATAGGCTTTTGTTAATGGTATGTTGTGGATGGTTTGAGCTTCCATGCAGACCACTTAAGCTGTTTCTCTTTCTTAACATTTGTGTGTTCACTGGAGTAACCCATAATTTCCTGCAAGAACCTTTTCTTTGCATTCTCAACTTCAGTAACTGGTACAAGAGGCCCAGCTTTCAGCATATCTCAGCTTTTGACATGGCTTCTTCACTTGACTGAATCATTTTTAACTTTCCATTTACAGTGAAAGATGTACAAATCTTCCTTTGATTTGATTAAGAGGATATTGTAAAGAGTTGAAATTATTAAATACAATCTAGTATGTTATGAATCCTATTTTATTAGGTAGAGCTGGTAAGAAATATGGTCAATTCAGGTATGTTTACTGGTCTTTGCTTTATTGTGCTTTGCAGACATTTCACGGGTTTTTTACAAATTGGAGGTTTGTGGCAACCCTAAGTCGGGCAAGTCTGCAGACCAACTGTTTTTTAAAAGCATGCACTCACTTCATATCTCTTTGTCCCATTTTGGTATTTCTCAGAATATTTCAAACTTTTTCATTGTTACATCTTTGAGGATAATAAGCAATCTTCGATGTTATTACTGTAACTGTTTTAGGGCATCACAACCACACCCATATAAGATGTCAAACTTTAATCAATAAGCGCTGTGTGTATTCTAATGCTCCACTAAACACCCTTCCCTTGACACTTTCTCTCCCTCTGTCTCTCTCTCTCTCTCTCTGTCTCTCTCTCTCTCTCTCCTTTAGCTTCCCTTATCTCTGCACACAATAATATTAAAATTAGGTCAGTTAGCCACCCTACAGTATCCTCTTAATCAAATCAAAGGTCAGTTAACCACCCTACAATATGCTCTTAATCAAATCAATTTTATTTGAGCTTCATCTATTTTATATCTACTTGGATAAAAACAAATAAATTTATATCTTTTTAGGTTTTATTAATTTATAAACTGTTAAAAATTATTAAATATTAAATTGCTAGGGAAGATAAGGATCTTATGTTAGTAATATTTTTAATAAACTTCATAATCATAATATTGGAAATGATTTGAAATTTGTCATGGTCTTAGCCTCCTCAAGGTAAATAACATTTAAGACCATAACCTCCCCACCTCAAAATAAAGAAATAAATAAAATCAAAACACAACAGGTGGAGGCTCCTAGGCAGAATCAGTTACTTTGGAAAAAATAAATGTGTGTGTGTGTGTGTCTGCATACCAATTCCAATAGCATGCTATTTCAAAATTTACAGTTTATTGATCATGTGTTTAAAATATACTTGCATGAAACATGTTTTAATGCAAAAGCACAACCTATCTTCAGAATAAGGGTTGACTCTTATTTTCCTTCTGAGGATAATACTTTTTATCTCAATGATATTGATATGATATTGATCTAAAATGTCTGTTCCAAATCTCTCAGAAAACAGATAAATGAAAGGTTTATCACTGAGCATTCATTTCATCCTCTGAATATTTATTTTTATTTTTAGAGGTATTTCTGATTTATATTTTGGGCAACTGACATTTTATTTTATGAGAACCACAGCGTATTTAAGTAAAACATTTTATTTTGCATATATGTGTACAATCTCTTGATATTCTTCTTGTGTCTTTCTATTTCATATCAGTTGCCATAGTAAAATCTTTCTTCCAACAAAAAACCCCAAACTTTATTACTATTAGCAGCCATCAATTTTACTGAATTTGAAATTATAAAGTATTCTAAAACATTCTCGATGAAAGTATTTTTATCTACTAGGTTAATGGTAAGACTGAAAAGGAATAATAAGTACGATTTAAAGTAGGTGAAAATGAAATAAAGACATTTAAGTTCAGTTAGGGACATGAATTACAGAGATCCTCTTTGAAGTAAGAAAACCAATTGGCATAGTTTTAATTTGAATCATTTAATTTGACAAACATTTGGCTTATGTTGTTGTTACAAGATCAACTTGACAGGTTAATAAACTTTATCTCTTGAAAGGACTTTTTGTTTTTGATCAGGGCATAAGAAAACCCCCTTCTGTTTTCTCCTTTGTTTTGTGTATTCTTCTAGTATCATCATCATCCTCAGGAGCCTCTATTGCTATTAGATATAGGTATAAATCCTCCGGTATAATATAAATCTCTAGAAAGTGTTAAGACTTTTAATCTTTACCTCCCTGACAAATGCCCAACACATAATTCCTTACATAGTGTCTGTAACACTGTACGATTCAGCAAATGTCATATAAAGACAGTAAATGTTAGCATCTCAGAAAAGGAGTGATTTGCTTTGCAACTTTTACCTTATTGATATGGTTGAGTTTTGAGTTTTCTCCTATATATGACTTAAATTTTCCAGGCTCTAGGTTAAATCACAGACCTCACAAAACCCAAATTTAATTTAAGGATTTAAGGATACATTGTTATAACACCCTTTTATGTAATGTCACTAGAAACATTTTAATAAAAGTACAATTGTAGGACTATAACAAAGGGATAGCAATACAGGAAGGTGTATGACGTAGTCAGCTAAGGCTTGTCATAAGGAAAAGTAAAACAGCTTTCATATCCCTACAGATGGATCGGAAACCAACAGTGAATTGAAAAATGCAAAGTTTTGCTCACAAGGTGACCTGGGAAAAATGCGTTTGCAGGGGGTGAAGATTTTGCTGGTTTAATAATAAATAGGTATACATAAATAATTAGTTTGTGACAGTTTTAATGACAACCCAGCCAGGGGAGAAGACAAATCTACATATTGAAAGAAAGCAGTTAAAATGTTGCCTTGCAGAATGACAGAGGTAAAGAGGATACATTTAAGTGGAGACAGGCAGCTTGTCTAAATATGGCTAATATTAAATACAGGTGATTATGGCATTTGAAATTGAAATTAAAAATAATCTCTGATTCACTTATTTTAAAATTGCCAAGTCGCCTCAGCTGCATATTTCACCAGGTGCTGGTGCAGTTGGAACAACAAGCATATCCAATGATTTAAAAATAACATTCACGGGTGTCACCTGATGTCACTCCAGATAAGAAATGATGTTCCCAATCAGAGAGAACACTCTCTAGTATTCATCTTAACACCTTCTAAACCTGTGCTACATATTTATGTCATGAATTTTAAAATAATCTTTTGGATATTGAACATATTAAATAGATTAAGCTTTCTGAAAGTTGTAAACACAGACAAGAAATGGGAGACTTTCATTTTAGAAACTCTGTGTGTACAGAACTCCTTTTACATGATTGAGCTTAAAGAAAATAAATATGCTATGATTTGTTTTTCCTCTAAAATACTACAAACTGAGTTAAATATTAGGGTAGTATTCATGATTTCTTATTCTTCAAAAAGATATTTAAGATCTACAATTTTAGGCTTCTCAAGTACACAGCTTCCTAAATATATTGGTTCAGATTTGAAGAAGGAGAAACATTTATCAAGGCACTCAGGCAAGCAATGTGCTAAGTGCTTTATGTGCATTTCCTTTTCCCAGTAAAAGTCTTATGAGGAGAGTATTTTATCTATTTTACAGATAAAGTAACTGAAGTCCTGAAAGGTTAAGTTGATTTCCCAAGATCAGAAAGAAACTCAAATTCTCTAGAAGCCCAAGCCTTTTCTATTTATGTACTTAAATATCTCTGTAAAGGTTATTTCTCAAATTTCAGTGGAAAGAAGTAATAAAATAATTTTAAAATGCATTGATATTACTTTCCATCATTTCCCCCTCATTTGACCTCAGAGTCTGTAAATAAAGAGCCTGAATCGCAAATGCATTCATTACTATTTCTACATGCACAGATTGAGTTCATTAGGCATCTTTACCAAAAAAACTCACATACACAAAAACAAAAACAAAACAAGACATACACACACACATCACACATACATCCATAAGAAAAAACACAGGCCACCTTGAAACATGTTGTTGCATGCTATAGTCATTTCCAATTAGTCTAAAAGTGAACTAATGACTTAATTTAAAATAGTACTATCTCTATATTGTCCAGAACCTTTGAGAAATTCATAAATAGGCAACTTGTAATGTTATCAAGTAATTCTGGGTAAAAAAGATAGTTGACAGGATCATAGAAAATAAAATTCAAACTAGCAGCGAGAAAGCAAATGAACATGAAATATCAGTAACACATCATAGTTATTTTGATGATTTAAATACATTTTGAAACCATGTCTTAACTCCAAAATCATGGAAATATGGAAGGCAAATAGAAATTTAAACGAAATATCAGACAGAAAAAATCTAGCACTCATAAAAAAGGATGAGTTCATGTCCTTTGCAGGGACATGGATGAGGCTAGAGACCATCATTTTTCAGCAAACTGACAAGAACAGAAAACCAAACACTGCATGCTCCCTTATAAGTGTGTGGTGAACAATGAGAACACATGGACACAGAGAGGGGAGCATCACACTCCGGGGACTCTTGGGAGGTGGGGGAGTTAGCGGAGGGATAGCAGGGGTGGGGGTATTGGGGAGGGATAGCATTAGGAGAAATAACTAAATGTAGATGACAGGGGGATAGATGTAGCAAACTACCATGGCATGTGTATACCTATGTAACAATCCTGTGTGATCTGCACATGTACTCCAGAACTTAAAGTATAACTAAAAAAAGAAAGATAGAAAAAGTCTAGCAGTGATAAAATGCTATTTTAGAAATATTCCAAATAAAAATGGAGACTTTGGTGTTATTAAGTCATAAGAAGCACCAGTCACTTCATGGTGATTTATGTGGATTATCAGTTTGGTCTCTTGAGCTTTGTGTACCCAGACTTTGGTCTGCTGGCATTTGAACAATTGCTTCTGGTGTCATTTTCCACCAAATATCAAAAAACGGTTTTATTTTTTCTCATTCACTAATAAAGAAGATAATTAATTGGTTACTAATTAACATGTTAAAGGACAACAGAAACCTTCAGCTACTTCTCCCCAGTTTGACATTGGCTCTTTTGTTAATTAGACTAGCTGTTAATTGAGTTATTTGCTTGAAGCCTATTAATCCACTCAGTTTTGCTCACATGAACACTGACTTAATTTATATTACACAAGTTTTTCATAAGAAATCTTAATTTATATTACACAAGTTTTTCATAAGAAATCTTGCCAGACTACTTGTTGAGTCCATATACATCAAGGTGGCACCATTACCTTGAACTACAAAATTAC
This sequence comes from Sapajus apella, assembly GCF_009761245.1. Classification (NCBI taxonomy): domain Eukaryota; kingdom Metazoa; phylum Chordata; class Mammalia; order Primates; family Cebidae; genus Sapajus; species Sapajus apella. The sequence goes on from NW_022436948.1 coordinate 37,841,702, forward strand.
ATTGTCAAAATATCGAATATGCTAATATGACATGATATAATAAAGTGAATCTAAGGATCTTCCCTTTGACTAGACAAATAAGTGATATAGAGAATCTAGCTTTCTCATTAAAATGATGGGAAAAAAAAGGAAATTAGCTACGAGAGAAATATGGAAAACTATGAGGGCCTATTCTAATTCATATGCCGTTAAATAGCATCAAAGTTATTATAAATTGTCTTGCAACTCAAATAATCTTTTTTTTTTCCTATACTGATTTAAATGCATAAGCTCTTCGGAAAACCATATAATTTTGCATTCCTCTTGTGGACATAATCTTAGTAGAGGTACTAGGACCTTTGAGCAAAAGTAGTTTGGTGATAATGCTACCCAATGATTCTTGAGTCAGTTGTAAAGACAAAAGAGATGATCTTCCACGTCCAAACTGACATCTGAGTCTTACTGCAGCCCAGGCTGGAATGTAATGGCATGACTTCCGCTCACTGCAACCTCCACCTCCATAGTTCAAGTGCTTCTCCTATCTAGGACTCCTGAGTAGCTGGGACTACAGGCATGAACCCCCACACCTGGCTATGTTTTGTATTTTTAGTAGAGACGAGGTTTTGCCATGTTTGCCAGGCTATTCTCAAACTACTGACCTCAGGGGATCTGCCTGCCTTGGTTGCCCAAAGGGCTGGGATTACAGGTGTGAGCCACCATGCCCAGCTTTCAGATATTCTCTTATTGCTCATGAATGTACTTTTGTTTCCCGTTAGCATTTCTTGTAGGACAGTCTGATGTTAATGAAATTACTCAGCTTTTGATTATTTGGTAAGATCTATAGTTTTCCTTCATGTTTGAAGGATATTTTAACTGGATACACTAGTCTAGTATAAAAGAGTGTTTGTTGTTGTTGTTTGTTAGTTTCCTTTAGAACTTTAAATATTTCATGCTATTCCCTCCTGGCCTATACAATTTTCACCGAGAAGTCTGCTTCCAGACATAGTAGAGCTCCTTTGTATGCTATTTCTTTGTTTTCTCTTGTTGCTTTTAGAATCCTTTCTTCATCCTTGACATCTGAGAGTTTGATTATTACATGTCTTTAGGTAGTTTTCTTTAGTTTATATCTGCTGAGTGTTCTATAACCTTCTTGTACTTGGATATTTATGTCTTTCTCTTGGTTTGGAAAGTTCTCTATAATTTTCCCTTTCAGTAAAGTTTCTACCTGTATCGCTCTCTTCACCTCCTCTTTAAGGCTAATAACTCTTAGATTTGTCCTTCTGAAAATATTTTCTAGACATGCTTCATTCTTTTTAATACATTTTTCCTTTGTCACTTCTGGGTATTTTCAAATAGCCTGTCTTCATGTTCACTAATTCTTTCTTCTGCTTGACCATCTGCTGTTAAGAGACTCTGATACATTCTTCAGTATATCACTTGTATTTTCAGTTCCATAATGTCTGCTTTATTCTTTGTAATCATTTCAGTATTTGTTAAATTTATCTGATAGGACTCTGAATTCCTTCTCTGTGTTATCTTGCATTTCCCTGAGCTTCCTCAAAATAGTTATTTTTGAATTCCATATCTGAAAGGTCAAATATCTCTGTCTCTCTGGGATTGGTTACTAGGTGTTACTTAGTTTGTTTAGTGAGGTCAGTTCCACGCATTTGAAGGGATTTGGGTATCGTGATCTAAGTCTTTGATCTCTACTGTAGCCATATCTACATTATGGGACACCCCAGGCCAGCTAATGGTGTGGCTCCTGTAGACTTGCACTGAGTCCAGCTCAGTACTCTTGGTGGTAAAATATGGAAGAATTCCATGGATTACCAGACAGTGACTCTTGCTCTCTTCCCTTACTTTCCCACAAATAGCAGGAGTCTTTCTCTCTTTGATGAGCTAGGAGAGGGGTAACACAGGCACCACTGTGGCCGACACCACTGTCATTGCACTGGATCAGAGCTGAATCAGACCAGCACTGGGTTTTGCCCAAGACCTGTGGTGATCACCGCCTGGCTACTGCCTATGTTCATTCAAGAGCCGTGGACTCTACAGTCAGCACGTAGCAAATACAGCCAGACTTGTGTCTTTCCCTTTCGGGTGGTGAGTACCCACCCACCCACCCACCCAACCCCCAGTCCTGGCCAGGTTTAGAGATGCCATTCAGGAGACAGAGCCTGGTATAGGGAACCTTAGGAATCTATTAATACCTGGCACTCTATTCTACTCTGGCTTAGTTGGCAGCCAAGCTATAAGACAATGTCCTTCCCATTCTTCCCTCACCTTTCCTTAAGCAGAGCAGTCTCTGCCCAGGGCCACCACTCTCCTCAGCCGTGGCAAGTACTGCCTGGCTTCCACTAATGTTCACTCAAGGACCAGGGGTTCTTCAGTCAGCTTGGGGTGAATGCTACCAGTCCTGAGTCCCTTCCTCAGAATAGTGGGTTCCCATATTGCCCAGGGTAGGTCTACAAATGCCATCCAGGAGTCATGGCCTGGAACTGGAGACTCCAGGAGGCTGCTTGGTACTGTACCCCACTGGGGTTAAGCTGGTACCTGTGCTACAGGACAACATCTTCTTTAATCTTCCTACTTCTTTCCCTAAGCAGAAGGAGTCTCCCTCCATGTTCACTATAGCTAGGTATGCTTTGGGTCATACCTGAAGCCAGAGCCACCCTGGGTGTCACCCAAGGCCCACGGGGAGTATTGCCCGGGCAATACTGATGTTTATTCAAGGCTCAATGACTCTTTAATAAGTAGCTGATGAATCATTCCAGGACAGGAGTTCTTTTCTTCAAGGCGGTGGGTTCTCTTATGGCCCACAGCATGTCTAGAAATGCCGTCTGGGAGCTAGGGTCTGGAACAAGGTCCTCAGGACTGTGCCTGGTGACATTCTCCTCTGGCTGAGATGTTGTTCGAGTTGCAACACTAAAGTTCCCTCTCTTTTTTTTTTTTTTAACTTACTTTAAGTTCAGGTGTATAAGTTCAGGTTTTTTACATAGGTAAATTTGGGTCATGGGAAGTTGAAATTCTCTTTATTCTCTTCTCTCCTTTCCTCAAGCAGAGGGAAGGATTTTCTCTGGAAGCTGTGATCTGTGTTTTCTGGGACTGGGGAGAGATAACACAAGCACTGCCTTAACTGCCCAAGTTGGTATCTCACTGTGTCACATGCACTCCTAGTCAGGTAGATTCAAACCCAGCACAGCACCAGGTATTGCATTTTTTGAGACCTAGATGACCTTTCCAGTTTATGTAGGACTCCAAAGGACCATAGCCCGTGTTTGGGGATCTTTCCAGGACTCAAGTTACTACTGCTAGAATAGAAGATTCACCTCTGGCTAGGGCTGGTTTAAATGCTCTTTCCACAGGTGCTGGCTGAGTTTTGTCCCATGCTGCCTTCTGTTGTAATAGAGCAGCACTGAGCTGCAATGCAAAATCTGATCATCACCGTGTCCTCCCTCCCACAAGCACACAGATTCTCTCTCCACACCATGCAGCCACTGCAGGGAGTGAGGTTCGGGGAAGGGTAGGATAGATGATTCCATACTGTGTTTCCTTCCCTCTTCATTGCCTCTTTCCTGAATATGATGGTAAAACCAGATACTGTGTTTCCTCACTTGATTTTTGGCTCTTACGAAGGTGTAGTTTTGTGGATAGTTGTTCAATGTGGTGTTGCTGCAGGGGGGACAATCACTGGAGGTTTCTATTTGGTCATCTTGCTCAACCTCCTCCTCTATGTTATTGTTTTAATGAAAAAAATTCTTAAAATTATAAAGACTATATTTGTAAATTATTTTTGGAGCAATAGCCTATTAATATTTTTAAAACAATTTAATTTTACATTGCCAAATGAAATGTAAGACATTAACACATAATTTGAGAACAGTCCAGAAAGGGATTAATTTGTCATAATTGATTATATTCCTTGCCCTAAATTTAAAAATTATAGAACACATGCCCAGAAAGTCAAATCTTTTGATATAATAAATCTACTTTTTGAGACTGACAAAAAACTATCAAGTATCAGCTTATTGTCACCAGTATCAGGTAAAACATAGTTGCTCTGATTGTTTCGGTCAACATCTAGGTCATAAAAGCTTATTAAGGAAACTTCACATATGTACTATCCCAAAAAGATTGATTGAGTTTATCTTGCTATAAAGATCATATTTATGATTATTTGAAGAATTTTAACTATTTGCATCATTGTGTAATGCACAGGCAATTTTTAATGGGTGGTCATCTATAATTAATATATTTTCTTTGTAGAATAAGGTAAGAATATAACAAAATGGCACTTAAAATATTGATGTGATAAATACAATTAGAATTTTTTTCTCAAAATTTACATTGATATACATATTTTTTGCAATATATCATTCCATATTCCTCTGGAAGAAATACAAGTAATTTAATTAAGGCAGAGCACATTCTTTCTGATAATAATATATTATTGTATACTATTAAGATTCACTAATGAACTGGAGGTAAAATTAAATTATATTTGTCTAAAGCATTAAGTGATTGGTCATAAAAACTAAGAATTCTGTCTTAAGAATTCTTAAGAAAGTATTAAACAAAGACCTACTCACAAAAATATGCTTATTTACCTATAGATATATCTTAATTTTAATCTTATAACTTTGGCACAAAAATTATAAAAATTATATAATTATAAAATTGTTTTTTAAATAAACATTTACTGATGTTTATTGAGAAAACTCAAAAAATAAGCATAGCCAATTTGATTAAATTAGGGATGCAATAGAAATTAACATAGAAAAATATCATAAAATGTATCTCACTGTAGATTCATGTGAAACACAGTAAGAACAAAGGATATGAACAATTTAGCATGTAAATGTGTTTTAATCCACACACACATTATGTTGCATCTAATTAGACCCACAAACAATTTTATAATCATTTGTAATTAAAAACAGAATTGTTTTAGAAATTTTTAACACCAATTCACCTATATTTATGTATTACATGTGAGAATTTTTTTGTGAATAGAAACAAATAATATGTATCTATGAAAATATTATAACAATAGGAACATGATTTGTTAGCAATTATTGAAAACATATTCAAATAGAAAAAATACAGAAATTTGGGGAATCACTTGTGGCCATTTAGCCTTCCATGAACATAATACTTCCAAATTATAGCAGACTGTCTCATTCTCAATTTTCTTAAACCCTATAAGAAACTGGGTTTAATGACAAATGTTATTGAAAATTAAAAAGCAATTATTAAAACTTAACAGTAATAGATTGTTATTTCATTTTTAGAAAGCTATTTAAATCAATGATAAGAAATTGCACTTGCTTCATCTTTTACATAATTTTAAAATAATGGTCACCTTTTGTGTTCCTTCAAGAACTGCGTTGTATATTTGGATATCAGGCATTTAGCTGTGTATCTATAAATCAAACATTTAAAAATATTTTAATCAAAACAAAATGTTTTTTGTAATCAATTACTTCTGTCATGCAGTTGGTTATTTGACAGTCATAAATATTTTATTAGTCATATAATTAGTTTATGAAATAAAGCAACAGATTATGCAACATGCAATGGCTTATTTTTAAAAAATTGTAAAAGTGGAAATTTTATTCTAGCTTGATGTAGATGGGAGGTCACATGAAAGTGAGTCATATTCCATACTTAGCCATATTTACCATTGAAACAATATAAAAATAATTTTGAAATAAACTCCAACTCCCCACTTGTTTAAATTTTTATAAGAGATTTTGAGAATGCACAAGCAAAGACCAAGCTATAATGATGCAACATTTCTGATGGAGCTGGCTCCCCTATCATCAGACTTGTATTTAAATTATATAATCGAATCCTAACCCCTGAGTGCTCCAGGCAGCCCTTAGAGATGATCAAGAGAAACATACTCATATCATAAATGAGGTAGTTGAGAGCATAGGGAGGTAAGGTGTATATAATAAACTGAATATTTTACATAAAAATTGTGTGCATTTATGCAGTGATGGCAATTTTCCAAATAATAGGTATTCTGATTTATTACTAATAACACAGGACTATAATCTAGTTGCCATAACTGACTGCCCAAGCAGCCTAATCTATCTTACCTTTATGTTGAAACTCACAAAAAAAACAATGCTTTTAACTTTAAAGCCATGATTGCCTTAAATATCATGAAGACAATTGTGTATTTTATATAAAACTTGAGGACTTACCTCAACATGAATTTGAAATAGAAGAACATAGAATGCAGAGGAGGTATTATAGGAATGGTTTTGGATTACTGTTGAAAAGAATAATATGATGTAAGTAATACAGAAAGGAATAGTATGGTCCAACACTCCAAGTGTAAACAGTGCATGCATTTATATCAAATACAAGCATTGTTTCCTAATTAAAGAGCTTTTAAAATTCGACTTTGTTTTTATTTCATTTATTTTTAGTAAAATTTAATGGATTGAGAAACTCAGCCACTGGTGAATGTAATGCTTTAGGAAATGGACTCCAAAAATACACTGATCATGTCATAAGTGAAATCGTTCACTTCAAAACTGTTACATTCAAAATAGAACTGCACTTGGTAAGTCACAGTGCTACCAATAGTAATTTTAGGTAACTGTCACTTTAAAAGTATCCATCAACTCTGCCTAAATATACATCATTTTTATATAAAAACCCTGGTATCTTCTTTCAACATATATTTCAAAGAAAGGTAATACAGTGAATAAGTCTTAAAAGCAGCTACATTTCCTTGTTATGCCACTGTGAAATAAAATTGTAGTCATTAGACAAAAAAGTGAATAAAATTGGTTATATACTACATAGTGACCTTGATATTGATTTAAAAAAATATTTTTATACCGTGCATGATACCAAAACAACTACTGTTTCACAACCTCACCTCTTTGAAGAAACTATTTTCCATTTGAAAAAAACATTGCACTTGGCAGTTAAAAGCAGAGCTTAATGGCCAGGAACATTTTGGTAGCTGGGATTATAATGGAAGTAGAGACAAGATATTATGGTAATACAACTGCATACAATTTGAGGCATATGAAACCTTAAATTTATTTTAAGCTTCGCAGTTTTGAATAAGTAAGTATGTATATGAAATCCTATTTTTAACTTAGAATATTAGGAGGCATAGTGGAGACAGATAAAATAAAAACTTTGGATTTGTTTAATTAGTCAACATTTTGCTTAATGGGTTTTTAATATATGCTCTTGTTTTCCATACCTCTGAAATATACTAGAAATCCACCTCTGAAATACACTCGAATTTTGTTAGCTAGGTTTTCCAACAAAATACTAGGTTTTTGTTTTTGTTGTTGTTAAGATGTTGCCTGTGAGCCTCAGGCAATCTCTAGGTCCTTTTTAGTTCAAGATATTTCAACTGAGAAATTGCCAATTAGTTCCAATTTTGATGATGATATTCATGATGTGGTCTCTAATGTAATAATTTTTTGGGAAAATTTGGTGACATGTTTCCTCAGGATACAAAGACCAATATACTCAGCATTCTATATCACTGTCTAAATGTGACATAGTCTGTCAATGCTAACATATTTAAATAGAAAGTGAAAAACTCAATTCATTTTTGTCTCTGCAATGTCAAATATACAGTCAGGTTCTTGAGTGTGTCTTGGTGTCTGACTAGTTGAACAACTAGGATATATGTTTGTAATCTGGTGATAACAGTTATTGGCCATATTGACTGCACTACAAGAGTAATAGTCATATCAAATTTAAATCTCCTCAGGTAAAATCATGTCCGGAAAATTGCGTTCAGTCATTATAATTATATTTTAAGGCAGACATTTATACTGGCGCACACCCATGGGACTATGGCCAGTATGATAATGGGGTAACTTGAATAACACCTTATAAGAAATGATTAGGGTCACTGAGAAGTTCCAACTGAAAAAGAGAATGGCTGGTTACAAAAAAAAAAAAAAAAAAAAGAAAGAAGCATGGTTGTTTAAAAATATTGCATGAATTTTCTTGTGGATAATACTCTAGACTGAGTCTAAAAGGCCCCAAAAAAGAACTAAAATCAATGGGCAAATTATTTGGAAATTCAAAAGAGATAGAATTTCCTGAAAATTGTAGCAGTCTGAAATTAGAATGCTTTGTCATTGTTAGATGTCTTAAAGAGTGGATGAGGCTGGGCACGGTGGCTCATGCCCATAATCCCAGCACTCTGGGAGGCCAAGGTGGGTGGATCACGAGGTCTGGAGTTCGAGACCAGCCTAGCCAACATGATGAAACCCTGTCTGTACTAAAAATACAAAAATTGGCCAGGCACAGTGGGGAGCACCTGTAATGTCAGCTACTTGGGAGGCTGAGGCAGGAGAATTGCTTGAACCCAGAGGCAGAGGTTACAGTGAGCCAAGATCACTCCACTGCACTCCAGCCTGGGTGACAGAGCAATACTCCATCTTGGGGGGGAATGCATGCCCAGAATCAAGATTTTGATAATGAAACCTCTATCTTCTCATGTAATTCTGGTGTTCTGTGAATTTAAAAACTGAAATATTTCCTTGTGATAAACTGTAAAGTTTTCTTTTTTTCCAAATGTTTCAATGTTCCAGATGTCCAAGATAGGAGTTTATTAGGTTGAACAGTATTAAATTGCCAGCTTTGTCGGTCCAAGGTGGTTGAATCACAGTAATTTAATGTGGTTATCTGTGTCCATAGCTCTGTAAGACTATCCTGAAACAGGATAGAATGAGGAGGAACAAGACTGCTAGTAATCTCCATCGTCTAGTATTTGCCCTGCTAGTACAGTTGAAACCAAATTCAGGAAATTGTAGGTGCTTCATTATTATTAATAATAATATTATTGCCAAGATTTCAAACTCTATTCACCCTAATTTCTTGTACTATATTGGTCTAATGGAGAAACAAACAACAACCAGCCCGAAAAACAAACAAAAAATTAGGTGAGCTAAAAGTAGAGAAAATTCTTGAAAACTGGGTAATATTTTGGAAGTTAGGTTGTATCTTTATGGTTTCTGTTTTTTGCATAATAATAAGCAGGGCATGAGAAATGGATTTATAATCATTATGATATAAATAATTATATATAAGAAAAAGTAAAGCCAGATAAAAGGAGAAGTGGGAGAAACAAGGTAATGGTAAGTGGTTCAGATATCTGCTCTCAGTCTCAGCTGTCTCTAATTCTTTTTTTTTTTTTTCCCATTTATTTATTTTATTGCATTTTAGGTTTTGGGGAACATGTGAAGAACATGCAAAATTGTTGCATAGGAACACACCTAGCAGTGTGATCTGCTGCCTTCCTCCCCATCACCTACATTTGGCATTTCTCCCCCTGCTATCCCTCCCCAGCTTCCCACCCCCCACCGTCCCTCCCCTATTTCCCCCCAAGTGACCCCAGTGTGTAGTGCTCCCCTCCCTGTGTCCATGTGTTCTCATCGTTCAACACCCGCCTATGAGTGAGAACATGCGGTGTTTGATCTTCTGCTCGTCTGTCAGTTTGCTGAGAATGATGGTTTCCAGGTTCATCCATGTTCCTACAAAGGACCCAAACTCATCATTTTTGATGGCTGCATAATATTCCATGGTGTATATGTGCCACATTTTCCCTATCCAGTCTATCGTCGACGGGCATTTGGGTTGGTTCCAGGTCTTTGCTATTGTAAACAGTGCTGCAATGAACATTCGTGTGCACGTGTCCTTATAGTAGAACGATTTGTAATCCTTTGGATATATACCCAGTAAAGGGATTGCTGGGTCAAATGGAATTTCTATTTCTAGGTCCTTGAGGAATCGCCACACTGTCTTCCACAATGGTTGAACTAATTTACACTCCCACCAACAGTGTAAAAGTGTTCCTATTTCTCCACATCCTCTCCAGCATCTGTTGTCTCCAGATTTTTTAATGATCGCCATTCTAACTGGCATGAGATGGTATCTCAATGTAGTTTTGATTTGCATTTCTCTGATGACCAGTGATGATGAGCATTTTTTCATATGTTTGTTGGCCTCACGTATGTCTTCTTTTGTAAAGTGTCTGTTCATATCCTTTGCCCACTTTTGAATGGGCTTGTTAGTTTTTTTTCTTGTAAATCTGTTTTAGTTCTTTGTACATTTTGGATATCAGCCCTTTGTCAGATGGATAAGCTGCAAAAATTTTTTCCCAATCTGTTGGTTGCCAATTCACTCTAATGATTGTTTCTTTTGCTGTGCAGAAGCTGTGGAGTTTGATTAGGTCCCATTTGTCTATTTTGGCTTTTGTTGTCAATGCTTTTGGTGTTTTGGTCATGAAGTCCTTGCCTACACCTACGTCCTGAATGGTTTTGCCTAGATTTTCTTCTAGGGTTTTTATGGTGTTAGGTCTTATGTTTAAGTCTTTAATCCATCTGGAGTTAATTTTAGTGTAAGGTGTCAGGAAGGGGTCCAGATTCTGCTTTCTGCACATGGCTAGCCAGCTTTCCCAACACCATTTATTGAACAGGGAATCCCTTCCCCATTGCTTGTTTTTGTCTGGTTTGTCAAAGATCAGATGGTTGTAGATATGTTGTGTTGCCTACGAGACCTCTGTTCTGTTCCATTGGTCTATATCTCTGTTTTGGTACCAGTACCATGCTGTTTTGATTACTGTAGCCTTGTAGTATAGTTTGAAGTCTGGTAGTGTGATGCCCCCTGCTTTGTTCTTTTTGCTTAGAATTGACTTGGCTATGTGGGCTCTCTTTTGGTTCCATATGAAGTTTAAGGTGGTTTTTTCCAGTTCTGCGAAGAAGGTCATTGGTAGCTTGATGGGGATAGCATTGAATCTGTAGATTACTTTGGGCAGTATGGCCATTTTCACAATATTGATTCTTCCTTACCATGATCATGGAATGTTTCTCCATCTGTTTGTGTCCTCTCTTATTTCGTTGAGCAGTGGCTTGTAGTTCTCCTTGAAGAGGTCCTTTACATTCCTTGTTAGTTGTATTCCTAGGTATTTTATTCTCTTTGTGGCAATTGTGAATGGAAGTTTGTTCTTGATTTGGCTCTCTTTAAGTCTGTTATTGGTGTATAGGAATGCATGTGATTTTTGCACATTGATTTTGTATCCTGAGACTTTGCTGAACTTGCTTATCAGTTTCAGGAGGTTTGGGGCTGAGACGATGGGGTCTTCTAGATATACAATCATGTCGTCTGCAAATAGAGACAATTTGACTTCCTCCTTTCCTATTTGAATGCCCATTATTTCTTTTTCTTGCCTGATTGCTCTGGCTAGAACTTCTAATACTATATTGAATAGCAGTGGTGAGAGCGGGCATCCTTGTCTGGTGCCACATTTCAAGGGGAATGCTTCCAGTTTTTGCCCATTCAGTATGATATTGGCTGTTGGTTTGTCATAAATAGCTTTTATTATTTTGAGATACATTCCATCGATACCTAGCTTATTGAGTGTTTTTAGCATAAAGGGCTGCTGAATTTTGTCAAAGGCCTTCTCTGCATCAATTGAGATAATCATGTGGTTTTTGTCTTTGGTTCTGTTTATGTGGTGAATTACGTTTATAGACTTGCGTATGTTGAACCAGCCTTGCATCCCCGGGATGAAGCCTACTTGATCATGGTGGATAAGCTTTTTGATGTGCTGTTGCAATCGGCTTGTCAGTATTTTATTGAAGATTTTTGCATCTATGTTCATCATGGATATTGGCCTGAAGTTTTCTTTTCTTGTTGAGTCTCTGCCGGGTTTTGGAATCAGGATGATGTTGGTGTCGTAAAATGATTTGGGAAGAATTCCCTCTTTTTGTATTGTTTGGAATAGTTTCAGAAGAAATGGTACCAGCTCCTCTTTGTATCTCTGGTAGAATTCAGCTGTGAACCCATCTGGACCTGGGCTTTTTTTGGGTGGTAAGCTCTTAATTGCTGCCTCAACTTCAGATCTTGTTATGGGTCTGTTCAGGGATTCAGCTTCTTCTTGGTTTAGGTTTGGCAGGAGGCAAGTGTCCAGGAATTTATCCATTTCTTCCAGGTTTATTAGTTTGTGTGCATAGAGTTGTTTGTAATAATCTCTGATGATGGTTTGAATTTCTGTGGAATCTGTGGTGATATCCCCTTTATCATTTTTTATTGCATCAATTTGATTATTCTCTCTTTTCTTTTTTATTAGTCTGGCTAGTGGTCTGTCTATTTTTTTTATCTTTTCAAAAAACCAGCTCCTGGATTTATTGATTTTTTGAAGGGTTTTTTGTGTCTCTATCTCCTTCAGTTCTGCTCTGATCTTAGCTATTTCTTGTCTTCTGCTAGACTTTGAGGTTTTTTGATCTTGCTCCTCTAGCTCTTTCAGTTTTGACGATAGGGTGTCAATTTTTGTTCTCTCCTTCCTTCTCATGTGGGCACTTATTGCTATATATTTTCCTCTAGAGACTGCTTTAAATGTGTCCCAGAGATTCTGGTATGTTGTGTCTTCATTCTCGTTGGTTTCGAAGAACATCTTTATTTCTGCCTTCATTTCATTGTTTATCCAGTCAACATTCAAGAGCAAGTTGTTCAGTTTCCATGAAGCTGTGCAGTTCTGAGTTAGTTTTTGAATTCTGAGTTCTAACTTGATTGCACTGTGGTCTGAGAGACTGTTTGTTACGATTTCCATTCTTTTGCATTTGCTGAGGAGTGATTTACTCCCAATTATGTAGTCAATTTTAGAGTAGGTGTGATGTGGTGCTGAGAAGAATGTATATTCTGTGGATTTGGGATGGAAAGTTCTGTAAATGTCTATTAGGTTTGCTTGTTCCAGGTCTGAGTTCAAGTCCTGGATATCCTTGTTAATTTTCTGTCTGGTTGATCTGTCTAATGTTGACAATGGGGTGTTAAAGTCTCCCACTATTATTGTGTGGGAGTCTAAGTCTCTTTGTAAGTCATTAAGAACTTGCCTTATGTATCTGGGTGCTCCTGTATTGGGTGCGTATATATTTAGGATCGTTAGCTCTTCTTGTTGCATTGGTCCTTTTACCATTATGTAATGTCCCTCTTTGTCTCTTATGATCTTTGTTGCTTTAAAGTCTAATTTATCAGAGATGAGAATTGCAACTCCTGCTTTTTTTTGCTCTCCATTTGCTTGGTAAATCTTCCTCCATCCCTTTATTTTGAGACTTTGTGTATCCTTGCATGTGAGATGAGTTTCCTGGATACAGCACACCGATGGGTTTTGTCTTTTTATCCAATTTGCCAGTCTGTGTCTTTTGATTGGGGCATTTAGTCCATTTACATTTAGGGTTAATATTGTTATGTGTGAATCTGATACTGCCATTTTGGTGCTAGCTGGCTGTTTTGCCCTTTAGTTGAGCTGGTACTTGTTCCTTTATATGTGTAGAGCCTCTTTCAGGAGGTCTTGTAGAGCTGGCCTGGTGGTGACGAAATCTCTGAGTACTTGCATGTTTCCGAAGGATTTTATTTTTCCTTCACTTATGAAGCTTAGTTTGGCTGGATAGGAGATTCTGGGTTGAAAGTTCTTTTCTTTAAGGATGTTGAATATTGGCCCCCATTCTCTTCTGGCTTGTAGGGTTTCTGCTGAGAGATCTGCTGTGATTCTGATGGGCTTCCCTTTATGGGTAACCCGAACTTTCTCTCTGGCTGCTCTTAGTATTTTCTCCTTCATTTCGACCCTGGTGAATCTGACGATTATGTGCCTTGGGGTTGCTCTTCTTGAGGAATATCTTTGTGGTGTTCTCTGTATTTCCTGGACTTGAATGTTTGCCTGCCTTGCTAGGTTGGGGAAGTTTTCCTGGATAATTTCCTGAAGAGTATTTTCCAGCTTGGATTCATTCTCTTCGTCGCATTCGGGTACGCCTATCAAACGTAGATTAGGTCTTTTCACATAGTCCCACATTTCTTGGAGACTTTGTTCATTCCTTTTTACCCTTTTTTCTCCAGTCTTGCCTTCCCGTTTTATTTCATTGAGTTGATCTTCGACCTCTGATATCCTTTCTTCTGCTTGGTCCATTCGGCTGTTGATACTTGTGTATGCTTCACGAAGTTCTCGTGTTGCAGTTTTCAGCTCCATCAATTCACTTATATTCCTTTCTATTTTGTCCATTCTTGTTAGCATTTCGTCAAATCTTTTTTCAAGGTTCTTAGTTTCTTTGCATTTGGTTAGAACATGTTCTTTAAGTTCACAGAAGTTTCTTACTACCCACCTTCTGAATTCTGATTCTGTCATTTCATCACACTTGTTCTCCATCCAACCTTGTTCCCTTGCTGGTGAGGAGTTGTGATCCCTTTTAGGAGGAGAGGTGTTCTGGTTTCGGGTGTTTTCTTCCTTTTTGCACTGGTTTCTTCCCATCTTTAAGGATTTATCCACCTGTCGACTTTGTAGTTGCTGGCTTTCAGATTGGGTCTCAAATCTTTCAGATTGATGTTCTGTTTGTTGATGATGAGGTTATTTCTGCTTCTTGGTTTTCCTTCTGACAGTCTGGCCCCTCTGCTGTAGGTCTGCTGAGGTTCACTCCAGGCCCTGCTTGCCTGGGGTTCACCTGCAGAAGCTGCTGAGCAGCAAGGGTTGTTACCAGTTTTCTTCTTCTGCTATCTTTGTCCCAGAAGGATACCCGCCTAGTGTCAATCTGATCTCTCCTCTATGAGGTGTCTTTTTGGATATATAGGGGTCAGGGAGCTGCTTGAGGAGACGGTCTTTTCTTTATAGGAGCTCAAATGGTGAGTTGTGAGCTCTGTTGTTGTTCATTCAGAGCTGCTGGGCAGGTACTTTTAGGTCTGCTGCAGCAGAACTCATAAACTGCTTTTTGTTCCCAGGTGCTCTGTCCCAGGGATTTAGGGCTTTATGAGTTTCCGTTATGCTTCCGCCTTCTTTTTTTTTTTTTTTTTCCTTCAGACCTGCCCAGCTCAGCAAGGAGGCAGCCTAGTCACTGTCAGCCTATAGCAGCTTTGCTGAGCTGCTGTGGGCTCTGCCCCGCTGCCAAGTGAACTTCCCTGCAGTCCTGTTTATATGGGTGTAGTTAGAACTGCTTTGGCTATGGTGGCCCGCCTCTGTTGGGGTGGAGTCTCTCTGCTGTGGCGGGTTGCCTTGGCAACGGCGGGCTGCCTCAGCAATGGCGGGTTGCCTTGGCAACGGCGGGCTGCCTCGGTAATGGCGGAAGCCCCTCCTCCACAGAGCTGGACCGTCCTGGGCTCAGCTGTGCTTGCTGTGAAACTCTCAATCCAGAGTTTCTGGTTGCTGTTCTTTTGTGGGGGTGGGGCCAGCTGAGCCTGATCGCCTGGCTCCCTGCCTCAGAGCCTTTTTTAAGTTGGTGTTCCAGTCGCCTGTTGAAGAGGCGCCGGGGTCTGTTTGTTTTCCCCTGTGGCTTAAACAGTGGCACTGAGGTTTGTGGTGCTTTTTTTTTTTTTTTTTTTTGCCCTGGAATCTACTGTCCTGGTTCTCTGCTCAGTCCCCTTTTTGAACCGGCATATGGGTGACTTCCCGTGGCTCCAATCGCCAGCCTAAAGGGCTCCCGACCGGTGTATTTTGTACGGAGAACCGGGCTCCAGGGCGCCGACAAAGCAGCCGCGCGGGGCAAAGCAGCGGCGCTGGCCGGCACAGCCGCGCTGGCCGAAACAGCCGCACTGGCGACCGTGGAGCTCCTCTGCCCGGGAATTTCCTAGTCTGTGGGCAATAAAAACGCGGCGTCCACTCACCCTCTGCGCTTTCACTGGGAGCTGCAATCCTGAGCTGTTCCTAAACGGCCATCTTCTGTCTCTAATTCTTTAAGTGACCCCTTAGCAAGGCATGAAATCTTTCATGACCTGAATTGGCTCTTCTGTAACATGAGCGAGTTGGACTAATTGAGCTCTAGACAATGTTTGAAATCCAAAATTCTATCACTATTTGAAATTATAAAGAAAGCAAAATATAGCATCCCAGTAAATGCAGTAGAATAATATAATATTTAACGGAGAAATTGATATTTTATCACATTGAAGTTAATGGTGAAAAAATGTTTAGAAGCCAAATTATTATTGAAGGATTTATTCCATGAGAGAAAAAGGTATATATCATGCCGTGTTTTCCATCCTCATTTTTTGTATTTAGATTAAATGCATTTCATGGACTTGGTTTGAAGGCCAGCTTGGTCACTTGTTGGCTTTGTTACTCTGGTCAGCGTGACGATACTTCTGTCGTATGTCTGATTACAGGAACTATTAATAAATGACTTCTGGCACCGTGTGCTCTAACAACCAATCACTGTGGTTGGTGTTGAAACCTCATTTCCCATTGGCTCCTCCCAGCCAATGTCTGAACATGGCAGGAATATTAAGGCACATTCATTGTTCTAAGATGTGTGACTTTTCTGATGGTGATTCTGGCTTGAAAAAAAAATACCAGATGATGTTGGTATTCTTGCCAAAGTCTCCTTGGAACAACATTGGATTTTAAGGTGCTTCCACACAACCTTCCTTCCTTGCCTGTTTCCTTCAGTCATGATCAGAGCTACCTCAAATCTGATAGTCTCCTTCTATTGGCTTTCACCTCTTTAACTGTCACACATATTTTCCTTGATATATCTGTAGCATGTCTAATCTTATCTAAGTATCTACTTCTTGGAGGACTTGGAATAATAAAACTCTTAAATTCTTCATGTTTTATTTAGCTTTGTCATCTGAAAATTGGAGATGATACCTAACTCATTTGGTTATTATGAGGTTAAATGATATCATCTATGAACATTTAACTTATTGCTTATATAATGCTAGCATTTATTATTATGCTATAGCCAAACTCGGTAACTCATTAGTCTCTATATTATTTGGTCTCATCACTTGTGTTCAAATTATGCCCCCAACCTAAATTGCCCTCTTCATTTACACATACCTATTTACTTAATCTTGTATTAGAATCATTATTAAAGCCCTCTCTTTCATAGAACTTTCAAAAAGGTGTATCATTTTCCTTTTTAGAACTACTATCATACTTAAAATATTTTCTCTTGAGCAGCCATTATGCCTATTCTAGATGGTATGTGTTAAGGGGCCAGTGTCTCTGTCTCAACCATATTTATATTTCTGGAAACCTGGCACTCAATAAATGACAGTTAACTAAAAAATGTAAAATTAAAATGTAACAATTTAAAAACTTTATTTACTGGTAAGCCAGCGATCATAAGTAGAAATTGGCCACAAAAAATGTGAAGTTTTTGTCAAATTCAACGAGAATACCTTCATAGATTTGAAGAAGGGTTTGACAAAACAGGATGTATGTTTTATATTTGATGTTTAGAAGACACAATTATTGGTTTCTAAACATCAAATGCTAATATTTATGGCAGCTTTATTCATAATTGCCCCAAATGGGAAGAAACAAAGATATTCCTAAATAGTTGAATGTATAAGCAAATGAGGTAATCCATACAGTGGAATCGTACTCAGTTATAAGAGGAAATTAGCTATCAAGTAAAATTAAGACATGGGGAAACCTTCAATGCATGTAGCCATATGAAAGAAGAAAGTCTGAAAAGGCAAATTACTGTATGATTCTAACTTTATGACATTCTGGAAAGAGCAATACTACTGAGACAGTGAAAAGATCAGTAGTTGCCAGAGATTCAGTGGGAAGGAGAGAGAGATAAAGAGGTGTAGCACAAGGTGTTTTTAGGTGGGTGAAATTATTCTGTGTGATACCAACAAATACTCTCTGGGGTAGATATTGGGCTAAGATATAAGTTTGGTTCTAAAATGAAATGTTGTACACATTATGTCAATTTTTTTAAAGAATACAGTTGTCATGTGCGTGCTACCTCTGTAACTTACTAACCACGCATCCTATCTCCCTAGAAGTCCTCACTTGAATATTCTCTAACATTAATAACTAATCTGCATTAGCCTAAATAACAGATAGACTCTGTAAACAAAAATATATTTATCCAGGAGAAGGGCATTGCAACAAGGGTATTTGTGCCATAGTAAACTATGTATGTATTTAGGGAGGCAAAGGAAGACAAATGTTTTAAAGGAAAAAACAATCCTTTAAAAGGATTATATAAATGTTTTGAGAGAATTGTTTTGGCTGCAAAGATCAATAACAAGAATTGATGCTGAGTCTGAAGTCAGACAGGTAATTGAAGGGCAGGTACACTAGCAAAACTATTTTTAGTGTAAGGTTGTCATGGCCTCAGGTGTACAAGTGTGAACTACTTTTCTTCCTGTCTTCATAGCCTTTCTTGGCTCCATTACTCAGGTTTGATGTTGTTTGTTTCTTGTTTAGCATTAATGACTACCTTTGATTCTGACAACTTTGATATCTGTAAGATAACCTGTGCTGTTAAACTGATACGTGTAAGATAACCCGTGTTATTAAACTGATGAGAAAGACACGTGGGTCTCAGGATATAATGTCCTTTCCCACATTGAACCCAGATCAGTGACTCTGAGAAATCAACTGACTGCCACTAGCAGGGATTAAACAGGAAAGGTTCTCCCCTCCCTGAGCCCTGGCATGCTCTGATAAATGGCATATTTAAAAAGCTACAGGATTTATTCACAGCAAGGAGTGTATTATGAAGAATCTTAGGCACAGGCATATGGTGGTAGGCTTCGGATCTTTGGGTATTTGTCTTAAATACTGTAACTTTATTATTTGGATGCATGTAGATTCCTACATTATCAAACATGAAGGAATGAGAATCCAAAATGTATTCCATAGCTAAGCCTAAATGACACTGTCTCAGATTATCTATGGTTCTTATCCCCTCCATTAGTGCAAGTAATCGAGTATTTGAATTTGAAAGTGCAAGTTTATCTCATTGTTCCATTATGGGTAATAAAAGTGACCTATGTGAGGATATTAGATTAGTGATTTTACTTAGTATTCACCTTATGCTTAGAACGTGTGAAATTGTTAACTCATTCAAATTAAGTCATTATCCAGTTATGTAACAAATAGACTTGTGCTTAAAAAGCTTAACTAAGCAGGTGCAGAGAGAAGCAGCTCCATCAAATGCTTCAGGAGACCCTTTCTACTGCTGTTCTTTATTTTTACGTGTCATTAACAACAGTATTAACTATCACATACTGCTTGTATAAGGCAAATTGGGAGAAATTGTGTTCTGCATAATCCGCTTAAAATATCCTAAGTACAAGAAAGAATTGTTTTTTTTCTGTTTGTTTCTTTCTTAATTAGCAATAACCTGGTGTCTTTTTGAAACTTCTCATTACTGACAGGTAGATACAGGAGGAAAGCTGGTATGTTAGTTTTCTAGGGCTTCCATAACCAAGTATCACAAACTGATTGGTTTTAAAAAACAGACATTTATTTTCTCACAGTTCTGGGGGCTGGAAGTGCAAGATCGAAGTGTTGCATGTTTGTATTTTTCTAAGACCTCCTCTCCTGCCTTGCAGGTGGCTGCTTTCTCACTGTGTTCTCATATGGTCACACCTTGGACTGCATATTTTCTAGGTCCTAATCTCCTCTTCTTAGGAAGACACCATGTATATTGAATTAGAACCCACCCTTATTAACTCATTTTACCTTAATTATCTCTTTAAAGGCTCTACTTATAAATAGTCATATTCTGAGTGTTAGGACTGTGGGTCAGGACTTCAACATATAAATTTGGGGGAGACATAATTCAACCCATAACAGCTGGGACAATTTTTTTTCATTGCTATAATTCATAATTTTTCTTTATGTGCAAATTTTCCCAAATTTATAAGAAGAGGCTTCCCAGTAGAAGCACCTATGACATCGCTTTGTTTTTAAATTTTCATAGCTACTAGATTTTCTGAGTTTCAAAGTGCTCTGTATAGTACATTTAAACTTGGAGGTAATCAAGAAGAGACCAAGTAAGAAAAAAAGAAGAGGATGGATATATGAGAAAAAAAGGAAAACTAGATTCAGAGGTGGGAAAACACATCCCATGATATCTAAGATATTATAGTCAATATTTCTCTTCTTTGGCCTCAGGAGCTTTATTGCCCAGTTCTGAAAAATGAGAGGTAAAGATGGGTAGTTTTGTTACTTTTTGAGTCTGGAGTTTGTGGAGGTGGGGAGAAGTGTTATTAAATTTATTTTCCTTCCTTCCCTCCCTCCCTCCCTCCCTCCCTCCCCTCTCCCTTCCTTCCTTCCTTCCTTCCTTCCTTCCTTCCTTCCTTCCTTCCGTCCCTCCCTCCCTCCCTTGCTTCCTTTCTCTCTCTCTCTCTCTCTCTCTCTCTCTTTCTCTCTCTTATCCATTCTTTTGATGGAGTTACCCTCTTGATGCCCAGGCTGGAGTGCAATGGCACAATCTCAGCTCACTGCAGCCTCCACCTCCTGGGTTCAAGCAATTCTCCTGCCTCAGCATCCAGAGTAGATGGGATTACAGGCACCTGCCACTACGCCTGGCTAATTTTTGAATTTTTTTTAGTAGAGAAGGGGCTTCACCATGTTCGTCAGGCTGGTCTCCAACTCCTGACCTCATGTGATTCGCCTGCCTTGGCTGATCACGAGGTCAAGAGATCGAGACCATCCTGGCCAACATCACGAAACCCCATCTCTACTAAAAATACAAAAATTAGCTGGGGATTGTGGTGCACGCCTGTAGTCCCAGCAGCTACTCGGGAGGCTGAGGCAGGAGAATTGCTTGAACCTGGGAGGTGGAGGTTGCGATGAGCCGAGATCGCGCCACTGCACTCCAGCCTGGCGCCTGGTGACAGAACAAGACTCTGCCTCAAAAAAAAAAAAAAAAAAAAAAAAAAAAAAAAAAAAAAAAAAAAAAAAGAAAGAAAGAAAGAAAAAGAAAAAGAAAAAAGAAAAGAAAATCAAATGAAGTGCGTTTAGTAGCATTTCAATTTTATGTTTTATAAGTTGTAATTTTACCAATTAACAATTCTTGCATCAAAATACAGCAGAAAACTTTACAATCAATTCTAAGAGAATGTGAAGGGAATGTTTTTACCTATATTCCATTCCAATATAATTCAGAAGTGATAAGAATTTAGGGTTGAAGTACAAATTTATCACTCAAAAACCCCAAGGCATAGAGGTACCGGGAGGCCAAATGTTACACAAACTTCAATAATAGTAGGCAATATCAAAGGCAATATAGCAAATAATTGTGATCAAGTAGTGTTCAGTATTACTACAGTGAAAATGTCACCAAAAAACATCCACATGAAATGTCCTATTTGGTTTCATCTCAAAGTAGGAGATGACTATTTTTTTTTTTTTTTTCAGTTTAGAGATTTGGCTGCCATCTCCCTTAACAGATTATAGATTAAGGTGGATGACAGAGGCAGAAGCAGAGAGCCAAAATCGGGGGAGGGGAAGGTGGCGGAGAGGCCACTAATAATGCAAACCAGAGGATTGAGATCTGAGAGACAAAATGCCAACCCCCAGTGTTCAGCACATATATGAAGAGCTCTGTTAGTTCATAGTAGCTTTTCAGTTAATATATTGTGTTCCGCTCTTATGGTTTATCAATTTTTTTAGCCAGAATACCTCACTCTCCATCCATGGACTTCACGGGATGTTAACATGTTTGTAAACATGTTTGCAATTGCACACAACTGAAATTACTACTCTGGGGAAAAGTTCAACATCATATAATAAAAGTGTAGATAATATGAATTGCTATCACTGACCAATATTTACCACATGCCTGCTTTTCACACTTAAGGATATTTACAATATATGGAGAAGATTTGATTGTTGATATAGAGCAATTGGAAATTCTCATGGCAGAAGAGTATATATTTATGCATACATAAAAGTGATAGTTTTATATTTTACAGTTTCATGGTTTACAAGATGTTTAACCTATATGTTACTTCACTTAATTCTCATAAGTCATTAGTGAAATGGAGATGATAATTATTCCCTTTTTACAGCTGACAAAATTGATATTTAGAGAGATTAGGAGGTTTGTTTAAATGCATCTGGTGTGTGGCACATATGAAAATTCAAACCAAGGTTCTAACTTCAAATTCTATAAACTCTATACGAAATTATGTTGTTCATTTAATATTTTCATTTATAGACATTTTACCCCAAAATTATAAATGTCTAAGTGTTTTAATTTGAGACAAAGAGTAGCTGACAGAAGGTAGCATGATACGGTGGTTAAATATTAAGTAGAGGGGATCTATAATCAGAGTTCAAGTTCTTGCTCCATAATTTACCATCTGTAAAACCTTGAGAGATTTACTAATTTCTGTATAACCCAGGTAACCTGCTTGCAAAATAGGGAAAATAAATAGTACGTAATCAACTGACACATTCTGAGAATTAACTGAGATAATTGATGTAGGATTTCAATAAAATTGGTTTAATCTCATCTACATTGTCTAATATACGTAAAACCATGAGAATATTTCATCATTGGTTATCAAAATAGAGGCTAAATCAAGTTCCTTTTGCTAACTAGTTTAATATGTTTTAGTTTTTTATAATAGCTGTAAGTTTTCTGAAAATTTACACAAAAAGTAGATTGCTCAGATAATCCCGCTCCTCTCCCATAGTTTCCCTTATTAATAACATCTTGCATTAGTGTGGCACATTAGTTACAACAGATGAGTCAATATTGGTACAATATTATTAGCTAAGATCCATGGCTACCTCAGAGTTGACTGTATTATAAAGGTCTATGGAGTTTTGACAAGTGCACAATGTCACCGCCGTTTTGGTATCACACAGAATAATTTCATTGACCTAAAAACTCTCTTTACTTCACCTATCTATCTTCCCTCCATCCCTCTGAACCTCTGGCAACTACTGATCTTTCACTGTCTCAATAGTATTGCCCTTTCTAGAGTGTCATAAAGTTAGAATCATACAGTAATTTGCCTTTTCGGACTTGCTTCTTTCATATGGCTACTTGCTGTTAAGGGTTTCCCATGCCTATATTTGACTTGATAGCTAATTTCCTCTTATAACTGAGTATTATTCCACTGTATGGATTACCTCATTTGCTTATACATTCAACTATTTAGGAACATCTTTGTTTCTTCCATTTGGGGCAATTATGAATAAAGCTACTATAAATATTAACATGTGAGTTTTGTGTGGTCACAAATTTTCAACTCTTCCACGTAAATATCTGCATGTTTAATCACCCAATTATATAATAAGCCTATGTTTAGCTTTGTAAGAAACAGCCAAACTGTCTTAGAAAGTATCATACAATTTTGCATTCCTAACATCCTTGAATGAGAGCCAGTATTGCTCAACATCTTTATCGACCTTTAGCCATTTTGAGAAGTGTGTAGTAGTGACACATTGCTATTTCAATTTGCAATATTCTAATAATTTAGGATGTTAAGATTATTTTTTTCAAATGCTTATATGCCACCAGTATAGTTTTTTTGGTGAGATGTCTATTCATATCTTTTGCCCATTTTTTAATTGGGTTGTATGTCTTCTTATTGTTGCATTCGAAGTGTTCTTTTTGTATTTCATACTTGCATCAATGTCCATTGTAATATAGGTGCCCTGCAAATATTTTCTCATAGTCTGTGGCTTGTCTTTTCTTCACTTGATTAGCTAGTATTTGTTTTCCCTATTTTGCAAGTAGGTTACCTGGATTATACAGAAATTAGTAAAAAAAAAAAAAAAATAGTCTCCTCGTACTTTGAGATGAAACCAAATAGGACATTTCACGTGGATGTTTTTTGGTGACATTTTCACTGTAGTAACACTGAACATTACCTGGTCAAAATTATTTGCTATATGACCTTTGATATTGCCTACCATTATTGAAGTTTGAGTAACATTTGGCCTCCTGGTACCTCTATGCCTTGGGGTTTTTGAGTGATAAATTTGTACTTCAACCCTAAATTCTTATCACTTATGAATTATACTGGAATGGAATATAGGTAAAAACATTCACTTCACATCCTCTTAGAATTGATTGTAAATTTTCCTGCTGTATTTTGATGCAAGAATTGTTAATTGGTAGAATTACAACTTCTAAGGCATAAAATTGGAATGCTACTAAACGCACTTCATTTGATTTTATTTAATTTTTTTCTTTTTTTGAGACAGAGTCTTGTTTCATTGCCAGGCACCAGGCTGGAGTGCAGTGGCGCGAATTCTGCTCACTGCAACCTCCGCCTCCCAGGTTCAAGCTAGTCTCCTGCCTCAGCCTTCTTAGTAACTGGGACTACAGGCACACACCACCATTCCCAGCTAAATTTTGTATTTTTAGTAGAGACGGGGTTTCACCATGTTGGCCAGGATGGTCTCGATCTCTTGACCTCGTGATCCACCCACCTTGGCCTCCCGAAGTGCTGGCATTACAGGCATGTGCCACTGCGCCCAGCTTATTTGATCTTATTTTTATAATTTACAAAGATATGTGTAGACGTTGTTTTGTTAATCTAGATTTTATCATAACCTCATTAGCTTTCTCAAAAGGTGTATTGCACCTTTATTTGTAATTTCATTACAATTATATGCTATTTTGAGGTGCCATCTCCGTTCCTGACAAAATCTATCTCTAAGGTTATTTTTATGCCTTCTTATAGATCTGTCTTTTCTTCTTCAGTTTTGCTTTTTTACGTTTGTAATGCTTCTTCAATTTATATTTTCAATTAAACTATGTGGTTTGTAATTAATGATGAAAAGAGTATAATGGATTTTTAAGTCAGTCCACTAGGCAACCATACTAAATGCTCTTATTTTACTCTGTATATTCTGTTGAAGCATCCCGTGGATTATTAGGGTACATGGTATGCACCTGTTGTTATCAACAATCTAACTACATCAAGCTCTGTTGCTACCCTCTTATTAACCAGTGGAGCCCTGGCTGGCCTAGGAAAGGCTCTGTTACGCCGCCTTACAATTTTTTCCTGGATGAATGATGTTATTCTCAGGACACTGTGAGACAAACCAAAAAGTACTTCTCACAGTTGCTCCAGCTAATCATCCATCCATTCACTAGCTCCCTTCTGATTTACCTACTAGTCCTTTCCGCAAAGGATAAAAACCTCCCTCCCTCAGATGTTCATATATAAATAAATATATAGATATATATTTACATATAGCTCTTGAATCATATATATATATATGTAATTGGATTATTAATCTTTCTCACTTTTGCATAATAACAACTCTTGGATTGTAACTGGGAGAAGGATTAAGATGTCCATTCTAACCATAACTAACAACACAAAATGAGAAGAATAATTGAGATAAATCTTCTTTGCGAGAGAGTAAACTTGGCATCAAAGTTATACTTGATATGATTTCACTTGCATATTTTAACTGTTTATTTTTAAAGAACAGGAAGGCTTGAAATTAATTGCAAGGGATCAAATAACAGAATCTTTAATAATTAATGTAGTTATTTGGAAAGCAATTGATGTAATATAATTAATTGCCATTTTTTTTTCTCTTAAAAATGAGTTTAAATGTTTTTATTTGATTTTTTTTTGTAAAGTACCTTGGGTTCTAGTATCAGTCATATTATTTACTACTTTTTTAAAATTAAAAGCTAGAAATAATAACAACACTTGATAGGACTAATAATATCTACTTGATAGCGAGAATTAACAGCATCAGTGCTTATAAAAATCTTTTCTTCTGGTTTGGCACATCATGTTGAAGAACTATGGCTATTTTTCTTTAAAAACTGCAAATTTTCATTGGCAATGAAATATTGTACTTTTATATTGTTTTAATTTCTAAAGGAGAGGAAATCCTGGAATATCAATGTGCCATATTTACATTCTATAAAGGAATGGTAACCACTTTTAACGAGTACATATTAAACTAATAATTTCTGCAGCTTATTTTTCACTTCTTATTTCAACTTTTCTATTTTTCACTCCAAATCATTGTCATCATTCTGATGCTTGTTTACGACATTAAAAAAAAATGCATTGAAAAAATTCTGGAAAGCAAACAGTTTGGTCTCAAACCACTGAAGGATAGCAACTTCTGCTGGTTCAGCTCCCAGAGGTTAGAAAAGTGAAAATATATTTTCCCTTGGGATAATCTGTCTTTCCTTTGAGCTCTTTCAGTTTAGGGAAGGGCCCAAAGGGAAAAGTCAACTAGCCAGATCAACAGCTTAGATGACAGTGAGCAAATGCTTGACTACAACTTTGTTTTAATGAAGTAATTCAATAGAATATTGTCCAGTGTAATGTGCTTGGAATGTTAAAATACTTTGTTCAGGTAGCTAAGTGATTATTTACTGACAGACTAAGTTGCATAGGAAATAAAGACCTTCCTAAAATCTTAGTTATGTAAAATTCCCAAATGAAGTGTGATATAAATATACATATCAAAATACGAAGCAATAGGAAAAGGCTCTTTTAAGTCAAGATGCTCCCGTGCAAAAAAAAAAAAAAATTATTTCTTTTTTTTTAGATTCAAGGGAGACAAACTAACCATTATCTTTCCTCTCTTTCTCTTTCCTTTATAGGTGAGTAACTGAAGGGTAAAACCAGGATTCCTGGATATGAAGTAATATATGCTTTTTTATTAGTGTCCTGTGGGTAAGTAAAGAAAAAAACATTGGCATAAACACCAGATTAAATGCTGAATCATGAATAGATACGAATTAATAAGGTGTGGCACTTTTCACTTGATGTCATGATCAAATATTTAGAAGCTACTCAATGTTAGAAACAAGTATTGAGAAGGAATTATTTTTCTAAATCTTAGTTTTTGTAATTGTGCTATTTAGAACTAGCACATAAGTAAACTAGGGTGCTTCACACTTAAATGCCAATATCTTTTGACGAAGCTATTGTCAGTGGATATATTTTAGATGGCAGACTGTATGAAAAACAAATGGAGATACGATTTTGGCTAATTCAAGTATTTTACTAACACTAAAGAGCTATAAAATTGTAAAAAATAAAATTATGTTAAAACTGAGAAGGAAAAATTGCTTTACTGATTTAAGAAAAGCCTTTAGAACTTAGATTTTTAAATATGGATATATGACGGACTTCATTTTTTAGCTAATTTAATACTAAATCTACATCAAATAAAGAAACTTAACTGTATCTTAATGTTTTATCTAAGATATTAAGAGAAAATGCATGAATCATCCTGTTTTTTAAAATTACAGTAGAAAAGATTTTATAAATGTATTAAAAAGAGGTTTTGTAGAATTGTAAGAAAATTGTTTCCTTTTGTCAGTCAATTTTTAAAAATAAATGCTGATTTGGCCCAACATACTGAAAGTATTTTAAATAACTGACTCTTCAAAAATTATCTTATAAGAGAAAACACCTCTTAAACTGAAAATGTCAGGAAGATCTTTATTAAATATTAATTGTATTCATTGAGTTTATCAGTGCACATTGAAATTTATGAGCTGGAAATATTCTTTAAAAATTAAAGTATTAATTTCCATAAGATTTGATTATGATATTAGTAAATTATAATATTTAAAGAATATATCCCAGGGAAATTATTTTTATAGTAAGAATGAAGGAGATTTCTAATGTAATCACATGATATCATTTTATAAGAAATTTTTTCTTTTTTGGCTTCCTTTGGTTTATTATCATTCATAAAATCTGCTATTCACTTTGTTACCAAATATAAGTGTAATGTACTGATAAATATTTTAGATGAAATTTTAATAACTTATGTTTTTGCTTTATTTGTTTATACTGTTATATATGAAAGCAGATTGATGGGAAATAGGTATTTTTCTCTAGGTTTACATTTATAGCATAATGCTTTTATGGCCTGATACATTGTTTTTAGCATGAAAAGAGCTATTTCTTGAAATCATCTATTTATGACATTTATTTATTTTATTTAATGAAATTTATTTTTAAAGGCATACATATTATTTTTAAGAAAATGAATGTTAGTGCTATCATATATCAACTTTAGTCATAATGGTTATTGCTCATAAAATATTTAATTAGGCCAACATTAATAACATATTCAATCATAATATATTATCAGACTAGGTTAATAGCTCCCATTTTGGAGGTGAAAACACGACAAAATGAATGGTGTGGGTATAGGTTCAAACAGGGAACCCAAATCTAAGTGTGGTATTGTAATCTCAATGGGGGCAAAGTCATCAGATTATTTCCTCTAAGACTAAGCTGTTTTAAAATCCTGTTTATATGCTTAGTTTGGTAAGACATCTAAAGATAAGGAAGGATTTTCTTGGGTGATAGATACACCTATTATTTTGTAATTTTTTTGCCATCTTAAGTTTTTCTTTAACATTTTTTATTTTTAATTATTATGGAGACATAATAGTTATACATATCTTTGGGGTACATGTAATATTTTGATACAGGCATATAGTACATGATGATCAAATCAGGGTAACTGGCATATTCATTACCTCAAGCATTTATCAGTAATGTTACAAGAATATTTATTAAGAAATATTTGGGGGTTTCAAAATAGATGACATGGCATGACTTTTGAGCACATAGAAAAGTAAACTGAGTGTTGGAATTGACCCTTTTATCATTTGAGATTGAGTTCCTGGGCGTTCAGGTATTTAATTATAAATGTAATAGACTTACCCTACTCCTGAGATTGACAGAAAAGCAGCAATAAAATTTTATTAAGCACCATAAACCTAAGAGTATGACCTCTGTGCAACATGAACAAAAGTCTATTGCTTGAAAAATAGAATACTGAAAAGCATTTTAGCCTAGATGATGATAGAACGTTCATTGTAGAAAAAATACATGATAAGACATTAGTTTCAGAGCACGTTCTGGCTTTATAAAAAGAAATAGTCTGGAGGAAAGGAATTACATTCAAGGTACATGTTTAAAAAAAAAAAACTTGAAGTTGAAATTGAGTAATCAAGATAATTCAGATTTCTAAATACTTTTCATTCAGTGCTTTAGAACTATAAATCAAAATGCCCTTGGCTTCTGAGATACACTCTTAGGATAATAATAACCAGTTAAATACTCTTTATTATTTAATAATGGAAAAAATAGTTTAAATGTTCAGTTGTTCAACAAAACACAATAGATAAAATGATGTAGGTTAATTATATCACTAAGCTTAGTAGAAATGTTAATTCTTCGGTAGGAATAAGTTATCATAAATCCTTTACTTACATATTTATTCATTTATATATGCATATTTCAGTCTAAATGTATTTCAAATGTTGAATCAAACAAATAATAGCCTCATCTTTTTCAGGTAGATCATTTACTTCATGAAAATTGTGCACTTTTGGAAAATTTTATTCTGTTAAGGAGAAGGTATAGGGATCCACTTATGCAAAGCTAAAAAAAAAAAATTCTGAAAAATATTCACAATTCAGTCTCCCTTTCTAGTGCTCTCTTCTGAGAGTCTTGTGGAGGGTAATTCAGCTGATATTAATAGAGTAGTTGCATACCCCACATGATTCCTTTAGTCAAAACATCTTGTTTCTTATATAATTAAGGAATCAGAGGTTTGATTCTGGTATTTTTTAAATATAAAATTTCGGAATCAGAGAGCCTTTATATAAGTTTTTAAGTGTTGTTGTATAGCACTATGAACTTTTCTGGTATAAAACTTTTCTACCTAGACTCTATGAGTATCTAGATAAAAATACATTATGGAAAATCTATTCAATACCATTTATTTTCTCTTTTTATAGTAAGTTTAATGCGTTTAGTTTTATTTTAAATGTGGAGGAAAATACATTTTTTGAAGTAGTGAAAAAAAAACAGTATTGCCATATAAACACACTTTGTAAAAAGCTTGATTTTATTCTGAAAATGATGGCCTGCATTTTTTTAAAAATAACGTCATGAAATTCACATTTTACCTTTACAGAACAGTATTTCTTTATTGGTTCAAGTCTACTGGCCATATATAATCATATATATTTGTATTTTAGAAATTTAATCAAATAATCTAATTTTGAAATGTTGGCCAAATTTTTGAAATGGTTAAAATTCACTAGAGATTGCTTGATATTGGCTTTCTAATCCTCTGAAGATGTAATTAATTTTTTTTAACCTCATCGATGTCTGGGTTTTAATACTCTCTTGCCATCATTAATATACTAGTATTTTTTAAATAAATTATAAAGTTAGAGTTTAAATTACATAATACAAGATCTCAGGTCTGACAATTCAAATTAATGTTGTGTTTCATTTAAAAATAATTGTATAAACTGATACTCAATGTTACTCCAAATCTCATGTAGCTTATTCTTTCTGTTTTGGTTATGGAATTAATTAATTACAACTCTTCTTTGAAAGGCCTAAAATTACAACACATCAATGTTTGTTGCTTTTTTTCAAAACAGGGTCATAATATTTACTCAAAAGTATATTTTAAATGGATAAAAATAACTCATGTTGTATTAAGACCTCAATAAAATAAGTAAAATTAAAATCACTTTAGTTCTGAGGTCACATCAAAAAAATGTACCTATTCAAGAAAGAATAGATGTGCACCATCCCACAAATTCCAAATGAGAATGTTATTAAAGAGACATTTGAAAAGAAAGTAAATTGGATTAAATGGAACGTTTTCATTTTATATTTTCCTTTTTTTACAAAACATATTATTTCTACCGTATTTTGATAGCATTGTTAACATTTGATTTTAATTAATTGTTAAATATTCCTGAATGTTTTGTTTAACGAATGATATTTTCTAGCATTCTAAGTATAGTTCAATGAAAAACAATAGGTGTCATATATCTTTTTAGCCTGATGTATCTTGTTCTTATAAAAATTTATAGAACTGTCATTAGGAAAGTAAGGTAATATGATGTAAGTTATACTACTTATCACTTAGGTATGTGCCCAACTGATTATAGGGTCATTTCCAAAGAACTGTCATTCATATATTAATCTTATCAAGTGGTACTTCTTTATTACTAAAAGCACTAATTACTTGCCTGAAAGTAATAGTACTTTGAATTTGTAGTGTACTTTATGCTCTTCAAAGTGATTTTGCATGCATTATCTCATTTGGTCTTGAAAGAGAGAGAGTGCTCATAAAATGGTCCAGATGGAGTGGGGGTACCAGAGTGTTCAGCCATAACTAATGTCCCCTCAAACCAAGGTGAATACATAACTGTGACAGTACTGTCTATAATAGAGGAAGAAAACATTAGCATCCCTAACTCTGATAGAATAAAAATTTGGGGAGTATGTAGACTATCTTCTTTATGGACTTTTCATGATTCTCTTTTCCCAGGTTAGTTACTGTCAGGACAAAATTCAGACAATTTATTCTACTATGTAAGATCTAATATTCTTCTTTGTTGTTGTGATATAAATATTTAATGTGCAAATATTTATATGAAAATAATTATGAAATTTATTATTGAAATCTCAACCTTCTTGTGTAGCCCAAACCCAAATATTTATAGAAAAATGCTGTAACAACTGAATATTTTCAAAGATTAAAATTCAATTTTAGAGTATTTTCTACACACGAGATAGTAATCTCAGTCCTTTATGTTGCTAAGGAAAACTCTCCTACTATAAATATGGATTTTATTTTAAATATGTATAAATGTCATTTTATCTATGAAAATATTAGATATGTGGTTAATCGTGCTGATCACTTTTTCGGTCCCTAGTTTATTATAAGAAATAGCATAGCAAAAAATTTCAGCAACATGCAGGGGCTGTGTACTTGACTGAAGGATAATGTTTCTCTTGGGTCCTTTTGAATAAAACCTCAGCCAAAAACCTTGCACAGTAAAAGGTTTTAAAATAGTCATCAATTGAACATCCTCAAACTCAACTTGTTTAAACCAAATATGCAAATCTTTCTATTTATATGTATTTGAGAACTTCAGATTAAATAACGTTAGATAGTGCTGTAAAGTTTTATTTCAATTTTCTTTTACTGACCTTGCAAAATAGAAAAGTGATGTGAAAAAACAGTTTCTGTAGCAGTACTGTTGGTATATTTATAACAATTTAACTATTATTTTTCGTTAGCCATCATTTCTCATTTCCAATCTGTGATTTCGGGCAATAGCATAAGTATAAATCTTCAGACACAATTCAGTTCCTTTCCACTGAAGGCTGCTATCCGAAAGTAACTCCTTTATAGAACCCCAGGGATATCAAGAGGTTTCTGAGGTCATTGATTCTATTATATTTATTTGTTGCATAAGTCCTTCACTCCTACCCTCACCACCATCCTACTTCCAAGGCATTAATTTGCTATAATCTGTAGAAGAAGTATTATTGGGCTTTGATTATTCTTTACAAATCTACCAAGAGTTAGAATTTGGGAAATGGTGGAAAATAACAAATAGTTTGATTTTTTTTTTCCACAAAGAAAATGCATTGGCTATATCTGTATTATTTTATCTATTTTGAAAAAGACTAAACTGATACCTGCAATACAGGATCACTCTCAAGTCATGTAATAGTCATTTCCACATGATTATTCCCAATCAGGAGTCTAGCCAGGAAAACCAGACAATCCTGTACGTAACCATGGGAATCCAGGCAACAAAAACACAGTTGCCATGTGAACCGCCAAAGGAAAAAAGACCCCAGTATGATTTTCATAAGTCTGGATCAGTGCTCTGTGGATTCAAGAACATACAATAAATCTGAAACTGTTGGAGAAACTCAAGTGTCAACTAAAGGAGAATTTAGCCTGAGGCTTTCCTCTCAGTCTACCAGCCTTACACACGTATACACCCCCACAGGTAGTCTCCTGTGGAATTGATCATTTGATCAACACTTAAGGGAATGACTCTTTTCTATCAGTCACTGCTTACCCTTATTTCCACTTTCCTTTCTCAAATGTGATGGTACAGAAAGATGACTATTTATAAATGCATTAGCTATATTATCTTAAGTTACTACCACAAGCCAAGTAGTGTGCTACTTGCTTTGATGGCATTTATATTTGGCCTCCCAGGAGTCACATAAGGCAGATGTTAGTTACTTATGTAGGAATAATAGTGGCTCATAGTGATTAATCAAATGCCAAAATTCACCTACCTAGTCAGTGGTAACTAGAGAACTAAACTCCATATTTTTCTCATCCCAAAGTTCACATTTGCCCCCATGTTTGCAGTAAACGACTTAGAAGCTAAAATTATTACATGTTAATGTAAATAATTTGGTTAGTTTGTGTGTGTTTGTATTTTAAACAGTTACTTTTAAAACTATTCATATGTTTTCATTGGTACTGAGGTACATTGAATAAAATTAATAATACCAATGATACAAGTTAAAATAAGGATCATTTAGCCCTTCTTATTTGATATGAAGAAAGATCCCAGGAGAATTGAAATATATAAATTTGTCTCATTCTAGGAAGAGTCTCTTTAATAATTCAGAGTTGGTAAGGAGTTAACCAGATTTCTAGTACATAGACTTCAAAAACAATTATAGTGATTAAGCAGGCTAGATAACTGATCAAGTCAGAACAAATTGTGAAGAATATACAAGTCTTCAGCTCTTTATTCTCAGTGGGTAAGAAACTCAGTAAAAATAACTTTCTACAAAATCACTTCCACTTTAAATTGCTTTAGAGTTCTTGAATTTGTTTGCTACGTATATTTTGTTGGTGTTTATGTGAGATATTTCTAAATTGCTACAAGTTTTCTTTGGAGTTGTATTGATATAGTATTTTATACTTACTTGTAATGATTTTTTACTTCTATAATTTCACTTACTTTTTAATCTCTATATGATATATTGATATTTAATAAGATTTGTCTTTTATTACCTAATACAATGAAATTAACTTTAAATGGTTAGATAAAAATGAAAATTAGGAATCATTGTTATAGTTGGCATTCCATATGATACTAAATAAGACAAAATAAATAAATCGTACTCTGAAAAGGGCATTTGTTTAAACCAAATATGCAAATCTTTCTATTTATATGTATTTGAGAACTTCAGATTAAATAACGTTAGATAGTGCTGTGAAGTTTTATTTCAATTAGCGTAGAGAGCTAAAGGTATTAAACTGTATTAAGTTCACTGTAATTCACATGAACACAAAATAATGAAATACAAGTGTGGTGTTATGTTAACTTTTTCTAGATTTCCCTGGAGTTAAACAAAATGTTTACTCTAACATTCGTGATGAAGAATTAAATTGCTGAGAGTATGAGGAAAGATATAGGAAAAAAAATATTTTTTCTATTTTCAGAGAAAGCAGCATAAATATAGTTTTAAGCCATTTTAACTAACAGAAGCAGACTACAATTTACAGAGGACTTTAGAAGTCTTAGATGTTGTTCTTACACACAACAAGTATTTGGAATTATAAAATATTGCAAAAGTATTTGTCTTTCCATAAAGACATTTAAATATCCAAAATGATATTCTTATACTTGAGGTAAAGGTATATTACCATAATTGATTAGTAATCCCAACTTTATAATACAATTCCCTATTTAGGAACTAATAACTGACTTGGAATAGTATGAATTATGTTTGTTTCTGTTCTTCACTTTGCTTTTGACAAAGTCACGTTCCTGGAATGTTTGCTGATGCTGATTTAGCCACTTTATTCTCCTCCTGTATCATGATAGGTAATTGAAAATGAATGGAAATGTATTCCTAATTAATTTAAATTCAATAAATACTTGCCAGTCATGTATTATAATATAAAACTGTACTGGGTACAACAGAGATGTTAGTTCAGTGTCTTATGTAAAACAGATATAAGATTATTGAATATACATGAATAATTTAGCATTGGTTATATTCATTAGAATTATTAAATTCAACCAAAAATTTATATCCATATAATGTTATAAAAATTCATCATCTTCCTTCAGCATTTGAAACATCCTCACTCAGATTGTTCAACATATTCTTCACCTACTACTTGTTTATGGATTGCATTATTTTTCTCAGCAAAAAAAACCCTAAAATGTAATGTGAAATGGTGTTTAAAATATTTGGTATTAATTTTAACTTTATGTTTGAATCAAATAAAAATAATATTGCATTTCACGCAGCACAATTACTTTTTGAATTTTCTCTCACATACCTTTATGAACTTATGTGCCACTCCCATTCTTATGTATTTATTTATTTATTTGTTTGTTTTTAGGCAGAGTCTCACTCTGTAGCACTGGCTGGCATGAAGTGGCGTGATTTCCACTCGCTGCAACCCTCATTTCCTGGTTTCAAGCAATTCTCATGCCTCAGCCTTACCGGTTGTGTTTTTGGTAAAGACAGGGTTTAGCCATGTTACTCGGCTGGTCTTGAACTCTTGAGATCAGGCAATCCACCAGCCTTGGCTTTCCAAAGTGCTAAGATTACAAGCCTGAGGAACCGTGCCTGGCCCACATATATATTTATAAATTTAACAAATATATATTTATTATATGAATGGTCATTAACTGCCTCCTATGAGCATGTCATTGTGACAGGTTGTGCTTTGTATACTCACAAATATACAAGTAAGGGTGACAGGAAAAAAACATAAATCAAAAGGGGTATTAATGATATAATAGAAAGAATCCTCTGAGTAAGATTGCTTATAGCCTATAACCAAAATGTTTCATAAAAACTTTGTCCATTTGAATAAATAAATACATCTGATGCCATTTTGGTGTACTCCGTGAATCAGCTTTCTTATCCATGATGTTCATTATTTTCATAGTGAAGGTCAAAGCTACTCTGGATAAATGAACAATAAAAATTAGGCAATATGATTTTTGAGCAGAAGCTATAGTAGTTAATAAAATATAGGGAAAATGTTATCAAGGGTAGAATAATTGTTTAGCTTCAAGAAAATTTTTTTGTTGTGCCTATTTAATCTTTGCTACTGCTTATGCTATATTGTGTATATACTGTATTGTGAGACAAAATAAGGTGTTGTTACAAAATTATTTTTCTATTGGATTGTAGCTTAATATTTTCATTTTGTAGTTTAATTAGTTCAAATGTCTTCTGCCTCAAATACGTGGGTAGCTCTTGATGTGACTTGTATTTAGACCAGGTACAGAATTTTTACCAATTTTTCAATCCTTGCTAATTTTAGTTAGCTATGATATGAAGTATTTAAAATAAAATAGATTAATAACAATGTAAAGAAACTTACTAACTAGCCCCAACAAGACTATTCTTTTATCTGTCCTTTTTTCAAAGTAGCTACCTAGTTGTTTTTATAAAGCAGTACTCACCAATTTCAAACATCTTGACAAAAAAAAAGCAATTGCTAGGATTTAAAATACGCAGCATGTGATGGCTTTAGTAAGTTGTTAAGCTGTAGTTGAATCAGTATTTACATTGGCCATACTAATTTACTCAACAGCAACTTAAATCAATATTATTTCACATTGCCAGAATATCTTTTTCTTGTTTATTGGGAAAAATACGTGACACATTTAAAACTAAAATAATTTATTTCTGGTCTACTTTTACAAACCATAAAATGCAATATGACAACATTGTTAATTTAAAAGAATCTACACAATTTGAATTTATTATCTGGTATATTTTTTTTTAAATCTCAATTGTTAGTCTCTATAGGTTTACAAAGAGACAGTTGAAAATTACTAATGGATTAAACAGACATTCTTCATTAATATATTCAGTGTTATTAATTCTCAGTCGGTTTACTTACCAATGGAACAGGAGAGTTAACTTGAAAAGAAATAGCCTCTATAAAAGATAACTGTTTAATTCCTAAAGAATTATACAATGAACATATTGACAATCATGTATAACAAGATAAATTAAATCAATTTACTGGATCTGGACATTTTAAATTCATCAGTGTTTTGTTAATAGTGTAGGCCATTATTTCAGTTTATAAATTTCAAACATAGGTTACATATTACAGTATATTTTAATTAACCATATTTACCTCTTCTTTTGATTTATTAACATTAAGGAATGCTCTAGTCATTCTTTTTTTTTTCCTTTCTTTCTTTTTTTTTTTTTTTTTTTTTTTTTTTTTTTTGTTTGTTTTGAGATGGAGTTTTGGTTTTGTTGCCCAGGCTGGAGTGCGATGGCAGGATCTCGGCTCACCGCAAACTCCATCTCCCAGAATCAAGCAATTCTCCTGCCTCAGCCTCCCGAGCATCTGGGATTACAGGTGTGCACTACCACACCCAGCTATTTTTGTATTTTTAGTAGAGACAGAGTTTCTCCATGTTGGTCAGGCTGATCTCGAACTCCCATCCTCAGGTGATCCACCCGCCTCAGCCTCCCAAAGTGCTGGGATTGCAAGCATGAGCCACTGCGCTTGGCTTGGTCATTCTTGAATAAATTGCTGAGTAAAATCTTTTCAGTAACATGACAGAAGCCACCAATAGTACAAACTGCCTCTTGTCCTTAAAAGTCCATAGTAAATGGAAACTATTTGGATTTTCAGAAACTCTTAATCAATACATAAGTATCAAATTGCAAAAAAGTATCTTATGCTTACATGGCTACACTATGCTTAAGATGTACTAATTGGTTTACTTCGCCTATCATATAATAAGCATCCAGAAAATATCTATTAATATTTTATTGAGGAAACAAGGAAATACTATATTTTTTTCTGCATAAATAAGATTAAAATATTTGTGTTCTTCAAAGACACTTCAACATGAATATAAAAACCTATGAATGATAATATTAGACAATAAAACACAGTTACACAAATTGAGCAAATGTATATTAGATATATTAAGTAGATTCATATGAATTGTGAATAATTAACAATTTTTAAACTACAAAACCAATATTTCAAGATAATTCAAATGTAATATAGTCAGTGAATTAAAGGAACTGCCTAAAAATAAATTAATTGGTTCATATAAGTTTAATACATGCTACTAGTTATATATACTTGGTATCTAAAGGCTAAGTTAAATACAAATGATAATGCTAAGATGATATTATTGATCATAATCTAAGATGTCTGTTTCTATAGATGAATAATAGTACTGGTATACAATACTAAATGCTAATGGAATCATAGATAATTCTTATTTATGAATATTTCTACATTTAGTCATTATATAGAAAGATATTTGTTAAATATATTCAGTTCCTCCAAATAAATAAAATAGCTTACATAGAGATAAATTCCCTCTGTTACATGAGGTGTGAGGTGTCGTGAGTTTCTTATGTTGCTGTTTTTAGTCCAAAGGGCTACTATAAAGTCCCAGTTTAATTGTACAAATAAACACACTTTGTGATGGCATTTTCCAATTTTTTATGATTGAAATTTCAGCATTTAATTCTTTCTTTTAAGAATTTATTTTGGTCTATGATAAAGTTTTAAATTGAGTTTTTTTTTAGTTTTTCTCTCTAAATTGAACAATAACTCTTATTGAATATGCATTTTTCTATTTACAAAATATAAGTGTCAGCTACTTTATACTTGGCTACCTTTCAGTAAAAATAGTAATTAAAAAATTTTATTTGTTAAACATGTCCAAAGCTTACATTTTCTAAAACTTTGTTCCTTTTAAGCCATTATCTTTTCACTGGCAGAACACCCAAATTATTACGACATATTCTATTGTCTCTAGATTGAAGTAGGAAATTACAGAGACTGAAATGTTACCGAAAGAGACAAAGTTATTTTGATTTAAATATGTCACATGGACAAGGAACCATGTAGACAAAAAAGAGATTTCAATCAATCATTTTATCAATATCATGAACTTGTTTTTTCTCATGAACTGAGATAGGATTACTCTTTTTTTCACATATAAAGACATACATGTTTTATTACAACCCTGAAGAGTAATAAGTTGTA
Organism: Sapajus apella; assembly: GCF_009761245.1. Classification (NCBI taxonomy): domain Eukaryota; kingdom Metazoa; phylum Chordata; class Mammalia; order Primates; family Cebidae; genus Sapajus; species Sapajus apella. Next base: position 37,880,256 of record NW_022436948.1, read on the forward strand.
TAATACATATAGTAATGATTACTCTTAAACTCCTAAGCTGAATTGAAAATGTAACCATAACAAAATGAATTGAAAAAAAAAATTTTGAAGAGCCTTAAAGATAAAACTCTGGATGATCACAGATATCATAACGTGAATTTTCATTATATTTCTTTTGGTCATTGATCATTGCAGAAATATGAAAACAAAACCAGTTGCAGGTCCGTATCCTTACAGTGAGTATAGATACAGAGTATAGAGATCACCCTATCATTGGTATCTTTTTCTACTCAGGCAGAGAAACCACATTTTACATAACAGGACTTTTACTCAGGATGTGTTTTTAAATCCTTCTCAGTCTTACACAGAAAGCACACAAAGTCTAAAATAAATTGTGAAAGACCTTGAAGGGGGTTCTTTAAAAAACGATTCTGCAAATGCAGAGTTGGAAGGATTATCTGATCAACATGAATGGTATTCTCATTTCTTGGTAATTTATATATTTTTCTCATAATGGTCGATATCTCCCACCACTGAGCCAGGAATTTGCCATGTTAGCTTTTTCAATTCCCTTGCCACAAGGCCAGTATTTTCCGTCAACTATTATAAGATCTTAGGAGGAGAATCATCTCAATCGGCTCATGATAGAGAAGTAAGCTAGTGTTACTCTGACCATGGTTCTCAGCATCTCTTTGTTTTTGCTCTTCTGATCCACTAAATAAAGTGATACAATTCACCATAAATGCTAGGAACCAATTCCAATTGCTTATGTTAACCAATGGCACCAACTACTTTGAATATACTCAAGGAAAAGAGGAATTTTGGAGGTTATAATTAAAATCCCCAAAGCTCAAAATAATGATATGACACCAACAGGTTAATTAGCAACAATGAAGAAAAAAATAACGAAAGAATGAGAATGAGCTGGGTGTGAGAGTATACTTAATTATTGGATGGATAAGTCACATGTTCTAGAGTCTGCAGGCATGATGTTTTAATTGTAAGTGGAGATTTTAAAAAGTGATAATTAAGATCATTAAAAACTTACTGTATAACTAAGGCATTAATGAATTTAATCATAATACATAACACCTGCATGGCGCATACTACATATCAGATTATTCTTAGTAATTTGTGGGCCTTACTTTACTCAATCCTCATATGCGCTGAGGTAGTGTTATTAGTTTCATCTTTTAGTTGGGGAGCAGTGAAAAAATTAGTTAAACATTATTTAATCTTAAGGAATCTGACTCTAGAACCCATTTTTCTCCATGTCTATAATTGGAGCTAATTTTAGCATCTTAGTAAAGAGCTCACCTATTGTCAGCATCGTCAGCTCTGATATTTGCCCTTTCCGCTCACTGTGGTCAGTAGTTCTTGAATAGGACTGCCAACAAAAACAAAACTTGTTACCTAATTTAACAACATCATCATTATGTAAAAATCCTATTCAGCTTGGGAAAACATAACGTTTCAAAGTGTATGAGATTTTATGCAAGCCCATATTTTAAGAAAGTAAGCTTTATCTCTTTACCTAATACAATAAAAAATTTCAGTTCTACTAAAGATTACAGTAAGTCTTCATAGCAAAAATAAACACACACAAAAAAACAAAATAAACCAAAACAAATATTCTCTAAGTAATGTGAGTCTAAATGTGAAATTTTACACGATAACATTCAAACTTTCTCAGGCTTAGGTATTACTAACAGAATATTTAGTTTTCACTTAGCACAGCAATACATAACTGCACTCTCCCCTATCAGTAGATATATAATAGATGCATGATTGCAGAGGAAAAACGTGCAAATGTGTGCATACATATTTCTGTCCTTAAAATCAAAGTTATTATTGTGTGATTATGATCAGGCTTTGAGAAATCAAGTTAAATATTCCACTCACTCAGACTTAAGATTTCTAGTAAAATCCTATAGCTTAGCTCTTTGGTGGTAAGTCTCTTTTTTCCCTGGTATTATCTAGTCCTTTGGAAATCTTTGCAAGTTCACTTTTGACAATTCCTTCCCCTGTAAGTTAGCAGCAAAATCTATTTGTAGTTTCCTCAACCTGCCTTTATCTTTCACTCTTCTCTGCTTTTCTGCTTTTGCCCAGGGTGAACTCTGCCCATAATGTATTTTTTCTTTGTTGAGGTGCTGAAATTCTAGAAATTTTAAGACACCTCTGCAAAATGTTTTCTAACGTCCTCAAAGTTTTCTGCATCCTTCTCTTTCTTGCTTAGCCTTACAAACTTTTCAAGCTGAACTGAATTTACTAGCTATGTAGCCCAAAGTTTTGTTTTATTTTTTAATGTAAATTAGGAACAAGGGAACTGTGTAGGTCAGAGTCCTGTCAAAAAACAGATTAGATAATTTGGGTAATCAAATTGCTTAATTTGAGGAGAATTTAATAAAGACTTTCTAAGGATAGGAAACACAAAAAAGCAAAGTGTTTTTCTTACTCTTACACACTACCAGAGGCAACATTTCTGACACCAAATTCTCCCGGGGACACGAGCTGTTGTCCTAGAATTAAGTTCTGATAGTATCTATTTGAAGATAGTGCCACATCTCATGGTTGAAGGCTCAGCCCCTCCAAACTGCCTGGCACTTCTGATGCCAGTTGCAAGTTCCAGGTTGTGAACTGTACTTGTGACTGACTACCTATAAATTAGAGTTCCCATAACCCTTTCACTAGGTTTCATTAATCTGCTAGAGTAGCTCACAGTACTCAGGGTAATATTTACTTACATGTATTCATTTATTATAAAGGATATTACAAACAATACAGATACATAATCAATCAGATGGAAGAGATGCACAGTTCAAGGAAGGTGGTAAGGGATGTGGAGTTTCCTTGCCCTGTCTGGGGCATCACCCTAAGGGTACTTCCATGTGTTCAGCAATCCAGAAGATTTTTAAACCTAGTCCTTTTGTGTTTTTATGGGGACTTCATTATGAAAACATGATTGATTAAATCATAGGTCATTGGTGAGCAACTCAATCTACAGTCCCTTTCCACTCCATGGAGTTCAGGTGGTGGTGTTCAAAGTTTCAACCTTCTAATCCTGCCTTGGTCATTCTCATGACCTGCTGTCATTCTGAAGCTATCCAGAGTCCTGAGCCACCAGGAATTTCGTTAGCATACAAAAGACACTATTTTTCATTCCAGAGATTCCCAAGAACAAGGATAAAATCCAAATATATATTGCAAAATATCACAAGTCTTCATGAATGAGAAAAGGGTGTGGTGAGACCAGAATAATTGTGCAAAACAATTTACTAGCAATAGGGGTTCTGGCGATTCTTACTCATGAAAGAGCAAGGGGAGGAGCAATGTATGCAACACAAATAATGTGGGGGTGAATGGAAAGGGCTGTATGGCAGGAGCTCTAAATTTTGGTTGAGGGATGTTTCCACCCAAGAAAATAAATGCCCTGATGTTCCTCTCCTCCCTCCTCCTGTCTCCCTCCAGTGCTTCCTATTAGCAGGTCTCACCCAGAGCCAATGCTTAATATGATCCCTGCGGGTCAACCCCTGGGACATAAAGCAAGTTTTCTAAGAATGAAGTAATTTTTTCATACCCTACTGGGATTTGGTAAACATAAGATGAACATATACTGAAACTTATAGTCCAAGTATGTATTCAATTTCCAAAATATTATTTGCATAATAACTACACCCAAAGTTTGAAGTATCCACTGTTAACAGTAAATAGCACTAACGTGTAACCAATTGCTTAAAACAGAAACTTGGGAATCTTCTTTGATTCCTCACACTCCTTTATTTCCCATATATAGTGTATTTAGCATGGCATTTAAAATACAGAATCCGGTGTCAATCTGAGTCTATATCCTACAAGGTTGTCAATTACCCGAAGGCATATCATTAAATACCTTCACTTAAAGGTATTTAAAGAAGAGGCTTCATTTGCTTAAATGGCAGGTACAACAAGGCTTAGTTAGTGGATATGAGCTAGGTTTCAGCCCACCTTAAACTATTGCCAGCTTCTCTTGCAGAATGAATGGCTGACAAACCCATACAAGAAGACCCTAAAATCTTGGCTCTAACACTTTGCAGTTAGATGATTTATCTTACGCTCTTCAAACCCTTTCCCTTTTCTGTAAAAGAGGGATAACATAAGTATCTACATTATTAGGTCCCTGTGAGAATTTAGTGAAAAAAACATATGTGTAAAACTCTTAGAAAAGTTCTGGTGTGCATTAAGCACGGAATACGTGACTTCATATTCAAAACCTGCCTCAATCCTCTGCCCCTCTCTACTGCCAGCACCCATTACAGGCTTTTCTTCCTGGGCTGTAAAAACAAGTCCTTATCTTGTCTTTTCTTTGATCCTTTCCCTACTTGTAATCCTACTTCTCTATGCTGAAAAAATATTATGCATGCTGTTTCTATTTTGCCATATATACAATAAGCATTCACTTGTGTTTATTAGTATATCTACATTTCCAGAAATAGCTGCTTTTGATGTAATTGATATTTTGAAAATACCTACCAGCTTTTAACATTTTTTTTCCTGAATTGCCCAAGCCTGTTATGTGAAAGTACCTAGACTGTCCTGAGAATCAATACGCATCATCCTAGGGAATTCTAAATATACAGTGTGTGTTTTCAGCCTGGTTCCTTTTTCACTTGATTCGTGATTCCATTTCCTGACTGTGTTTTCTCACTCAGCAGCATTCCTCTGGATTCTCACTGCGAATCTCTCCACCCCTGCAGCTCCTGGTTAGCAGCTTCCTCTCTCCCTGTGGACTTCTACTTCACAGTTTCTTTCTGGGCTCTCTTCTCATCAGGATCACTCTCTTCGCTTTTTATACCAATGCGGCTGCCATTCAGAGTAGCATCTCCCAACAAGGATGTGTCATTTTCATCAGCCTGAAAGATAAAATAAAACTTCCAGATCAGCAGTACCTGTAGGATTGAAAGTCTGCATTTATGAGCTATATAAAGCATTTATGAGGCATATAAATCTGCCGGAGGAAATGCACCTGTGGAAACTAAGTGCTCCTATTCAAAAAGAGCTGCAATTCTGAGGCCATAGGCCTAAGATACACCAATAGAAAATGATTTTTTTGTTTTTTGGATATTGACTTTCTACAAAGTGTTATAAAACATTTCTGCCCCCAAATAAATTGTGAAACTCAAGATTATTCAATTATTATCTTCACTCTTTCAGAAATCTCATCAATTAAAAGTTCTTTTCTTACTCACGAAGTCTAATTTTATTAACATCAAGGTTTCTTAGATTGTAAAGCCTTGTTATAAATATATTAAAAGCCCAACTGCACTGTTTAGCACACATCTTCCGTTCTGTAATTGTTTTGGTTACTTTATTGTTTTTCTGATATTGAACTATTTTACCACAGTGTACAAACTGTTAGGTTTATTTTCTGTGGTTTGAATTTGATCTTTTTCTGCCATTTAACTTCTTGGAAAAATAAGGAGAGATACATTTTTATTAGAGTTTAACAGAAAATTGCTCTCTAAAATGTATTTTACCTAACCAAAATTTATAGAGGTTTCATCATATGCTAGTCATTTATCTTGATTATTTTACAAATATTAACCATTGGATTTTCTTAACGTCTTTAGGTGACAGTTGTAATTACTTAATCACATTTTATGATAAGAAAAATGAGAAATAGGGAGGTCAAGTAACTTGCAGATGTGCTGACAGCCACACGTTGGCAGAACCAGGTTTTGAACTCAGGCACTGTTTCAATACCTGCTCTTAACCACCCTGTTATTTTGTAGTAATAACCATGTTTTTATTTCTGACCCCAAAGTATAAGTAAAGCACCACGTAGCAGGATGCTTTTTTCTGATATGAGGTGAAAAAAAAATCTCAAAATACTAATGTTTGAGAGGTTTTCTTCCATAAGACTAATTAATGATCTTGTGTGTATTAATAACTATACCTATGTAGTATATTCTACTTTCCCTAGAAAAACACCTGGAATAACGTTGATTAATACAGCACAAGTATACCAGCTGGACCAGTATTATAGCTATGATGAAAAGAAATAAATCTCAAAAGGTTGCCACTAATTATTCCCTTTAGTTAGGCCTCTCTATTCCTCTTTTGCCTATTCTTCAAGTTTTAAAAGTGGTATTATTTTCAGTATTCTAAAAATGCTATTTTGAGTTGTTTTTCATCATTGTCCAAAAAGAAAATTGATACTTCAAAAGTTCTGTTGGCTGGCCCAGGATTAGTATGCAGAGGATTTTGGCCATCGCCTAGTGATACGGTACCACTGGCTGCCTCTCCTTCACTGGTGACATCTCAGGATGTGAATTCAAGTGATTTTTATTACATGTGCCTACTTCCATACATAACTCTTTTTTATTTACAGTTTTTTTTTTAATTCTCTTATATAGTTTTGTACTGATACAAACCAAAATTAGAATGATATGACAGACCACGGATACTTTAGAAACAGTCAATGAAATATTTCACATCGTAATTTGGAGAGCTTACTGTGACATAAGTATAATGTTCTTTTTCTTAAAATATGAGTCACTACTTCCATTTCAAAAATACACGTATTTCACAGGTGTAGTTATCACAAATGTATGTGGAAATGTACAAAGTGCAAAAAAAGGTAGAGAAAGAAACATTCACTTTCCTGTTGATATGGGTTCAGATTTCCCAAAGGTTACTGGCCCCTGTGTGAAGCAGCTCAGTCTACAAGAGTGACCAAGATTATATGCACGACTTATTGTCTCGTATATTTTGAGGCTGGAGCTTGCTCCTGCATAGAAAGTGTTACATGCATACTAGAAGTCTGTCTTTGCAGCATGAAGGAGCGCTCTGGCAGAAAATAAAATGTAAATGGCTATTTCTGGTAATTCATTCCCAGGCAATGTTCATGGTTTTCCTTACTTTTTGTTCTCAAAAGTTTATTCCTGACATCTTGTTACCTTGGCAGCTTTTCTTCTCCAAAGCCTACTACTGACTGTCTGCCAAAAAGAGTCCAGTTCACACCTCTCCTTTTCCAGCGTGCTCTTCTGCTCCATAGAGATAGACAATACAAAAAGGGGAGGAAAACAATCTCACACATTCCCAATACTTGCACATTGGGTGAGTTTCTAAGCTGCCACATTGCCTGAAGAAAGCCACAGGAGGAAGCTGAGATGCTGTTCAATTCCTGAAAACTAAACAAATGTACCATTTCCATTAGAATCTAAAAGGGTGTGGAAGATAATGCCTTCTTTTTCTAACTTGTAATACTTGATTTATTTTACCTAACACTTTAGAAATTGGTCTCTATCATATATGAATTTGTATTCTGCCACATTGTTTTAAATGATTATGTTCCAGGTAAAATGGAACAACAATTAAACGGAGAATGAAAGATGGCATTCATATGTGTGCAAACAAGACGTTTTCTCCAGACTTTATTATTTTTCATTTTTCTTTCAAATAGAAACAGATAGATAAGTAGAATACTGTTCCAAAGTGAAAGCAGTGAAGCGTGGAACTGCCTGCCCCTGTCAAATTGATAGAGTGAAGATGTTGTACGAGATAATGGAAACTTTCTATTCAGTGAGGACTGGAATAAAGAAAGCATTTCTAGTCATTCATCAGCATTGGTTGCCTTAGTGCTTGTGGCAGAGATCAGAACGTAGGCTTTACAAAGGGAATCTAAAACAAGTACAATGATCCACTTTGGGAAGTGTAGTTGACTTTGCTTACCATTTAGTACATAGCAATCACAGTACCTAACAACAAAAACACAGTTCAGTCATTGAACATGGAACATGACAATTACGTAGGTAGATATTTCTTCCTGTATTCTGGCTCTGAAACTTATGAATATTTTACTCTGGTGACTGTGAACACTAAGTGAGTTTATTTTTTTAATCATGTTTAATTTAGAATATTTGTATTGCTTTTTTTTCCTAATCATTTGCAATGATCAAATTTTTAAGAATTGTTTAATTTTCAGAAATACTTTCATGATAAATAGCTACACTAAAATGCAATTTAGTGAACATGTGTGAGCCTGCATACTGTAATTTATTTTCTGTAAAGGAGGTATTGAAAATATGGAAATGATGCCTTCAGTAGTTTTCAGTTTTATTTTCCTTTAAACATTTACAAACTTTATGTGGCACAAAATATGTACATATTTTCACTGCACTGAATGAATGTGGTAGCTCACACATTGCTTTTGGGCAATTTATACTAGCAAGATGAAGTGGAGAAGCGCAACAATTATCCAAATCACTCAAACCAAAGGAGCACTCTGGCCCCAATCATTTAGAAACAGAATTTCAAATCAAAGTGTTTCTTTGGCTTGAATGATATGGACAATTGTCTCAATGCTCCATTATCACTGACTATAGATTTCCAATCTGATTATGGGTCTAACATAAGATGGAAAAAATAATAACATGTAATTCTGTTTTGAGAACTTGGCTCATTCCAAAATCGTTGTGCCAGGGTTTCCTAGCGCAGATAATCTAAAAGGTTAGTCATCTTTTAAAGATGAATGAACTCTTAAAGCCACTCAAGTACTATTTAGAACAAAGAAGAAACTCTTTCCCTGGTTAGTTTGCCTCTTCAAGAGTCCTTTTTGCTTTAAATTTTTTTAAATATTTTTTTCTGAAATAAATAATGTTCCTTTACTCAGTAGAATACAATAATCCATGCAATCACAACAATGTAGTTTCCACAGTGAATGTGAAAAAATGATTTAAATTAGTCTGGCATGAATATATGTGATTATACTAGATCAGTAATTTTAGGATGGCTTATTAATTTGAATATAATAATGCAGCAAAAGCCAAAGTATTCAGGCAATGATTATTATTATTTTGATTATTGAAACACACAGAAGGAACAATCTCCAAACCGAATCCTGTTTAATTGCTTTATGACACCATCTTTGTCTTTTGGGAATGTCTGCAAAAGTCTGGAAGAAAATGTTAAAGTGCTGATAGTTTACTCTGTGTTTAGGACATTTCTGTTATCTAGAAAAAAATAGAAAATTCCTCAACATAACCACACAAATGTCTGGAATGATGATGGCATTATTTGCATTTATAAGTAATTGTCACTGTTGTCTTGTGTCTAAAATGCACCCATCACATGAGTACCCCAAGAAATGAATGGCGCCTGCCAGTGTTTCTCAGTTGTTTTCCCACCTTTGCCAGGCATTCACATTTGCAAGACACTGTCATGGACTGCACCTAGTAAAAATAATTGCAGGTTATTTGCAATTTCTACTAGACTATTTTCAGTTTACCTTTTATTCTCAAGCAAGTTAGTGATAGGAATAAACGTAAAGCTATACTAAATTCTAAATTACTTGAAAAGTAAATCATTCACAAATTAAAGTTTCTAATCTATCATTAGTAACAAATTCTTGGTTAAACCTTGTGACTCCATGATTGTGGAACAGAGGTCCTAAGATGAATCCACGAGGAGGTCTCTAACCAGCAGGTTAGAAGCTGCAATAGGTTCTCAGAAATCTTACAACTTAGCCATGGCTCCTGTGTTCCAGTGTGAATAACTCTGGAAAGAAGCTTTTTGATTTTATTTTTAATATTTGATGAAGAAAAATACGTCTTTTTTTTTTTTTTTTTTGGCTTTCCCCTTTCCTTGTCCTTTTCTATTATCCCTAACTTTCATTGCTTTCTCAACAGGCATTTCTGATTGGTGTTTATCGTAACTGCTTCCAGTTTCTCCTCAGTTTAAGCATAACGCTTTTCTTAATCGCTAATCACTTTATATCCTTTATTTATTTCTCATTAATAATTATTCTCTTATGAAATCTTTTCTATGGCCTTCAGTGAGTATCCTTGTTTTATTTTCTATAAGATAGTAAGTTAATGTTAATCAAATATACATATATTAAATCTAGCATTTCATTTGCTTAATAGCCACTGATCCTTGCAAAGATTCTGAGATAGTATATAAATTCTCACTTCAAAAGAGTATTTGAAGTTCACATTAAATTATTTAACTTACAAAGGATCATGAGGTATTTTTGGCAATTCAAGTATCTCTAAATTAAAAACAAACAAAGAAACAAAAAACAAAACAGAAAGTCAGCTTCTTCGCTAATCTCACAGCCCTTTAATAAGAAAATTATGAAATCTGTATTTCTGCTTCTTATTCCCAACTCTTGTCTTATTCTTCACAGCATCATTTGAGATTTTGAAGAGAACAATCATGTTACTCTCAATAATTCTCTTCTTCATATGAGACACTTCCACATCTTTAAAAATTATGACAGAGCCGGGCATGGTGGCTCCCACCTGTAATTCCAGCATTTTGGGAGGCCAAGGCAGGCAGATCACAAGGTCAGAAGATCAAGACCATCCTGGCCAACATGTGAAATCCCGTCTCTACTAAAATACAAATAATTAATCGGGGATAGTGATACACACCTGTAGTCACAGCTACTCAGGAGGCTGAGGCAGGAGAATTACTTGAACCCCAGAGACAGAGGTTGCAGTGAGCTGAGATCAGCCACTGCATTCCAGCCTGGCGACAGACCAAGACTCCATCTCCAAAAAAAAAAAAAAAAGAGATTTCATATATTTCACCTTTCTCCATTTACACCCCTGTTGGGTAACTCAAAGAACTTCTGAAAACATTATGTCCAAATGTCCATAATAATATAAACAAAGCCTAAGCATGTATTTGCTTTTAGGACTATGATATTAAGCCATATTAAATTTCAGGGAAATAAACCTGTGAAAATTAAAATGAGTCCTAATTTCTCCTGACATAAAGGACACATTAGGCATTTTAACCCAATTCCAGAATTTTAATTTTATTCAACTAATGTATTATAATTTTCTAGAGAAAAATTTAAATCAATTTTGGAATCCAGCTGTCTAGACTCTTTATGATATACCTTTTTTGACATCAATGAGGTCACTGATTAAATATGCCGAAGAGGACAATCCTATGGACAGATCAAACCAAGTTGACATGGATTATTTATTCAATAATGGCCCAGTTTTTTTATTCAATAAGGCTGAATTGATTATATTTCCTTGAAACATTTTATAATAAAGCCATGATAAATGATATATTTTATTTGAATAGTTTCAGAGTACATAAAGTGTTTTTGTATAAAGACTCTAAATTTATCTTCTGTAAAACTCTTTGAATTAAGCAATATTATCTGGCTCCAATGGTGTAGAAATTGGAACACAGAGAGTTAAATCATTTACCATGAATAATAGTTTTGCAAACGGTAGAATTGGAAAATAGTCATCCTGAAGTCCAGGAAACTTTCCAATACACAATTTTACCTCCTATATGACTCCCTCCAATTTGAGTTGTCACGTCAATTATTTTTTATAGAACTTATAAGCTCTACACAGACACTTTGACAATGTGAGGATAAAATCAAAATGCATTGATTTTAAAAATGTTAAGTCATTTTTAAAATGTCATGTATAAATATGATGTATTATTTGTAGATACTGTATATTCACCTTTTTTTTTTTTTTTTGAGATGGAGTCTCATTCTGTTGCCCAGGCTGGAGTGCCGTTGCACCATCTCAGCTCACTACAACCTCCACCTCTCAGGTTCAAGCAAGCAATTCTCCTGCCTCAGCCTCCTGAGTAGCTGGGACTACAGGCAAATGCTGCCATGCCCAGCTAATTTTTTGTATTTAAGTAGAGACAGAGTTTCACTGCGCTGCCCAGTCTGGTCTGGAACTCCTGAGCTCAGGCAATCCACCTGCTTCGGATTCCCAAAGTACTAGGATTACAGGTGTAAGCCACCACACCTGGCCTGGGTATTCACCTTTATAGTTATCTATACCATAACCTATGCCCATGAGAAGAAACACACAGACACAGACACACACATATATACACATATATAAACCACAAGTCAGTAATAAAAGCTAATCCTTCTATTTGCTATAGTACCATACCAGGTGTTTCACAGACAATAGTTATTCTAATCTTCTCTTCCATATTATATAGTTTAACTTATAACCATAATCTTTATTTTAGAGTTGAGGAAAGTAAGATTTAAATAGGCAATTGTATTTTGAATTCACATAGGGTCAGTTTAAGATTAAAACACATCTCCCTGACTCCAGGGTCAATGTTCTTCCACACTAATATATGAATACTATTGCAGTAAATTACTGTTGTCTAAACAATACTAATATTCAAAATTATGTGCAGATTTTTTCTTAATAATTACATCAAGTTCAACCTCTTCTAATTTGTAATTATCACCGGCATATTTTGTAAATTGGAAACTTTAGCATCTCAAATATTTTGGAAAAGATCACAGATATTTTCTGTTTTTCTGAGATTTCAAAAAAAAATCAAGAATAATGACTTTCTGTTTATATCTGCAACTATATTTTAGTAATAATTTGGAATATGTCCTTCTGAAGGTTTAAATTTACTCAAAATGCTTATTTGTTTTTTAGTATGTCTTATCTAGCTTAGGTATAATGCTTCTGACTTTATTTTTCTCTCTAATTTGTTATTTCTACTTTATTCATAGGGAAAATATGGAAGGAAAATGGGAGTTAGAAAAGTTCTCACATTCTCTGTTTTCATTCATTATGAAAATATTCAACTATAGGCTTGACCTTTTTTTGCTCCCTACTTATAACCATAGTTGGAAGAAAATTATGAGAAGGGACATTTCTTTTGTTCTGCTGTAAAAGCTCAGCACAGACTTTCCTATTAATTCTGTTGACCTATCTTCTAAGCTCCAAACCTAGGTTCTGAAGAGTGTTCACCAACACCCAGACCTAAGCTCATCATTGTTCCTTGTCTAAACCTGCTGATTTCGTGGAAAGGACTGCTGAAGGAATGTGTTTTCATTTTAACTGTATTCCTTCCATAGGTTATTGTTTTCTAAATGTTTTGTGTCACATAATGGATAAACACTTTAAAACTTCTTCAGACAATCTTACATCAGAAAAATATTATACTAGTTACGTCATCAACAGTAAAATTGTTTCTTCCTTTTCTTTGGGATATATTACTTCACTTGCCTGGTTTCTGGCACTGGTTTTGCTTGAGTTCTGTCTCCTCAGGTTTTCCTCCTTTGGGCTTTCTTCCTAGACTATTGTTCGTGTTGCCAGCCATTTTCTGAACTCTTTATCCTCTACACTTAATTTTGAAACAAGTAATTTGTGCGAGCAGATCTGTGTAACTTCAGAACACATTTAAGATATAGCATTCCCACCATACAGATACAATAGTCATATATAGCTATGGAACATGGGGAATGGTATAGTATAGTCAACAGAACGTTATGAGGTTGGAGTATGCATTATTTGTTTTAAATATAATTTTAATTTTACATTAAATGTAATTTAATTTTAATAATGGCTGTATTTGACATGAAGTTGGCCAAATTCCTGAAAGTTTAATAATTGGCTACTGCAAGCAAATGCCGGTTGTTTCTAGCATTTTACTAGAATATAATAAATCCTGACTTTGCTACGGGCTTTCCTGATGTGTCATTTGACCTCTCTAAGCTATGAGTTTATTATTCAGCATGAATTAGACAAAATAACAGATGTAAAGCTCTTAGAACAATATTCAGAATATGGTAATTACTCACTGGTAGATATTGCTGCGTTTCTATTGTAAGAAACATATTTAAAGTATACCAAGAAAATACAGAATCCACATAAACTTTTAATTGGCATGTTGTAACTATAATGACAAAATTTAAATCTGCTGTCTTATTTCAAAATATTATATTAAAATGTTTTTTAAATTAATTTTTACTTATTGACATATTTTCATCTCTGTAAATATACTATCCAGGAATGCTTTTCCTTTCTGTCTTAGTATTGTTATGCTGCTGTAAGAGAATACCACAAAGAGTGATTTATAAGAAGTTGAGGTTTATTTGGCTTTTGGTTCTAAAGACTCTCGGGAGCCCAGGGTTGAGGCTCCTGCATCTTTTAAGGGCCATCTTGTGGTGTCATCCTATGGTGGAAAGAAGGACACAAGAGCATGAGAGAGAAAGAGAGAGCAAGAAGGGGTTGAACTCATTTTTATAACAAATCCATTCTCATAGAACCAAATCCAGTCACTCACAATGGACATTAATTCATGCTCGAGGGCAGAGCCCACATGAGCTAATCACGAGTTAAGGGTCCCACCTCTCAACACTTTTGCTTTGGGGATTAAGTTCCCCACACATGAACTTTGGGGGACACATTCAAACCGTAGCACTTATGAATAACATTTATGGATTTATTTTCTAAATAGTCATTTTAAAATATAATTACTAAGATGAAGATTCCAAATTATAGTATAATATGTAGAACACTTTAAAACTTTAAATGGGAAAAATAATTCCTATTCATAGCTTTCCGTTTTGCGAAACTACTTTCTTTGTATCATATAATAAATATATGTTTTCCAACCTCCTTTCTCTGCCCTCCAGTATTAAGTCTGAAGAGAGTTTATTATTCATTCACATGTTCGAAGGTAGCTGTTTCTACCTTAATCGAGCCAAAGTTGTCAACTTTTCAAACAGTAACTTGTTTTCTATGCCCTTAGGTTTGAAAGAAAATAGTCTCATAATGAAAAATAGTAAGCTTACTTTCTGAATACATAAATGTCCTGATTCTTTATCAGGCTATGCTCTGTTACCTGACTGTAGATGCTGGGATAGTCTTCTAACAATAGGAAATGGAGTTTGTGGATAAATATGCCATAAATAAAAATATTTGCTATTTCCCATTGGATTTTTACAGCCTCAAAATTGAGCTCTTTAAACTTGGAGATACTACTCTCATCTGAAATTGTTTTAAATTGTAAATAAAAGTAAATGAATTCAAATGTGATACAAGGAAGAGAAAATGATTTTATGACTATTCAATTCAAAATATTTTGAGTCATTTATAACCAAATATGTGGTTTAGATAATAAGTAGATTCAGACTGTGACAGACGTCTGACAGATATATTTCTTTAATAATTTGACTTCATGTTACTAACCACAGAGTACTAATACTGATTAAAAACAATACCAGGGCAATACCAGATTAATTGATTCTAACTTTTTAAAAGAATTCTTTCAATGATTCATTCATATGAGTTGAAAAGAAGGAGAAAATTGAGAGTTATTTTTATGAAACTAGAGTCAAGACCGTAACATTTTAACTGCCTCTGAATATGTCTTAAGATACGTAGATATCATTTTATTAAAGTAGAAATATAGGAACAGATATAAGGTATTTCATATTGAACTGTGCTTAATGATCTATTTTCATGGCATTCCTTTGGGTAATCAGCAATTTTATTGCTTTAATATTGTAGAAGTGCTGGATTATTTTTGAAGGAGAAATAGAGGGGAAAGCCAACATCGGATCAATGACTTGACATTGCTAGTCAACTTAAAGCATGAAAACATCCATTTAAAAATCTAACTAGCAGCTCTTCATCAGCAATCAACAGCAGTAATCTAATTATGTTGAGAAATCTTCCAATGTGTTAGAGAATTTCTCTTCATCAAGGAATGTGCATGGGGATTTAACATTATAACCTAGACAAAGACCCGATGAGAATAATACATTTAGAGAAAGGTATATTGAGTTATCTTTTCCAAAGCGTTATGACTAAGTTACAAACATATACCCTCATTCTAAATTCTGTATCTAGGGTGAAGCTGAAAGATTGGTAACAAAGTAGTTTGAAGTAAAGACACATTTCTCTACATAGCAGGATTTTTAATTACCTTATCACTCCCAGCGTAACTCCCATGAGAAACGGTGGGTAAAATATGAGAGCTTTTGCAGGTAGATAGCATCTGAAATGTGGTTTTGTCTGGTTACAGTTGGCATTGAAGGATCTCCCTTCACCTCTTCTTTGCTGTTTTTAAACATGCAAGGCACACTCGTTAATTTAAAAAGGCATTTTCACTTTTCTCTACCATAAAAACTCCTCTCTATGCCACTGCCTTGTATCCTTCAGATAGTTACTCAAATGTGATTCTCCCAGAGAAGGAACTCACCATATTTGAGACTGCCATTTTTACTTAGTTTTGTTCTTCTTATCTCCCATCATGCAATGTGTTTTACTTATTTATTTTATTATATTATTTTCCCTTTACAATATAGAAGGTAAGTTCCATGATGGCAGGAACATTTTTTTTTTAAACTGCTTTCCCAGTGCTTAGAGCAATGTCTGGTATACAATATGTTAAAAATTAGTTTAATTAATTAGTAATATGCATGGTAAAAGCTGAGGAGCTCATTATTGGCCATAGACAAAAACTGACCCTAAATAGAGTTTATTAATAATGGCAATAATCAATTTGAGATTTTTAGATAACTGTAATCAATGGTTTACAATATTTTCTTGGAAGTAGGCAGAATACATTTATCTTACAATTCAAATGTCCTAATTCTTATTATCAATTAAATTTATTTTCGCTCATTTCATTCATTCATTTGTAAAGTCGTATATTGAAAGAATATGTAAAACTCCTACAACTTATTAGGCACTAAGCAAATGCCATGGATATGTTGAAGTGTATGACTAGTAAAAGAAATAATATGTTTCAAATAAGCTTAGAAAAATACGAACTTACTTATGCTACCAATACACTTTATTAAAATGTATAAGGTGATCTGGCTTAGTCTGGAATATCAGGGAAGGATTTCCTGAGGAAATGATGACTGAACCGATGTCTGACGATGAACTGGTTTCTAGGTAAAGCAAAATGGCAGAGGAGGATGTGTCAGCCAGGGGAAAAGTCATGTGCAAAAACATTGTGGCAATTTGGAGAAACTTGATGTATTGCATTCATTCCCAAAATACAAACAATTTTATTTAGTTTAAACTATATTTGGATTAAGGTGCTTTTCATTAGGATTTACCTAATGTGACACACTTGTAATATTTATCAAGTTTTTTTTTTTTTTTACCAAACTGAACAATGGGTGACTCTTCCTTGAAAAATGAAAAGCTTAAATACTGATAGTCTTATTATGATTGTCCACAAATTGAATATATTGTCCACAAATTCATATTTTTACAAACTGAAGAATTTACTACTTTAATAAATGTTTCTTTGTGTATGTTATAAAAATCCAGTGTAAGCAAAAACATCATAAATTTATAAAGTGTATATTTGTAATGCACACCTACATATATACTCTCACTTGAAATTCAAAAAACATACAAACAGCTGACTGAATCCCCTATTACTAATCAAGAACAAGAAGCCTAATACATTCAGGTTTATGGCTTCAAGCCTGGTGATTTATCTCTATTATGTTTCCAGAATTACTTGCCATCATGAAGAAAATTAAAATTAAGCAAAATCAATAAAACTATGTTCTATGAGGGGAGAACTATTAAGATGTAAAGTAAATTTTTTTATTACTCTATAATGCTCTCAGTTTTGATTACATTAAAATTCTTCTTGAATTACTTCATAAATATATTATTTATTACTAGCTTGTAAGAAATCATTCCTCAAATTATAGAGTGAAACAAAAGTGCTATCTAATTTCACATTTAGAAAATAATCTATAGCAACAAAAATCTAATGAAGGGCCTCAACCTTAACAAACACACTAAAGTAAAATATAATATTGATTGGATTAGAAATTAAAAACTAAAGAATACTAGAAATATTGCCATATAATGAATGAAATTAACACAAAACCTCAGGAAAAAATTTTAAAGACAATAATAAAAATTAAACCCAGTATTATAATAATAATAAATAATTTGAATATTTCACTCTACACCCCATTAAGGTAACCAGACAGAACACCAACTATCGCAGAATTATTTTTAGTTATTCATTTTCACTGCAACTTTGATATCAAGTTAACATCATCTTGAGAATTAGCTATTTACTTTTTTACTTGAAAAAAAATAAAAAGGAAAAGTATGTTCTATAACAGTTTTTAGAAGGAATACATATTACACCAATAAACAAAGTAAATTAATCAATAATTAGTCTCAAATGATGAAGAATTAGTACTCCTATAATTGTACCAACATAAATCTGAATATCTGTGGAAATAGTGTTTAAAAAGTGACTCACAAACTCTAGGTGCCTTCTACTAGGATCTCTTGGTTAATTTTACGAACATATATTTGTTTTGTTTAGCTAACTTAACATTTCCCTATCTCTTGTGTACTGAATCAGAGATCATTCCACTCCTGCTTGGGAATTCTCTATGTTCCATGTGACAGAAAGACAATCAACAGACACATGGCATTAACAATTCTCAATTTTACTCCCTGTTTCTTTTGAGGCCAAATCAATGCAAACCATCTGTGTCTAGTAGAAAATGAATGTTTATAATTTCCTTCTTCTTGAAACCTCTTCAGTTTATATTTCTGTTTTTTTGAGTTTTATCTTTGTTGTTGTCACTTTTAGAAATGTTTCAAAATCACAATAAATGTATTATTTGTAAAACTGTTTTTATATTACATTGTAATCCATAGTATCATTTACAGGCAAAATAATGGTATTTCATGACACAGGTTCCTGGGGAAAAAAGAAGCATCATCTTCATCTATAAATAGATGTTTTTCAAGTATCCTAGAGCTTGGAATCATCTATTCTGCCTAAAACCTTCCAGAATTTTATTTGCTTCTTACAATTGCCTTAAAAATTTTACTCCTAAACCAGTCTCTGAATTTATTGACCTGAGATGAAATATTTGAAAAGGGAATCAGTCCTATTGATGCATTCAGTAATAAAATTCATCATTACTTTATAAAATGGGATATTCAGGATATTGTCAGAATATTCAGAGTTAAATTAAGAATTAAGGAAAATCTTAATTTTACTTTAGTTATTTATGGTCTGGTTTGTCACCATATCCATCTGAGGAAAAAATAAAATATATGCATTTCTGTATACATTCTAGATGTATGTCATAGTCTAGACATTCTGTGTTTCATAAAGAGATAAAGCGTTCATATTTTGTACATGGTCATACCCACCATTCCTAAAACATTCTGTTTAAACACTAGTTTTATTTTATTAGTTGCCCTTTTAAATTTCATGGCTAATACGTATGCCATCATGCTATCTTGCCCCATGTTCCAAAACCTATGAAGCTGGCCATGATGTAGTGAGATAAAACTTTGAGTGATTTCTGATTTCCCACCAACCCTCATGTAAACCTAGCAAACAGAAATAATTCAAATATCTGGTTCGCATTGTTTGTTCAAGGCATAAAAAGCTCACAGTTAATCAGAACAAATTAACGTTCTCATTGCCCCTCATCCCACACATATCTATAAATTTGGCTAAAGGAAAAGAGAAAGAAAATCTCATATCTAAACATTGACTGCTTCTAAGTGCTTCTGCCCCAAATATAAATTTCATAAAAATTTTTACATGAAGCATATTTCTTCAGTGAGTATACACATGAAACAAATTATTAAAAATGATTATTGCCATGAGTGACCCATGAATTCAGACTTTCTTGCTTGTGTTTTTCAATTTTCCATTTTGAACTGGGAAGGTTAATTGCTATTAACCTTTCATGTTTCTTGTTACACAATCACTCTGATTGAAACACCATATGAAGCTTTAGAATCTAGCAGTGTCTGGTTAAAAGTCAATGTCATCTAAAGAGATGAATGATTAGCAGTTGATCTTGAGCAAGATTGCTTCCTGAATGGAAAATATGTAAGAGTGAATTCAATCTCTAATTTGAATCATGCTGTATGTTAAAACGATGTGTGAGTTTTTGCTTTGCTATGATTTTATGTTTGTTCTTATATTACTTGAAACATTAATTTCCAGACATAAATATGGGTTTTACTGTACTAATCAATGACAAAGTAAATTTTTCTGAAAGGATTTATTATCAAAATACCTTAATATATTTTAGAACACAGAAGTCTGATTCAATAATTTGTTAGAATTTGGAAGCATCATGGTAGAAAGCAATATACATAATATAAATTAGTCATAAGTTTTGAACCAGAAGGCATTTTCCAAATCCTCTAACCTATTTTCTTTTGTCATAGAAACAGAATAAGAGATACAGGGAGCATAAGTGAGCTGTCCAAGGTCATAAAGTGTTGTAATGGCAGAACCAGAATGACACCCATCTCTCCTGCCTCTACCCCTAACTTGTCAGGACCAGGTGTCAAAATTTGAATAGCATGTACATTAACTCAGTCGTTCCCAGGTGTTGAAACTTTGTGTATCTCTTAAATTAAAAATAAATAAGTAAAATCTGTGTAATTGGCATTGGGTTTTCAGAGCTATGTTTCACCTAAGAAAAAACTCCGAAATAAAACTATCAAAAAAGAAAAAAAACCTATCATCTTTTGGTTATCCCATAATAGATGTTTTATTACTACCCGAAAAGAAAATAGGGATTACTTAATAGCAAAGAAAATCCCTTTATATTTAATAAATATTCTTAAAAAATCTCAAAACCTGCCAACACTAGTTCATCTAACATTTGAGAACTGCTGTTCTAAATCATATGGTCTTGAAAAGACCCAGTAAAAAATGCTGGGCAGGTGTCCATATTTTAGAGATGAAAAAAAAAAAAAAAAAAAAAAAAAAGGTTTGCTACAAGTCATCCAAGGTCACAGGGCAAGAAAATAACAGTGAAACGCGTGGAAATGACAGAGTTCCAGCCAAAATGGAATGTTTTTTCCCAATTAGCAAACATCCTCACATAAGAGGGAAAAGAAAATTGTTTCCTCATTTTAAGAGAAAATTTTTAAAATCAGTAAAAATATAACTTGAAAATGCAAGCATACATAAAATAATCTTGCTAGTTAAGAGCATATACAATTCATTGAACCACATTTTCTTGATGAAAAAGAAATGTGCTATTATAGGCCATTTTAAATCAAATTTACTTCTTTTATGCTGAAAAAGAAAAAATATTTAAAATCAAGATATTGTTAAGAGAAAAGGCAGCTGTTTATACAGTTCTATTCAAACAACTTTCTATAAAAATGCTTCTTTTCTGAAGCCAGAGAAAATAACAGAAGAATGATATTAAATACAGAAACTTACATTTATTTTAGATTCATAATTATGTACTGATACAAATGCCATTTTATCTCTTCAGTGCTTCAGCACTAGAACAAAACAACTAAAAAGGTACTAATTGTCATATGGCTTACTTTCTACATTTATATTTACAATTACTGAGTTATGTCACTTTACTAGTTGAGAATAGTTTCCTTCTGAATAAGCCAAAGTTTCTCATGGGCTTATTCATCCATTCAGTCAATAAATACTTATCAATCCCCTACTGTTATCCAGACAGGAGTGATAAAGCCATTGATAAACCAGTCAGAACTACCTGCTCGGCCTTTCATTGTAGTAAGGAAAGACAGACACTGAACAACAAAAACAAATATATACAATTTTTTTTTCTCGTGGAGTATAAGTGGTATGAGGAACAACAATTAGGAAAGCGTACCTGAATTGCTGAGAGATTGGGAGGTGAAGGGGTTATCATTGCTAAGGTTGTGATTTTGGAATGAAATTTTGAGGAAGGTAAAGTAAAGAATGCTGCGGAAAAAATGTGTAGTCGGAAAAAACAGAAGCAGCAGACTCTGTGGCAAGATTGTGCTTAGTATGTTTAAGGAAATGACAAATAGTTCAGTGTGGTTGTATTATGAGTGAACAAGAGGTAATCACTAAGGAATAACAAGGCAAAATTTAATGAGGGTCTAATAAGTTCCTACAGACCTCTTAGTGCTTATTCTGGATGAGATGGAAAGGCAGTGGAAGATTTGGAATACAAGAGGAACATGACTTAGATTTTCACAATATCACTCTGGAAGTTGTGTTGAGTAAAATAAAGAATATGAGAACAAAATAGTAAAGCAAAGGAGGACCCCTCAAATTTTGATATGAGCACCTATATGTAAAGTTGTTACATATTAAGATGAAGGAAGCTGCAGGTGGAATTGTTTGGGAAAGAAGATTAGAATTTGATTTTAGACATATCAAGTTTAAGATGGCTACTGGACATTTAGATGGAAATATTAAATAAAATCTTGGATGTATAAGTTCATAAAAGAAGCACATACTGGAGATAAATTTTATGAGTCATTTTCACTTAATTAAATGATTGATACTGGATGAAATCCCAAGGGAGATGGACAGAAGAAGAGGTTATCTCCAGTCTGTGCTCTTGGACATTCTAACGTTTGCAGGAGACTAAGATAAGATTGAAGCATCAAAGGAGAATGAGAATGAGCCATCAGTGAGGGAAGTAAATAACCAGAAAAATGAGGTGTCACAGAAACTGTTTCAAGGAGTAAGAAAGATTAACTGGATCAAATACCGTTGCTAGGTCAAATATAAGAAACACTAAGAATTGCAAATAGGATTTAGCTGTGTGAAGGCCACAGGTAAGTTTGACAAGAGAAATTGCAGTGATGCTGTAAGTTGAAGAGAAAATGAGAGGAGAGGCATTAAAGATAGTGAGTTTAGCACCTTTGAGGAGTTTTGATGACAAAGTTACAGGAATAGATTAATATTTGGCAAGTGAGGTGAGTTCAAGAGACACATGTAAAAAACAACAGCATGTCTAAAGCTCTAGGAATAAGGCAATAAGAAAAAAATGTACTAAAGAGAGAGGATAACATGTGATGATGTCCAACAGTACCTGGAGGAGAGAATTGCTACAGTGGTGCCCTAGAAGCGATGAGAAGGGATCTAGGACGTATGTAGCAAAGAGCAGGAACCTGAAATTTAAATTGCAAACCATTCATTCACTAGGAGGAAGGATGATTATGCATGGACATGGATTCAAGATGGGAGGAGAGGGGGTGGTGGTGGCTTATGGTAGTTCCCTTCTGATTGATTCCACAGTCTAAGGGATTTGGAAGCAAGGTTGTCTGCTAAAAGATTATCTACCTAATGCCATTATTATAGAATAGGACACCTTTCTCCCTCTTGCATATGATTATCACATATTCATTCAATATATAGTTACAGAAGTAGCTAGTAGGACAATTATAGTGACCAAGACAGACGTTCTTGTCTTCGTGGAGTTTCACGGAGCATCTGAAAAAGGAATTAAACATGTAATTACACAAATAAACCACTGAAAGCCCTATAGTTGCAAAAATTCAGAGTTTTTAGTCTGGTTAGGGGAATTGAGAAGGATTTTCTCTCACACAGAGACACTTAGGAGACAACACTGAAACTGCAGGGGAGTAAAGTTGTGCATACAGGGAGAGTCCAAGAAGAGAAAGTATGAAGACCTTGAGAGGAGAAACAGCTTGACGTCAATGAGAAACGGAAAAAGCGGAGCCACAGACTCTAATGAGAAAGTGAGGAAGAAACAGAAGATGTGGCTGAAGAGAAACTTGGGGGAAGTACATGAAGCCCATTGCAAATATTCTGTTGTCCAAAAGCTTTAGCAAAGATTTTCAAATGGAAGACTAGCTTGAACATTCTCACTTAAGCAACTACCTTGTTGAATTCCTTTCTAACAATGGCAATATTATTCAACATGGTGTTCGGTGATAATATTACATAATTTTCTTTTGGATTTTGCACACTTAAAAATTCCAAATGGTGTTTTATGATTTCCTAAGGCAATAACTAAAATACTTTTATATTATGCATGGATTATAAGAGTCATCAGCAATTTAGTACTAAATGTGTATGCTGGCCTTGCCACTGTTTATGATTCATTTTGGATTTGTTTTGAAATAAGTGCCCCGCCTTCCACAGAAAGTTTGATACAGATAAAAAAGTAGCCCGGGCGCGGTGGCTCACACCTGTAATCTCAGCCTTTTGGAGGCCAAGGCGGGTGGATCACGAGGTCAAGAGTTCAAGACCATCCTGGTCAACATGGTGAAACCCCGTCTCTACTAAAAATACAAAAAATTAGCTGGGCATGGTGGCGCGTGCCGGTAATCCCAGCTACTCAGGAGGCTGAGGCAGGAGAATTGCCTGAACCCAGGAGGCAGAGGTTGCGGTGAGCCGAGATTGCGCCATTGCACTCCAGCCTGGGTAACAAGAGCGAAACTTCGTCTCAAAATAAAATAAAATGAAAAATAAAAAATAAAAAAATAGATAAGTAGATAGATAGACACAGAGATAAGTAGATATTCATGTATATATGATTTATCTATCCATCATTCTTTTTGGAATTCAAGGCTTTTTTTCTTTTTTATACAAATATAAAGTCTTTATGTATACATAAACTTCTCTTGATTTGAATTTCTTGATTAAGCATTCAGGTACATGCAATTTTTTCCATTGATCTCACTTCTGTTCTCAAACTGTTACAATTGCATATTTTACAAATTGTGTTCCCTTTTACAATGTGTATTTAGTAAGTGATTTTTCAGATGATGAGGTAATGGTCATAATACCTTCTCACTTTACTGAAACCAAGTCTATATTATAAAATAATAAGTTAATATAAAATTGACCCTGATTTCATAGTTTCAAAGATATTTTTCTTTTTGAATTTCAAATATCCAGCAGACTCATTTTTTTGACAAGTAGCACTTATTATAAAGAACCTCAGGGTCATTATGTGTGAGCTACAGTATTATGCAAAAATGAGAACTATTATTGATATTTCTGAATATTTTAAATTTTCTTTGTCCAGCAGTGACCCATGTACTAACATTACTGTCAATTTGTCAAAACAGATAACTATTTTCAAGAAAATAAAATCAAGATACTAATTATGAAATGATATCTCACAAAAACAGTGCTAATATTGTATAATAAACCTATGTTATAAAATCACTTGCTCTAGTATCTCTTACAAAGCAAAAACAAAAACAAGCAATGGATACACACAAAGATGCACATAAATCACAATTCCTTTGACTTCAACGTTCAATTAAGCTTGAATTCTTCTCTTAACTACATTTTAACATCCCATTTCCATATGATGTTTTATAGTGCTTAATAATAATTTCTGGCATGAGCAGTCATTGCTCCTGAAATTATGTACTTGACATAATAAAAATCAAAATTCAAGATTCTTTTAAAAATTCTTTGTATCAACTACAACATGGACTAAATAACTTCTGTTATATCCCTGTCATTTACTATTTCAGAATTTTTAATTTCTCAAGGAAATAAATTCTATCTTTGATTTAGTAACTTGTCACATTTAGTATAAATTTGTCTTCCTGTTAGTTTCTTTTCATTAGTACTAGTTTTCACACTTGGCAAAACATAATGGTTTGTTTATAGTTCTCATCTGGTTTGAACTGAACTGAAAATCAAAATACTATTAAGCTAATTGTAAATGTAAGTGATATAAATGCTACTAAATGCTAAGAGGTTAAACAGAGGCATATTTTAAGAGGGTTTATGAAAAAGAAAAGCTTGGGTGATGTTCAGTAGCAAAGTATGGAGTATGTCCTAAGAAGAAGAAATGGCATCAACTGCACAGAAGAACGCACATAAGAAAGATGTTGTTATGCCCAGGGACAGTGGACAGCCCAGTTGGACTAAAATGTTGAGTATGCACAGACGTATAATGGGGCAATATGCTGGAAAGGTAAGTTAAGGAAATATCCTAGAGGAATAGGAATATGTGACTTAAACTTTTGAATTTCATTTAGTACAAGGTATAAACCTTTTGAAAAAATTATAACATGGTATTTATATATTAAAAGAAATCTTTTTGAATATTAATCTTAAGCCAATACAAAGAAGAAATGAATTTGAAAAAGAAAAAAAAGTCATAGAACATTGTTATCAGTCAGTGATAAAATAATGCTCGAACTGAGATGGTAGGAACAGGAATAGACAGGAGCTGATGATTATGTTTTTAAAAAATAAACATTAAGTGCTAAGCACCGGAGTAATCTTTTATCTGCAATCTCTCCAATAATGTCGTAGTAGAGGAACTCTAAGAATCCCTGCTATACAATGAGAAAAATGATCTTCAAAAGCTAAATAACAAGCTCAAGACCATACAAGTAGTGAACAATAGGGAAGCAGGGCTATCAATCTTCCACTCTCTTAAAGGAGGCACACCCAAGGCGCATTCTTCAGCTCTTTGGTTTTTTATTTTTAAGTTCTTTAGAAGGTTCATTTACTGAATACCTGAGTCATTTATATAATACCCAGCCAGATCCATGTTTCTAACCATATCTTCTCACTCAAGTTGAAATTTTGAATGAATCAACTTTCTCCTGGAAAATTCATCTTAGATTTTCACATCATCCTGAAACTCTAAGCAAAGTTTCTCTCACTGAACATTGGTTTGTTATGTTCTGTCAGTTGAGAATTATTTAACTTCTTGTATTTCTTTTATTGCACTGAATACAAATCAGCCAATCTACTGTGCAATCAGTAAATTGTGTTACATCTCTTATCTGTGGTTGGGTTGGATATTTAAGTGATTAAATTTATAGTATGTTTGCCTTTTATATTCTATTGTAAACAATTCTTGATAAAAGGTAGAATAAAAACGATTAGATGAGTTTATAAGTGCCTCCCAGAACGCCTTCCTGCTGCTACACAAATAACTCTGTATCCAAACTTTGTTCCGTTTCCCTGAAATCTTATTATTGTTTGACTCATTTAGGCTTCAAAATTACAGCAATGTATGACTGTTTTCTGACCATATGCAGGGGCAGTCTTGCTAATTTTTCTTTTATTTCTTGAGTTTCTCTCCTTTTGCCTATTTCCATGAAAACTGTACAATTTTATTTCTGGGCCTCACAAATTCCATTTTATTTTACTAATTTTATCACTTTTTACAACCTATATTATACATTTGCCCTACATTTTCCTGAGTACATTCAGTAGAGTAAGTTAAAAACGAATAGGTACCTAATAACTAAAGATAAATTTATTTACTTTAGATTTATCTTTACAACAGTTCCACTCCAAATTCTCTTTTTCAATAAATATGATCTGCACATTATTTCTGAAGTTTTCTTCCATTCCCCGTCCCAGCTCTACAGCTCTGTTTAACTAATCATTATATGTAATGCTATCTAATTTTATTTTGAAGTACAGCTCAGGCCACTATGCAAACTCTTGGCAGTGTCTTCTTTAACATTTTAAAGCCTAATAGGACTCATAACACTCATTCGGCACCTCATTGTTTATCACTTGTATTGAAGCTTTTGATTTTACCTGTGTTCTTTTCTTCCAAACTATATCATAAATGCTTTGAGGGCACACATATTATATTATTCCTCTTTCAAGTCATCTTGCCATGCATGAAGCCTTATAACCATATTAAATATATTTTGTTTATAGGGATACTGCATGATCTTTTCTAAAGTACATAGTTTTTTCAGAGACCATGTAAGAAATGTTCTTACAGCTGATGTTGTTTTGTGTGTGTGTGTGTGTGTTGGTAGTTATAGGGAAAGTCACAATGTTTTAAAAACCATTGTAAAATGTTTTGTAGATGAATATTAAGTATATGTATTTTGTATCTTGGAAATGTTTCTGGCTTAATTTAGACAGGTTTAAAATTCCAATTATGGAATATTACAAATCAATGTAAGACAATACTGATCTATGATTTTGGCTTCTCCACAATTAAAAAATAGTTCACAGATTTGCAAAGGGATCAAGCTTTAGAACAATTGTATAGCTTATTAATACATAATTATGAGACAATCCTTCAATGAAAAGAGTTGCATATACTGATGACTTTAGGATATCAGGACTAAGAAATATCTTTTCATTTAAAATAATAAGAGGCAATGGTGTTTTACCAGAGCAGCAGAGTAGCATGCATGTAGCTTGCACTTTTCTGTGATAGCAGTCTCTTCCACAAATGCCCAGTTGCTAATCACTTCAATAAATCTGTTATGAGAACCTAGATACATGGATAATCTTACACTATTGATAGCCTTTCCATAGAACGGATGAATTGCTTTGAGTACACTGTAATAGTGGATCAGCGACTCTGTGAAAACAGTCTTAAAAAGTGAAAATGTTTAAAGAAAACATCTTTGAAAATGTTTTTATTAATCATGAAAATAGCACAATACGAGACGCAATATTCTTCAAATGAGATTCAATGGGTCTATATTCAGCTGCATATTATGGTAAAATAAAAAATATGTTATGATAAAATATGGTAAAATTTATTTTTGAAGAAATAAAATTTGTATTTTTCTTATATTTAATTTTATATATTTCCTGCAGAAATATTTTCTTATTTCCACGTTTTTAAGATTTTAGCTTTTAATACAGAAGATCTTATAGTACATTTACTAAACTAGCAATAGTCTCTAAATTTATTGACTACCAATTTTTTTTCAGTTATCAAAAAATAATTAAGATTTTAGTTTTAGGAGAATTAATTTTACTGAAGTAGATACCTGGATATTGTTAAAGTCTGCAATATTTGGTATTCTCACAAATAGTGCAAATGGGTTCTAATATCTCTACATTCTTACCAAGACTGGTCTTTTTTTAAAAAATAAAATAGCTATTTTAACTGTCTTCTATGGACAGATATTTGTTCAAGTACTTTGTCTACTTTTAGTTGGGTTATTAGGTTTATTTCTGCTATTGAGTTTAGAAATTCCTTATATAGTTTTGGAATGAACTCCTTATTAGATTTATTATTTGCAAATGTTTTTCCTATTCCATAGGTTGCCTTTACTTTACTCATTGTTTCCTTTGTTGTGCAGAGCTTTTTAATTTAATGTAGTCCGAACTACATTATCTATTTTTGCTTTTGTTGCCTATGCTTTGGTATCATATCATTGCCAAGACCAATAATTATAAGTCTACATTAAGCTGACAATGGCTTAACTTTAATCACATGCAAAAGCTCTACATTTTACTTCTCCCCTCTCATGCGCTTTATGTCATTGATGTCAAAATTCACTTCTATTTATATTGTGTATCCATTAACGTATGTTACTTACGGTTATTTTAATAATTATGACTTTTATGCTAGAACTAGAAGCGATTTATGGATACCATCCTTATAGTATTCTGTATTTGTCTGTGTATTTCCCTTTACAAATGAGTCTTATACTTTCTTGTTCTATTGTGTTGCTGTTTAGCATCCTTTTATTTCAAGTTGAAGTTCCTTTAGCATCTCATCTAAGGCAGGTCTAGTGGTGATTAACTTCCTCAGCTTTTGCTTGTCTGAGAAGCTCTTTATTTCTGCTTTATTATTGAAGGGTAGTTTTGTCATATACAGTATACTTGGTCGGCAGCTTGTTTTTCCTTAACTGTTTTTTCCCTTAACTTGGATCTATCATTCTACTCTCCTTTGACCTGCGAAATTTCTTCTGAAAAGTCTGTATATTCTTGTTGAGGTTCTCTTGTACATGCAAGTAGTTTTTCTCTTGCTGCCTTAAACATTTTCTTTGTCTAAATTTTGACAATTTGACTATAATGTGTCTTCATGTGCATTTCTTTGGATTTTTCTTATTTGAGATCTTTGACCTTCCTGGATCTGGTGAATCTTTTCTGTGGTTTGGGATGTTTCCAACCTTTATTTATTTGAAAAAGGTTTCTAGTTTTTATTCTTTAAAATGTATTAAAATGTCTGATAGCTTTAGAAGAGATTGCTAAAATTGAACAGTAATCTAATTGGTGTTAGAAACTTCATCAGCAACAGTGGCTGCTAGAGAGTAAATAAAGTTTTTTGTTGTTGTTGTTGAAAACAAACAGTAATTTTTAGTCTAAAATCATATAGGTAACAAAGCAGTTTAAAATTCAACAATAAAAAGTACTGAAACAAAGATATATTGCAAGGAAATAATTTGAAAATTTGCTTGCATTGCACTCCACATAAAAACCATTAGCCAAAGTGAAGTAAAATTTAAAAAAACTACAAGAAATAAAATGACATGTGACACAAAGCACTATACTGTAGATAAGTTCACAAAAAATAAATTCAAAGCAACCTTAAATATTTTCATCATCTTGGATTGAATATAAATTAATATAGTCATTCAGGTATATACCGGGCAATGTATGTAAAGACTACACAAAGTACTTAAATCTTTTGACACACTTACTTGAGATAAATTGAAAAATAGAAAATGTAGGCATACATCAAAACAGAACGTTGAATAGTAACAGTAAATTGCAAGTTAATTAGCAAAATAATGGAGAAGTGTCTATGTAAATCATTGTGTGTTTGTATAGAATTATCAGGTCAGGGTTAATAGAGTTATCATTGAAAAAATAATCATGTGAAAATGTAAATGATATTCCAATGTATATGTTATTTTAAATTTGGGGCACATTATTTTAATTATAAACATTTCCGTTTATCAAACTTATCTCTGGAGATTATATATATTAAAGGCCAATTTACAATATTTGTGAGCAGAATATTATTTCAATTTTTTTTTAGCAATGGATAAATGTAACAATCTAATAGAGTCAAACATTTTAGAGAACTTTTCAAAGAGTGCTAGTGTGTTAGTTGCCTGTTTAAACACATTTTTTAAAAGTATGAGAACAGTTTCACACATAGGATGATACACTGAACTATTCTAAAGTGATTTGTGTTTTCAAAGAATTCACTAAATAGATTCAACATTTTAATCATGTTGCATCAAATTATTATTTGACTGCTAAATCTACCTTAGAAAAATCAATAGGACTTCTCAAGATGGTTGAGTAGTTGCAGATTTTGTATGTCATACCTAACATGTCTAAAAGCTTTCTCTCATTATGCAAAAAGTCATGAATAATCAGGTCAAGGCGGCATGCAAAGAAAATTATCAGACTGTGAAACTAAGGTAAGGCCTATTAGGCACAAGCTGTACACCTGTTTGCTCATTTCTCACTTTAAATGGTTTGTCATTGTGTTTATAAAATCTCATTATATTGAGAGTTCCATAAGGAAAGTTTCTTAAAATAAATTCTACTCAACAGTAAGCCAAGTTATATTAAACTAAATAATTCTTCAGAACTCTAATCTATATTTGAAATATTATATGTGTGAAATATTATACATAAAACATATATTCAAAAATTATATAATTTAACTTATATAGAATAAAATTTTTACTACAAAATATTGACAATTTCCGACAAGAAAATCTGCCAATTTATAAAAAGTTTTAGACATTATTGTCTGTGCTTGCCAGAATATAGTTCTTCAAATATAGTTTTTTGTTTTTGTTTTTTGAGATGGAGTCTTGCTCCGTTACCCAGGATGTGGTGCAGTAGCTCCATCTTGTCTCATGGCAACCTCCACCACTCCAGTTCAAGCGATTCTCCTGCCGCAGCCTCCCAAGTAGCTGGGACTGCAGGTATGCACCGCTACACCTGGCCAACTGCTGTATTTTTTCAGTAGAGAGTGTTTCATTACGTTGGCTACACTGGTCACAAGCTCCTGACCTCAAATGATCCACCCGCCTTGGCCTCCCAGAGTGCTGGAGCTACAGGCGGGATCCACTGTGCGCAAGCATCAAATATAGTTTTACCTTTAAATTGAAACTTACATAGATTTCAAGAGAATTACAATAGTGAAGTATATTTTATTTAGCCCTTTCACATATTGTTGTTGTAAAGACATATATTTGGCTTGCACTATTCCTCAAAATGGGAATATTTGTTTTTATTTCATTCTGCATATATCTAGCTTATTAAAAAAATAGAACTGTAATGCTTAAAATATATAAGATATTGGCTATATATGTTCTTCTGTAAGCCCTTAAAAAATATCATACAGCAGGGTGACTATAGTAAAACCCAATATATTGTGTATTTCAAAGTATCTCGTGGAGAAGATTTGTTATATTCCCAATGCAGTGAAATGATAAATGCTTGAAGTGATGGATCTCCTAAATACCCTGACTTCATCATTACACATTCTATGCATGTATTAAAACATCACTTGTAACCCGTACATATGTACACATTTTATGTATAGATAAAAAAGTAAAAATAGTCATAGATTTTAATATTTATATATTGAGATTTATATTTACTAGTATGGCAAGTTAAATTTTATACTCATTGGATAATGATTTTCTTTGATATGTTCATCAAATTATTACAATTCATGATTTTAAATTATGTTTAAGCAGAACTTCTATTAAAAATTTGAAATTACAGTGTAGTTTTTCTTACTATCTCTAACTTTTATTTTTCTGATTTTATGATGATTATTAATATTGGCAGTAGTAATTTAGGAAGTTAAAACAAAATATTGCCCTTCTTCCAGAAATTTTGTTCTCATTAATACACTTTTAAAACAGTAGATTCTATAAATATATTCCAGTTACCAAATCTGTCATCATTTAATTCTATAAATGTAAAGATTGCACATGTATTATACACGTGCATTGAAAAATAACTATTTTAGGAAATAATTGTATTCTTAGATTAATTTAACAAAGCAAGCAGAAAATATTTATTTTATGCTAAATGGTGTTACATATTTGATACTTTGTATTTTATAGTGCTATATTACTTGCGTATGCAAACATATGAGTTGGATAAATATTATAATTTATTATTTTTATTTTAGTTTTTATCAATGCCATGACTCTTTAAGTGTGAGATGCTTTGCTAAAATAAGCTTTTAACAAAATAAAAAGTATACTTTACTTCAAAGAAGTTTAGAATATATCTGCAATGTACGTTGTGTATTTAGAATGTGAAATCAATTCCAATTTAATATGAGGCAGGGCAAGAGTTAGTGAGAGATTTGAGGAATATCAAGTATAGTTTGGAAGCAAAGCATCAGTCTTGTAATCATAACCTAGAGTTTCAAGAAGGGCATATCTAAGCCTCTGCAGGAGTTGAAAACTGTCAGTAAAGGTACCAAAGCGAATTTACTACAGTGCGGAGTCTCTGAACATGGAGAAGTAGATAGTATAATAACTTAGCAAGGAGGACCACAGGTTAATAAAATTGAACTTTATAGACTAAGAAAGGTTATTTGCAATGAATATTTTAAAAACTCTGCCAGATAATTAAACTCTTTGGAATGAAATGTGTAAGTAAAAATTAACAAAATGTTCCAAATTTTCTTTCTTTAATATTTGTTTGAGTTGTGTTGTCACTTGAAAAGGTAGCTCTAACAATTGAGGATCTTGCTGATTATGGCAATTCATTCATTCATTTATTCACTTATTCGGCACTAAATAACTATGTCGTCAATACTTACGAAGCACCAGCCACTGTCTTAATTCCCATGGATATAGAAAACCTCTTTGTGTTCACAAAACTTATGTTCCAGAAGGAAAAGCATATAATAAACAAAACATGTAGAATAATCACACTCAGGTATGTCAGATGGATGACTGAAATGGATGAAGACAGAATATGAAGAAGAAGGGAAATATTAGGATGGAAGGGTAGGGATGTTGTGGATGTGGAGGCAATTTCAATTTCAATTACAATGGTCAAGAAAACTTCACTGAGATTGTCATATCTCAGCAAAGACCTGACGGTGTTAATGAAATCAGTTACATGGATTACTAAGGGAGGAACATTCCCAGCAGAGAAAATAACAAGTAAAAGTAAATTGAGACAGGGTTTTGCCTGTCTGCCTGTGCATGGGAGGTCGATACTGATCAAGTGAGTGATATATGAGGAAAAACGAAGTCAGGGAGGGTGTGAGAGGAGTGGGTGGCAGATCATCATAGGTTTTGTAGGACCTTGTAGGCTATATACATACGCTTGTTTTTACACTAAATGAGATGGGTCTTCATGTTTCAAATGGAGGCTTGACACGATTTTTTACCGTAAAAAGATTTGCCAGTTGTGGCATACATCGAATACACATGAAGGGAGTAGGGGGATAACGAAAAAGGCAAGCAGATCAATTGGTAGCCTCATGAAAAAATTCAAGAAAAACATGACAAAGTGCTATCTCCTGATCCACGAGGAGATATGGACTTGAGATAATTGAAGTCTAACATATCTCCTCTTGGACCAGGAGATAGCATTTTGATGGGATAGCAGTGAAATTCTGGAAGTATTTTGAAGGTAGTGCAGATAGGACTTGC
This sequence comes from Sapajus apella, assembly GCF_009761245.1. Classification (NCBI taxonomy): domain Eukaryota; kingdom Metazoa; phylum Chordata; class Mammalia; order Primates; family Cebidae; genus Sapajus; species Sapajus apella. The sequence goes on from NW_022436948.1 coordinate 37,914,137, forward strand.
TGATGTCCAAATATGGGATGTGATTTTGGGGTTACTAGAGAAGGCAATTGGAAGGACAAAGCTGCTATTTATTGACAATTGGAAATTATGATTTGAATTTTGGACAAACATGGTTTGAGATGTCTATTCCACACCCAAACGGAGATATTGAATATACAAGTCTGGAGTTCAGAGACAAATTTCATCTGCAGATATAGCTTTTGCAATTTTCAGAACATGTATGATATAAAATTCACAAAAGGGTTAACTGAATAAGATCAATGAATGAGTGTAGATAGTTAAAAAACCAGTACCTAGGCATATACAGAGATGTGCTGTGACGAAACAGGTGGAAAATGCATTTAAAATCTGTCTAAATGATGAAGGAAGTTATTTGGATCACATTCAGAAGTGAGTTAGAAAGTAAAGGTGAAAATTAGTGTAAATAAAATTAAGTAAATGACAACAGGCAATTTAACTTTGAATAGGGAAGTAACACACTTAACTACAGTATGACCAGCAAGTTAGGATTAGTGCGAAAATAAAATATGCTTGCAAAATTAATGTGGATAAAGTCTTTTTCTCCTACCATAACAAACCAAAAAGGATGGAGTTTAAGTAGCAAATAATACAGATACCACTAAGAAGATCAGTTTCTTCTCCTGAACAGGTTAAGATATAATGACATGCAAGATAAAGAAATATAATATTAAAAGTATTTATATTTTAATATAATATGTTTCTAAAATATTAAAAGAAAGTATTAAATATTAAAAATATTAAAAAGAACTTTAGAGAAGTATATGGATTAAATTGTATGAATATAAAAGAAAGTTTGAATTTCAGGTTCTGGGTGATGTGGATTTGACATAGAGTAGAAAATTAAAACATGAAAATGAAAACTGTGTGCCTTTTCTTAACCTGAGACACTGGTAAAGTGAAAGACACAAATGACTTCGAAGATTTCTCTAGTGAAGTAAGATTTGGAGCTGAGAAAAACTGCTAAACTTTCTTAGTCCCAAATAAACAGAACGACATGGGCATTCTTGCATAATCTGAATGAGTGACTCTTTGCACAGCTGAATCTTCTCAACCCTTTCAAGAACTCCAAGGTCCCTGAGCTAACTGGTTGAACTGGGAATGGAGCTGGTCTAGTTGAAGAGGAATATAAGCTTGTGTGAGCATTTCTAACTTCTCTCAAGTAGTATCCAAACTTTAATAACTATTTTATTTCCAACTCATGAAACACATTAATTCAACATTCACAAGAGGAGAGTAACTCCCTAACAAAGACGTATTTTATTTTGTCCAAATTAAGAAATGTCCATTCTGATGAGCTAGTTTATAATTAGGAACATTTAACATACATAGGAGTGCCAACAATACAATAGGGAAGAAAATAGTTTGATTCAAATGTGGCACGTGACATTTGGAGTTTGAGTGAATTCAGCCCACATGTCTTAAATTGGTAGTGGAAGGAACTGCACATTCAAAGTTACATATTTCATTGAAGGAATGTCTAATTGAACTAAAGTCAACTGAGGAACTTCGTTAATTATAATTCTAGACATAATTGACTCAAATATTGCTGTTTTTAACTTCGTAGTTTTAAAGCAAAAATGCACATTAACTATATATTCCAATCTATCATTTGGTTATGCAGCCCAAATAAGTTAATAGGTTGCCATCAATAGGCTTGATATTTTTGGAGTACATATTAAATACTTTTCTATTATGTGTTCCAGGCTAGAGGCATTCAGTATTGTCTATAATAATCTATAATAAAAGAGAGCAAATACAAATTTTGTGATTTTATAATATATATTTTAGTTATTGTTCAATACCAGTAATTTAATATCCTGAAAATTCACACTGAGGAACCAAACCCAAAGGAACTATCCATATTGTTAGAGGCCTCATCTCACAAAATATATTGTTAGTTTGAATGCCCCTCTGACAAGTTATTTTTCATTATTTGCATCTTTGGAGTAGTAGAAGTATAGAATTTAACTGAACAAATAACTTTAAATTTACTGCAGTCCTACATTTAATTGAATTTGTGGCAACATCTTGAGTAAGAAATCAAAAGAAGATACAATCAAATCAGCAAGGAGTTCATTAAATCTGCTGTTGATTTTATTCTTGCATTTGTTCCCATCTAATCCTTCGACAAATTCCAACTATAATCTGCTGGAGCAATTTACTTTATGTCCAAACTTTTCTTTTTCAAGTTAGCCATAGTGACTGTTCATGAAGGAATACATGTTTTTCTTTGAATATGATATGTAAACTGGTTTTAATCATAAAAGAAGCTTTACATTTAGTTTTCTGAGCAGTCTTATGTGGCTAAGTTTTATATGCTATATTGCTCAACTTGTATTTAAATGAAAGAACAGCATTTTTCAGCTTGCCAACTATGATAATATAATTGAATACTAATGATATTTCTTCCCATTTCCTTAAGAACATCAATTTCCTAAAAAAAGATTAATCTTTCTTGTTTATCGGCTCTTTGTCATCAAAACAACAATAACAAGGTCATTATTCTGATTGTTTATTACTGATATGCATGGACTTAATTTTTCTGAATATTTGTCATTATTAATTATTAGGAAATTGAGATGAAAATTTCACTTTGAATGATTCTACATTATGACCGTATGAAGTATTTAATAATTTTCTTTACCTTTTCAAAGGAAAGTTAGATGTATATTTTTTGAGGAAACTATCAGTGGCTCAGGAGTCAATCAGTTTTAGCTTTTAAATCTCTGATCAGAAACTTACTGGTTGTGGGAATGAGAAAGCACATCAACTTTCTGAACTTGTTTCCTCACCTCTAAAATGGGTTAAATATTCTACCATGAAAAAAATCACTGTGAGAGAAATAGTTTATGGAGAAGAGTTACTTAATGACAAGTGCATGCTGAATTATGAGAAGCATAAATGCTTTCTTTGTAGAACAGTCTGCAACCATTACTTTTCAGCTTTTAAAATGCATTTTTTCCTATACTATTTCCATGGTTGATTACAATTACGTGATTTTTATTAATTATATTATTGTCAGATAATTTTTGTTGTTTTTAATTCATATATTCTGCAAAGAAGATCTTTAACAATAATGTAAGCACTTTTAAACTTATTGAAATAAATCATCTTAATATTATTGCCAAATTCATTTATTATTTAAAATTAGGGTTAATGTATCTGCAGAATTTGTAATATATTCATTTACGTGCATATCAAGTAATTGTACAGTGGGAGATGGTGAGTTGGCTTCACCATACCTGGTCTGTAGGTGTACATGCAAAATTCAATGATAGTATTCAGATGCATATTTGACTGTTGCGGTTTTGGTGTTTATTCCTTTGAAGATACCTCAATTAGAGTCAATTTTATTTCCTCCAATATTCTGCTTTACCAATAACCTCTTTTTTTCTGCCATAGCTAATTTCTCAGAGATAAATTGAATTGACCATCTTGACCTTTATTGTTTTCTTGATAATTTCTTGAATTCTTCTTACACAATACATTCACCATTTAAGTAGTATTCTTGACATATCAATAGTTCTTGACATAAATACAGACTGTATATATATGTAATTTTTTTTGATACAGAGTCTTGCTGTGTCACCAGGCTGGAGTGCAGTGGCGTGATCTTGGCTCACTGCAACCTCTGCCTCCTGGGTTCAAGCAATTCTCCTGCCTCAGCCTCCCAAGTAGCTAGGGCCACAGGTGTGTGCCACCACGCCCAGCTAATTTTTTGTATTTTTAGTAGAGATGAAGTTTCACTGTGTTGGCCAGGATGGTCTTGATCTCTTGACCTCGTGATCCACCTGCCTCGGCCTCCCAAAGTACTGGGATTACAGGCATAAGCCACCACGCCCAGCCCAGACTGTACATTCTTATGGATGGAAGCGTTAGGTTTGGTTTTGTAAATATTTATCATTTCCTCGTATGTATCAGGCATTTTGCTAAGAACCAAGAACACTAAAACAAAGTGCTTGCCTATAAACTTTGCCTTACTGAGTGAGTAACTCTTAAATACCCAACTTCCGTTTTGCACTGAAAAAAACGTGAGATGCACTTAAGTGGCATGCTTAAATTTGCACATCTATTTAGTTAGCAGAGCTAGGAAGACATCCAGTATATCCTAACTTTCATTCAAGTTATAACATGCTGTCTCCACGTTACTAATTATGGAGGGGTGAAGTACACAGACCACATTTTCTTTTAATTCTACCAAATCTCTATGGACTTTCTTTTTTAAATGAGGTTAGTGACAGGAATGTCAATGGGTTAATGAAAGGTGAAACTATTGAACATTTTATTTCAAATTCACTTTGAGTATAAAATACTGAATGGCATTTGAGTCTAGAACTTGACTCTATGCTTGCCATAGACTGTTAAGATAAGAAATGTTGATTATCTGGTTAATTTGTCAATGTAGACAGCCAGTCAAGCCCCAACATGAACCTTCTTTAGTGTGTATAATCTAAGTTAACTGAGGACATAGTCTAAATTGATTGTTAATTGCTAACTTTTCCTTTAGTTTGGTTCTTACAGACTTCAGTTGAAAAAAGGCAGTAATTTCACTCTAATGCATGGTTTGTCTTCCCTCTTCTACAAACCCAATCTCTCAAATTTTAAGACTTAATAATAAAATTGCTCATTCAGGGGAAGAAGTGTTTGGTATATAATAACAAACACTATTTTTAAACAACCACTTAGTGATAAGGCTACTTAAATATACTTACTTGCATTAATCCATTTACTTATGTCATATAGTTATTAAAATTATCCCCTTTTAAAGATCAGGATATTAGAGATATTAAATAAATTAACCAAGGTTATATATCTAGAAAGTAGTAAACCTAGTATATAAATTTTTTTATTAAGCATGTCAGATGTCTCTATTTAAAATGGGTGACTAAAGCTCAGGATGAAATCTTGTATAAGAAATAAAAGCCACTATGATTAATATCCATACTTGGTATTATATTTAATATGATGTCAAAAATTTTTTAAATCTTGAAATATATGAAATGTGGTATCAGGTTTACTGTATGCCACAGTAAATAGGTATAATATTTGTCCAGAAAGACAAATGATAACTTTGAGAAAGTAAATCTGTATTTTGAGTTCATGAGGTATAAAGTATAGCTAAGAACTCACTAGTAATGTTCTGAATAGAAGCGGTACAAGAATTAGTATATGCTACATATTATTTGTAGACAATAATTGATAACTCAAATTTAATAATTTTTAAAGTTCTAAAGAGAAGCCCTTACTGATAAGGGCTAGTTGTGTTCATATCATAACTAAAATAAACATCATTTGTGTATCTATTTTAAGGAACTGTACAACTGCTGTCCCTATATTGACATTCTATAGTTGCATAGTTACATGTTTTATAGTCAGATGATTAGGCCAGATATCAGAGCCTTCAGTCTTTTCCATTACAAATTCTGATACATACGGAAACACAAATATATTACTAATGGGTAGCTTAGTGTGTCACCCTTAATCTAAACATTTCAGTGATTCTTCATTCCTACAAAATAAAATTGTTTCCCAAACTACATTTCCAGCTTCATTCTCACTATTCCATTTTATTTGTAAGATCTGTTCAAATTGGATAAGGGAGGGTTCTTTAAGAAATCCCATGATTGACCAGGCGCGTTGGCTCACACCTGTAATCCCAGCACTTTGGAAGGTCGCAGTGGGCAAATGACGAGGTCAGGAGTTCAAGACCAGACTAGCCAACATGGCGAAATCCCGTCTCTACAAAAACATACAAAAATTAGCTGGGTATGGTGGCTCGTGCCTGTAATCTCAGCTATTCGGGAGGCTGAGGTAGGAGAATTGCTTGAAACCGGGACCCTGGAGGCTGACGTTGCAGTATGAGCCGAGATTGCACCACAGCACTCCAGCCTGGACTACAGAGAGAAACTCCATCTCAAAAAAAAAAAAAAAAAAAAAAAAAATCCCATGATTTTCTACTTCCATGCCTTGGAATTCCACATTATTTCTTCCAAACAGTTATAGGTGTATACCCCTTATCTTTTGAATATAAGTTGTAAATACCTTGTCCTTCAAGGTTCAATGCATGAAAACAATGTCCCCTATTTCTAGTCCCCCAGCTAAAATGTAATATGTTTTCTGCTCTGATTCTAATTATATCTCACTGGGTTCTTTCCGAGGTGCTATTACATTCCACTGGGTCTCTTGTAATTTTTCTTTTCTTTTTTTTTGTTTTACTTTAATTTATGGGGTACATGTGCAGATCTTGCAGGATTGCTATATAGGTATACATTTGCTGTGGCAGTTTGCTGCCTTCATCCCCCTGTCTCCTACATTTGGTATTTCTCCCAATGTTATCTCTCCCCAGTCTGCCACCCTACCCCCCACTATGCCTCCCCTAGCTTCCCACCCCCCAACAGACTCCATTGTGTAATGTTCCCCTCCCTGTGTCCGTGTTCTCATTGTTCAACACCCACCTATGAGTTAGAACATGCGGTGTTTGGTTTTCTGTTCTTCCATCAGTTTGCTGAAAATGATTGTTTCCAGATACATTCATGTCCCTGCAAAGGACATGGCCTCATCATTTTTTATGGCTGCATAGTATTCCATGGTGTGTATGTGTCACATTTTCTTTGTCCAGTCTATCATTGATGGACATTTGGGTTGGTTCCAGGTCTTTTCTATTGTAAACAGTGGAGCAATGAACATACATGTGCATGTATCTTTATAATAGAACAATTTATAATCCTTTCCGTATATATTCAGTAATGAGATTGCTGGATCAAATGGAATTTCTATTTCTAGGTCCTTGAGGGATTGCCACACTGTCTTCCACAATGGTTGAACTAATTTACACTCCCACCAACAGTGTAAAAGCATTCCTATTTCTCCACATCCTCTCCAGCATCTGTTGTCCAGATTTTTTAATGATTGCCATTCTAAGTGGTGTGAGATGGTATCCCAGTGTGGTTTTGATTTTCATTTCTCTAATGACCAGTGATGATGAGCTTTTTTTTCATGTGTTTGTTGGCCTCATATATGTCATCTGCAAATACAGACAATTTTACTTCCTCTTTTCCTAATTGAATACCCTTTATTCCTTTTTCTTGCCTGATTGCAGGTCTCTTGCAATTTTTCTATGTGTTTTATCACACTCACAAGATGCTGCAGTGATTTAAGGCAGAGATACTATCTTATAAATCTTTGTATACTCCACACTACCTTGTTTATAATCTTTTAAGATGAGAATTTAAAAATAATAAATACAGACTAACATAGACTAGCATATGCACTTTTATTGATAGAGCTAAGAGTCAAATAAGTTAAATGATTTTTCTTAAGATCCTGGGAAAGAAAACATATACCACTTCTCTTATTCCAAAACAAAAACCAAGAAACTTCTATTTTTCTGGATGTACTTATACCATTCACAAGTCTTTGAACTCTAGCGTTTGAAGGATGGCATGAACTCTGGCTTCGTCTGGACTGGTGTGGTTCTCTAAGTGGTAGATGTCTAGAGGTAGAGAGATTGAGGAAAACAACAAGAGTTTCCAGGATGGGGGTGATGCCCAGACTCCTTTGGATGACAATTTTGTTATAGGCAAGTCTTTCCGTTTTGGCCACAGTGCCCGTAATAAGATAGGAAGGATTCAGGAAGAACTAGACAGGGTACTGGGGTCCCAGCCAAGCAGCTGAGCTTTAAGGCAAACTCCTAACAATATGTCAGGCTCTTTTCTTTCATGGGCCTTGTACTCACTTCATTTTTCTTAAGCCTCTTCATCTTTCCCCCAATGCACACCTACCCTCTAACCCCAAAAGCAGATCCTTGGAGGTTTGCCCCTTTTTCTCAGGACTCAGTTTTGAATTCTGCATAGAAACCTACATAATGACCTATGACATGTTCTTAGCACTCAACTTTCCCTGAAAACAAAAATTATTTAATTGTTTGCATAATTATGAACACTGTTTCCCAAATGGACTATAACCTTGTCAAGGGCCAGGATTTTGTCCTGAACACTCCTATATACCCAAGAGCCTAACAAACCATCGGACTATAGGAAATATTTAATAAATCTTTGTTAGCTGCCTTGAAAGGAAGACATAAAATATGAAAAGCATCAACTGATTCATAAAACATGAGGGCGAGCTTTATCCTGCTGGGCAACTGTTACTCAAAGATGGTGTTCCAGTTTACTATCATATTATTTAGGGTTATGGTAGGAAAATAAAATGAACACCCATGTCTGGGTTTGCTGTGGTTATATTTCCTCTTATATGATTAGGTTTAAGTTAAACAGCCTGAGAGTGGAGGAGGCTTCAGCTGCAGGTTGGCAATGCTGAGTGTTACTATGTTGATGCTACTAATACTTACAAATCAAGTAGGTTAGCAGGTTTTGCCTTGAACACAGAGAAAGCTGTCAGTTTTTGTCAGAGGGGCAAAATATGGAACCAGATTTGCCTGCTGTAGGAAGGTGAGACCTCACTTGGCCATCCCAGCCCAAAGAGAAGTCTTCTTTCTCTGAAATGGAGGAGATCTGATTGCTTGCAGCAGCACTGATGCAGTTAAGGATATTTCCACATAAATATGTGTTACCCCTTTGTTGAAAATTCATATATACTTAGTGATTACTGATTGTACACTGGTTATCTTTTTGGCATGTCTAGAGAAATCCCTGGTTTCTGAACAGACCAGGGATTCCAAACAGGAATGGATGGAGAAAGGCATTTGAAAGGAAATTCAAGAGAGAGCTTCTTAAAAGCAAAGACCGGTTGTCACTGTTCATCCCTAAGCCTTATCTGAATGTGTGCAGCAAAGAAAATGTTTGTTGAATAAGCTGCCTTAATAGTCTCAAATTATAAAATTTAGGAGATACGCAATTTATGTAAAAATAATATTAAAATTTGATAAAATTAGAACATATTTGAAATACTGAAATTAATTTGTAGAGTTAGCTCATTGTGAAACAAAGACTCAGTAAGAAGGATAGCGTATAGTCGTTGACTAAAAATACCAGTGAAAGGACATCTTTAAAGCAAACTATTTGAAATCCAGAACCAGAATAGTATGTATTACATGAGCACATTGACTGTGGTTTTTAAAATGTTCCCAAAAAAGTGTAATAAATCCCTTATCCTCAGAATATGGAATAGATTACTCCCATTTTAACAACTAGAATACTGAATGTATTGATGCAATATTACTTTGAAGGGCTATTTTAGTTCTTAAAGATTACTTACTTCTTTTATTTCTGACCTTATCTCTCTTGTCCCTATACTTAGTGATTAGTGATTGTAAATTGCTTTGTCTTTTGAGCATGTCTGCTGAAAGTGGTTGTGAACTTACCAGGGATTCCTATCTAAAGAAACAAAGAAAAATTGTTTTATTAATTGGGAGGGCTTCTATTAATGCAATAAAAATTTTACATTTATTTATAAACAATAATTACTATTTGCTAAATATAAATGCCACAATATAGACCCAGATTTTTGGAAGATTAAAAACGTCTATAAATCTAAAACTGGGTATATATATGGCCAAAAATTGTATTCTAATTACCCCATCAAGCATTAGGGCTTTTTATAGATTTTTAGATCAGATGGCATCATGCAGACGTGTCAGTTCTTTGCATAAAATTGATTCCGAAATAGAAGGGAATTCTGAAGCTGCTTCCGAATCTGTGGGGTTAATATATGTAAATACTCACATATCATATTTTGGGCATAAGAATATGGATTTAAGGCAGAAGGAATACATAGAAAATGTGGTATAGATCGGAAGATGTCAACCCTTAGTATTAAGTGTGCTAGTTTATGTGAATCCAACTTGCTCTGGAGACTCCAAAGCCTTTCTGCCAGGCCGCTTTGCATCCCATATTATTTCAGAGGTTGGGATGGATTGTGAGTTGTGAAGTGCTTTCAAATCAAAAACAACCAATTTACTGATTTATTTCTGATCTATGTTATTGACTTCTGACTTTTTTTCTGAAGCATCTGAGAGCTATAATATAGGGAACTCAGATTGTTTGAAAAGATTTAACAGAAGACCATTACCGTAGTCCCATTTTCTACTCAGCATTGCAATGACTGTGTAAACCCTGAGGTAAAAGTACTTTTTTCTGTTTCTTCTCTAGCAGATTCGTCAAAAAGAAACAAAGTACAACAGAGATATCAAGGAATATGACAAAAATTCTAAACACCAATGACTAGGTAGATTACTGACAAAGATTTTTTTTTTGTTATTATTTACAAGTATCTTTTGCACGTTTTTTCTCATTTACTTCTCATGAAAGGCATGAGTGATGGCTGTTTAACCCTATTTTCAATTGAAGAGACTGGGGCTTATGGCTCCTAAGCATTTTGAATTTTTGTCCAGGCATTTTGTATTATGTCACAGCTATAACTGAGTGTCTGAGGCACTATGCCAGCGGTATCCAAATAATCTTCTCTAGACCAAGCAGGTATCTGAAGAAGGTTCATGGATGTGCAAGGATATGAGAAAAATGAGTACATTTGTGAGTTTCACATAATACCCTGTTTGTAAGAATTATTAACTTTATTCTGAAATTGTTCTTCCTATCTTTTGTGTTAAAATATCCTCTTTTTAAAAACTCATATGAAAGGAATTTATATCAGTTTTTACTTGGATGCTCTCATGAATATAAAGACTTCTTAGCAGTTGCTATTTATTTTTAAATGACTTGTTACAGGAATATAAAATACAAGATCTTCTGTACCAAAATTATGTTTCCATAGATAATAAAAATTGGCACCCTGCACTTCCCAAACTTCTTCTGAACTGATCAGTGTTGGGCAATGATCCAAAATCAAGAAAGTAGAGGTCAAGGTGCTATGTGATATGGAACAACCACAGAGCTATTACATGAAAATTAGCAAAACACATTCATAGCTGTACAATAAAACAGAAGAGTATGTTCACAGATACACTAGAATGTACAGAGAATACATCTGAAAGGACACAGGCTGCTTCTAGGGATGTCTCATTGGGGATCAGACTGGGAGGGAGATATGCTCTTTGCCTTTATAGATACTTGGAATTTTGTACCATGAGCTTCATATAAAATGCTAAAAAAAATACATATATAATTTTTATAAAGACCCCATAGGAGAGAGAAGGCAGGAATGAGAGTCACGTTACTGGCTTGAAACAAGAAACAAGAAAACGAAGTTCCTACTGGAAAGGAGTAAATATCAAAGGAAGAATCACAGGGAGAAATTGTGTTTTCTCTTTTTTTTTAATGAAACTATGACTAAGCATCTGCAACACGATACAGACTCTATTTAGGCAAAGTAGGTATGGAAAATAAAACATAGCCTAGATTACACAGCAAGGGGCCTACATGTCAGGAGGTAGCACAGGAATGCATCCTCCCCACACTGGGGACTGATGCAGACCCGGCCCTTGCCATTCTTGCCAACTGAGAAGAGACGCCTCTATGTAATTCTCTTCTCTTCCCAATCTGCAATCGCAAATAACATAAGATGAGCCAAGACATCCAGTGGCTAAAATGGAATAGTGTTAGTGTTTTCCAGTGCCTGGGGCTGTAGAAAAGGGAGAGTTGAGGGAGGGAGAGGATAAAATTATAAATAGAAAGCATTCAAGTTCAGTATTTTCTTCTATAAATTTCACTTCCATTTTTTAGGGCATGATACAATTTGTCTGCATTTATGTGTGCTAGCAGCCACCAACAATGTGCAAGAAAAATAATTCATAAGATAGTATCAGCAATAAAATATGATTCCTAATTCCTCAGTTTCTTTAGACGTGGGTGGGGGACTGAGATCACATGTGATATTATTTACATATAATCTGCTTGCCTTGCATAAAATTGTTCTCCTGTGTATGAATGCAAGGTGTCCTATAAAGTACATGGCATCTGCAGATTAGTGTAGAATATTGTACTTCACAGGCATTCTGCAAAGTAGCTCACGGGGCTGGGATAAATGTCTTATTATGATATATTTATCTCATCATGTGAGTGATATGAGCTCAGGTCTCCTGACGCCTGTATTAAAAAATGAATCCCCCATATTGTTCAACTAGAATAGCATTTCTGGTTAGACTTCAGAAAAAATTTGTAAAGGTTATATGTAGTTCTTTAATAACTGATTTTTTGTATGCATATCTTTTCTGAAAAGGGTATTTTGTGAAATCTTTGCTTCCTTTCAATTTAAGTGGTTTCTTAGAATGTTTTGCTAGGTGTGATGATATCAGACTGAACAGTGTATTCTAATATATGTCATTGTTATTCAAACAAGTAAGTTACTTTGCTTCAAAGTGTATACCAGCAAATGAATATAATATTTTGCCTCTATGTTACAATCAATTTATGTTCCTGATCATCAAGAAGCCATTATACAATGGTTAAGTATGAACAGAATATTTTCTTTTTTCATAGTTTTAACTACAGATATATCTGTAATTGTTTCACTTGATTTTTTATTAATACTTGAGTCTGTTTCCAAGACACATCCCAGACTCTGAGGCGAATGCCTCCAACTCCCATTTTTTTTTCTGGTTATAACCTTTAGACAATGTAGAAATTCTGATTATGTCCATTAAAAATATGACTTGACATAGCTAGAGACTTTAATGTGTTTTCTAAGAAAATGAACTATTCAGACATTAAGAACTAAAGTAAGAATTTGCTAATGTTTCCATACCTATTCTCTCCATCTGAATACTTTTAATTGTTGAAATTGTCAATCTATGTAAATTTTAATTGGCACACTTTCTCATTAATGATCTATAGTGTATTTATATGTGTAAATCAAAGTGTGGACTGGTTGAATTGAACAGCACATAAACTATGATTGTGGCGAATTATAAGTAGATGGGTGAGTAGATTAGCATACATGTGTGGCAGTGTTTTCCTTAACATCACTCCAGTATATCTGTCTGAGTGAATCTGACAAAAAGCTTGTTGTAGTTGCGAAGGAAATAATTTACATTTTTCTTCTTTACCAGCTATGTAATATAACAACTGCATGTACATACTGGCATAATAACTGAATATAGATATTGAGAATAAAAGCTTGGACTTGATGAATATTTTCATTTAATAACCAGACAGCATTTGAGTAGGAATATTAATCGCTGAAATCTGAGAAATTAATACTAATACTGAGCAGTTATAACAATGTGGAGCTTAGATGTTTAAGGCAGTAAAAAGCTTTGCCTTCTTAAAAATGCTCTTTCATAGCTATACAAAATTCATGTAATTAAATCTAAACACTGTCCTTTATTCATGTATGTTTAGAGAAAATTTTCCTGTGTGTTTGTGTGTGTGTGTAAAAGTACTTTTCTCGTAGTATTAATTTTGCGTTGCCCAAAGGCTTCCTTAGCATGACATTCTTGGAACTCAGATTTGGAAGTGCACAAAAGAGCTGTATTTGTTGCCAATTCAAGAAATGTGTTTTCAAAACAAGGATAACATTTTATTTTTCTTCCTCCCTGGTTCTGCAGTAGTGTAAGTGTTAAAGCCTGAGAGGTTTAGAAAGCTGCAGTGAATGTGTTAAGACTGTTAATGAAGCTTCTGAATCTAAGGACAAAATTAGCTCTCACACCCACACTGCGCAAAGTACAGCAACTGTCTGATAGAATTGCATCATGACTTTTACCTGGGGACACGGGTATTATATTCAGCTGAATTGATGAAATTGGGAAGACAGATGTGCCCAAAGGACATTTTAAGAAGCTTGTACCTACATAAATTGCTTGTGAAAAATCTCTAAAATTTGAATAAGAAACCAATGTAAAATGCTTTCTGCCTGTAAACTTCAGGTCATATGATACATATTATCTTGCATATTCTTTAAGGAAAAGAACATTTGACTTTCTGTTGATATCAAATAGTCTATACAATGTCAAGCCCAATGAATGCCTGTTTTCCCTTTTTTAAGATAAGTACTTGGGACTAGAGAGTTTAATGAAGGTTCCTAATTATTGTATGTCATTTGCTTAAAAACACTAAATTCAGACTTTCATTCCAATGTGAATGGCATATAAAGTGATTCACAGCGTTAAGAATTGAATAATATAACCATGTAGCAATTAAAATCACAAAAAAAAGCAACAATGTCAACAAGCACCTCCAAGCAGATTACCAAAATCTATAGGTCTTTGGACGTTGAGACAGGAGGATTCAATCCTACCACCCTCCACATGCAAAACTCTTCGAGATACTGACTTTTAAAAATGGGTTATTGTATTTCACTTTTAAAGACACAAATATTAAGAAACAGTTTTACTTGTATCTCCACATTGTAAACTCTTGATTATTTTTGGTGGCATGTATGTGGATTTGATTTAGGTTTGCTGTTCTAAGAAACATGGAAAATAGATACCTGAAGTCCAGAGGTTTGTGATTGTCGGTAGTAAAATGAGCATACTAAAGGAGTAGCTGTATTATTCTTACCTTAGAGCTTCATGTAATCAACGAATACTAGATTCTTATGATTGTTCTTAGAAGTTTCAAACAGCGTATCATAACCACACAGAAAATCATTTTAGTCTCTTAGAAAATTCTAGAAACCAGGATTAGGCCTATGTAACTAAATGAAACAGTAAGTCATTTAAAGGTGTTAATTAAATGACCTTTAAAACACTAAAAATCATCTGGAACCGACAGTGCCAACTCCACTTCTAACATGTGGTTATTGACATCAAAAAAAGATGGGATAACCTTTGAAATTTATAAAACTATTAGTCCTGTCCACCAGAGGGCATGGATTTTCCATAGGAAAAGGACAGAATGTAAAGGTGGAAAAATGGATGGTTGTAATAGCTGACCTTTCTTTTGACTGGACACATTTTGTTTTTTAAGACACAATAATTTATAATTGATTTGCATAGGGAAACCAATGCTTAATTTTATTGTGACCCCCAACTCTGATTTCCTGCAGAATTTATTGCCTCTTTCACATCTTGGCAGTTCATGTATATTACTCTTTATTATCATGCACCTTCTTTTTATATGATCTTTCTTCCTAATTATACTGTCCTTCAAAGACATAGTCTTTTACTTAAGACTCTCATTTCCATAGTAAAACACAACACCTTGTCCAGGGTAGGTGATAAATCATTATTTGTCAATGAAGATATTAATAGTTTTGAAATAATACAAATTATATCTACTGAAAAGTAAAATTACCATAGCAACCGACAATTTACAGAACATTTTTACATCCATTATTTACTTTATCCCCAAACACCCCATTCTCTACTTACATTTGTTTTATATTGTTTTCCAGGTTTGTGGTAGTAAATAAATTACTCATGCAAAATTAATTTTAAAAAATGGCTTTTCTAATAGAAAACACCTTTTTAGTCCTGAAAGCAAGACATTTAATAAAATTTTCTTTTAAATAAGCCATCATGAAAGTATTTAGTTTCCATCTTACTGCAGTAGCTTAGCTATCTTTGGAATTCAAAATTTAAAATTATTTCTAACTGGAAGGGAAAAAATCCGCATTACTCTTCTCTTTCTGTTTATACAAAAAAAAAAAAATTTAACCTTGATATGTGTGAATTACCTAACTGAAGATCCTGTAATACATTTTCATATGTGCAGGCAGTCATTAGTAGAAAATTAATAGAAGCAATTTCTTGCCAAATTTCAGAGTTAGTAAATAGAGCTTGCGAAAATAAGTAATCCTGAGTGATTCTACAACTAAATCATAATGGAAATAGTAAATTGGTAGTCAATTCAATGATTAAAATTGCAAGCTACCAACAATAATGTTTATTAAATTTATATTGCAAATGGGTTGACATGAAAAATACAAACCTTTCCAAAATCAGAATATTGACAATGTAATACAGCAATTTCACCACCATCATGCAAAATAATGATTGTAATTTCTAATTATTTTTAATCTTCTCTGCCATTTTTAGAGAATTCACTCTGAAGTTTTCACTCACTAAAATTAAAACAATTTAAATACTTAAATTCAGCACTTAGAACACATTTAAAATTAACAAATCTAAAACACTTAAATATATACATAGCTTGTCTCTCTGTTTTTTTGAAATGAAGCTACTACACTTAGAAAATAAACTTGTCTAACAGGATCCATCAGTAAATATCACTCAGCATCACAGAAGCTATTGCCAATCGTGACCAACACATGATGCAGCGCCTTATACCCCTGTTCTCCAAAACATATGATAAAATATATTCACATTTGTTCCATTGCATTAGAATTTAATTTGATTAGTTAAGGGCTTTAAAATGCCTTTATTCAAATAAGTACACATTTTTCCAAAACTGCACCCCTGGACAAATAAGCATAAAAGCCCTGTAATTGCAAAAAAAAAAGTTTAAATTTTGGATTTCACTCAACTTTAGCCTATACAAATGTACAACATTTTAAAATCTCTTACTATCATTATTTCATAAAGATATCAGACACTATTCAGCCAGGTTTCAGTTAACTGCATTTGTTTTGGTGTCTGTTAATTGCTTTAAAATTACAGAAACATTTGAGGAAAGGTCTCTTTGCCAGACAATTTGCATTATATTGCCCGTTTCATTCTGTTGAATAGAGAGTGGGCTTTGGAACAATCCCACCATAATTTTCCAAGAATATTTTGAAAGATTCAAGCTTTTTTCATTTATTTAAATATATATATTTGTTACCAGCCTACAAGTCTACATATTACAAGCTTAAAAATTATATTTTTAACCCTTCGGTACTCTGATATTCTCTTCAGCTCTGTTAAGTACTGAGCAATAGGAATTTACTTAAAATTTTGAAGAGCCTCAGGGAGGGTTAAGGCACAACTATCCTGCTATTGAGCTTGGCCTCTCAATGAAAAAACTAGTTTTCTATGAATCTATTGATTACTTGTTAAATTCTACAGAGCCATTAACTCAATATAGATATGAGCATTTAATTATTTTTCCGAGCCCTTAAAATCCTGCCTATGGAAATAGTATGGGTAGAAAAGAGCTTTGCAGTGTATAAAGCAGAGCCAGGTTCTAATCCGTCTCCCCTTCATGCACACCGCTTAATATGTAATTCCTCAGTAATTTGATTCAACCTTTAGATCATTCGCACACGTATTGATTTACCCTACCAAGTAATATAGCAACTACTTCTCCAAGTCTTGCTTTCTTACTACAATAGTAGAAGGCTATTCTCAGCAGGCAGAATAAGGTAGGAAAAAATTACTTTTGTAGTCAATTAAATCATTTATCAACAACCGACAACAGATACTGATGAAATCCCTGTGCTCAAAGACTTCACTTCAGTTCTCAGAATAAACAGTTCCCAAGAGTCAAAATTAGGCTCTTTTACAGTACACAGAGATGGCTATAACACTTCCCTTTTAAATATATTTGTGCCCCAGTTATATCTGCCATAATTTATAGTAAATGGCTCTAAGGGTTCATTGTTTGTTAAATTAGGGATAGATCCAAGCTAAGTCTTGAAAATTGTGGCTGTCTAAATATGGTTCTTCTGAAGCTTACTTCTGTGAAGACCAGAAATGAATCTTCTGGTGAACAAGAATACAAGCTAATTTTATATGGTAACAAAGAGAAAACTTTTCCTTTTCCAATTTATTGTAAGCTAGGGTAAAGTAGTGCCACTGGGATCTGGAGTCAGGTTGCTTGAATTCAAATTTCAACGTTATGCTTTCTAACTGTGTGAGCCCATGCAATTTGCCTAGCCTCTGTAAGCTTCAATTTTTTTCTTTTTGAAAATGGACATGATACGAAAAGGACCTACTTCATGAGATTGCTGGAACCTTCGATGCGTTATATAAGTTAATTAGCACAAGAACTAGAATATAGCAAGCTCTCACTAAATATTAGCTATTATTTTTTAATTGCCAATTTTGCCTTTATTTATAAGGATTTCTAACAATGTACAACACACAACAAACATTTTAATGCCCACTAGAAGTTTCCATTTTCAAGTGAATGATAACTGAGTCCATTGAAATTGCTGAGGAATCAGCAACCTCTGGACATGTTAACCATTCTTCATTGTAGATTCTTTAGGCTTTATCCCTGTATCAAGCCAGATCATCACAATGGTACATACAAGGACAATGTTACTTTGCCTGCTTCATAAATGCTTTCACAGAACTATGATCTGGCATCATGCCCTTGGCTTCTTATCAAAGGTCAGTGTAAGAACTGACCATATAAAGAATGTTTCTGCTCTTTTTGTGAAACTGCTATTGAAGATACTGTCCATTTTTGTGTTTAGTGTTCCTTTGACAAAGACTCTTGCTATAAATTCTTCTTAGAGCTAAATTTAATGATTTTGGTATATCACTTCTTTTGTTTTAAAGTGCTTTGTCATTTTGGGAAGTAGAAAAGGTTTTAATAATAAATCGAAGATGCCTTTCAACATGTGCCATCCTAGAAAATGTAGCCAGCTACTGCTTTGTCTCCATCATCAGAGAGGAACAAAACTAATACATTTATTCTCATTTTCCAGTTTCAAACTTAAAACATTATCCTAGTAGAGAATATTTGCATGTGAAAAGATAATCTTCAAGGCAGAGAAAAGGGTTGTGATATTCTCAGCAAACTGACACAGGAACAGAAAATCAAACACCGCATGTTCTCACTCATAGGCAGGTGTTGAACAATGAGAACACATGGACACAGGGAGGGGAGCATCACACACTGGGGTCTGTGCAGGGGAACTAGGGTAGGGACAGTGGGGGGTGGGGAGTTCGGGAGGGACAACATGGGGAGAAATGCCAGATACAGGTGATGGAGAGGAAGGCAGCAAACCACGTTGCCATGCATGTACCTATGCAACAATCTTGCATGTTCTTCACATGTACACCAAAATCTAAAAATGCAATATGTGTGTGTGTGTGTGTGTGTGTGTGTGTATATATATATATATATATATATATATATATATATATATATATATATAAAGTTGTGATACTGATGATAAAATTCCAGGACACAGACTCTTTGGAGGGAACAGTATTTCACAGTTTCTATTAATTCACATCATATAAATCAGGGGTTGTAAAATGAAAGATCTTTGACTTGTGTTTGGTTTGCACAGTATTTTATAAGATGTTATGCGGGCAGATATTAGACTTAACCACAATACAAGCATTTGTGCACTTATTGTCATACTCTTATCCCTGCTAAATTCATCTATGCAGTCAAGATCCTGTTCAAAAGTGGTAGAATGTGACATTAAGAGTCTCTGTCTCATTACTTTAGGCAGAAGAATCCCTTGGAAATTTACCTAAAAGTTTGCAAAACCTGGAGCATATATATTCTGGAAAGCCAAAGGGAGCATGGGAAAAAAGGTTTATGCTTCTTTCCTTCAGTCATTCTGCTCACCTTCTAAAATACAGTGGTTATTTCTGTTCCTTTTTGTGTTACCATGGGACCTGATGATCACCCTCTGAAAGTATAGAAGGATGAACAGAAATACAGATGTCACCAATTATTTCTCAGAGGCTGTTCTCTCCAACCTGGAACTGGGGAAGCAAATTTTTCTCTATTTGTTTATAAAATATACATACATACATGTATTATGCAGCTTGAAATATTGTTCTCATAATGAAGGGAGTATGGGGAGTCTATGGGAAAAGTTAGTGGTTCTAAACCACGCTAGAGGCCAATAACATGAGAAAATGATTATTCTGCCAGAGAGAAAACACTGCCAGACATCAGGCAGAACTGTCAGTAGACAGCAACATTTTAAAGAAAATAATTTTTTCAGTATCAATTGGCCATGCGTTTTCTTCCCCCTCAAATTTCTAATAAGTAGGCACATATGTGAATTATTTACCCCAAAAATCATGTTTATCAACAGATACCTAGGATAAAATACACTAATAGTAATACTCTCAGCCATCAGTAAACTTCAAAATCCAAAAGTTAGCTGGATTTTAGTTGAAAGCATACTTTTCTGGTTTTTAACAATATCCACTTAAAAACTGAAATAATCAACATGCATACTTTTATATGGACGCATTGGTTTTATCATCATTTTTATTTTAAAGTTAGAACTTATCATCATACTTGGCCTTTTACCTACCAAGACAAATACCGTATGCTGAGTTCTGGATCCTCACAAATTGTACAACAAAACAGGATGGCAGATGCATAATGGTCTATGGATTTGACTGAATTTCAGAGTCTAAATGGTTTTTACAGATCTGATATCCTAATAAACCCTCCGGCAGAAAACCGTTGTGGATGTAAAAATGAATAAAAGTTTCACAAATGTGCCCATCTCCTTGTGATAGATGTAGCATATTAGGCAAGAATCTACTCCATCAGTGTAGGTACTAAATATTTCTTTTTATTAGAGGGCACTAGGAAATTATGTGTTCTAGTGTGTGAATTCTTTTTCTAGGGGCTTCTTTCTAAACTTTATCCACTCATATATAATTTTACTCACCCAGAGTTCCATTAGAGAGAAGAGTCTGTCTGACCTTCAGCTTTGAAATTGGCAATCCTACCTAGAACATATCATCTCTTTATTGTTAAAATCCCAATAGTTTATTGAAGCACCTCATAAAAAAGATTATATCAAGGACATATGACTTAATTATAATAGTAATTTTAAAAGATTAATTAAGTAGTTTAAAATTAATGACAATATACTTTTTAATATTAAAATTTAAGCTAATAATTCTTTGTTGTGCTATGTGGTAGAGATAGGATGAAAATGTTGCATCAATACGTGGTCCTACCCACAAGAGAAGCATAAAATGGCCAGATATTGAACAAAACTAAATATTCTAATTCTAGATTTTCATTCTGTGTAATAGGTATATGTGAAAGTGATGAGGCATGATTTGATTTCATCATCTAATTTGTTATGAATTATTCATGAGGATACATTTCTGAGTGTATGATTCTCCACTTGGAATGTTTACATCACTTATTAGGTAAACATTAGTAGCAAAAGATACAATAATTTTTCCAAGTTTACTTTGTTAATACTCACTATAAAAATGTAACAGAAGGCTTGAATTAATGTAATTACCAAAAATTAAAATAAAAAGAGCTTGCTAACAGCAACTTCAAATATCAATGGGGAATAAATCCATCTATAGCAACTGCTATTTCAAAAGAGATAAAATGAATTAGGAGAGTGCATACTGGCTCTAAAGCCTCAGGACATTATTAATAAATATTGTCTCTATCCTAAGGTTTATAGAGCCATGAGGCTAGTACAAAATATTATGTATTAAGAATTAATTTAGTTTTCAACCTGGATTCTACAGGAGGAAGACTTATGAAATAGCTCCAACTGTGCATTTCCCCTGATGACATTTGATCCCAGAGGCACATTTTAACTAAATTTGACAGTGGGAAAGAAAGTCCAAAGCTAAACAGCACCACACAAGTTTTTGAAACAGGTAGACAGCTAATGACCCAAACGGTTCATGTTAATAGTCAAATGCTGGCTACCCTGTGGATTGCTACCAGGTGCTAATGAGGAAAGCCTTGCTTTCTCTCAGGCAAGCAGCTCTCAGTGAAGCTGCTACCACTTCCAAATACTGATGGATACACAGAGAGTGAATGCAAAGTTTACTATGTGCCATTAACTACGGATGCACATGTAAGTCATAGGAAACCTAACTGGTTGGACCAAGATTTGTTTATTTTATCCTTCTAAATCACTTTAGTAAGACTTGTTGCAGCAAAGTTAAAAGTAAAAAGTATTTAGTGTTGAAATGTTTCTCCTATTCACCACCAGTAGATATTTCCAGACTCATTGCTCTCCGCCCCCTGCTGCTCCAGGATTATTTTACTGTGGCTGTTTTCTCTTTCTAAAGGGGGAGAGCAAATCCTTCTGTTTGAATACCAAACCTTCGGTTTACTTCTTTTGGCCAAATGTGCCTTTTGATGAGAACATGCATTAGTCCCCTGCTACCTTGTGAATGCGAAATGGCATCTCTTGTCAAAGGAATACAGTGGCAGCAGCCACTAGCCAGGCTGATGAATTATTACACAACTGCAGTCTGTGATTCAATCAAAATCTACTTTTGTGTTTCCATGGCTGAACTCATGCATGAGCCCTTATGTTCTGTACAAACTTGAAAACTGATGTGGATTAATTCTTCATGAGTCATAGAGTGATATATTGCTTTGCTATTCTCTTTGATTATGTTACTGTCTTAAGATAATTCGTTATAAAATGGGAAATGCATAGGAAAGAAATTGGCTATAATTTGAATTTAGCTTGTACGTATCTTTCATTCAATAATTATTTACTGTGCTTTACACTTTCAAAAATATGCTCCCTGCTCAATGCAAGTTATCCTATATGTATTGTTGTTAATGCACATATATACCAATATTATATGCAAGTTTTTTCTTACATAAAAGCCATACCATTGCAATTTTCTATTTATTTTTAGCAATGAACAAAATAATTATTTTTTATATTAAAATCCAGTTCCTGAATATTAACAACTGATTCTTTCCAGGATAAACTGTGCTATTTACTAGTTATATTAAAATAAAACCCTTCATCATATTAACTGTAACCTAAGGAGAGTTATACCTAATCCACATAAATCTCTGGTTGCTATAAAAATCAAATGTAGAAATAAGTGTAATAATCTGATAAATGCTTATTCTTGGATGTAAGTTATAGCTATATTTTATTAATTCTGCTTCTTTAATGATATCTCTTAGTCAACAAATGAAACTTTTATTTTCTGTAAACTTTTGTTTTTATTGTTTCTTACTGGCAAACCCCATATGTCTCAAATAGAGAAGTATAAGTTTTAACTGAGGTGAAGCATATTGGAATTAAAGAAGGAGACCGTATAGGCAAATACTTGTGGATCCAATAAAAGCAAAGTAGATGAATAAATGGTTGTTGCATTCATTTTTCTAGTTATGATAAAACAGACATAAAAGAGAATTTCCACTTTCCTTGTAATATCACTGTTTTAGCTTCTGAGGGCTGCCCTAAGAAGTACCATAACCTAGGTAGCTTAAAACAATAGAAATTTATTCACACACAGTTCTGGAGGCTAGAAATCCAAAATCAAAGCAGTTGGCAGGGCCATGCTCAGTCCAAAAATTCTAGGAGAGGATCTTTATTTGCGTCTTCTAGCTTCTGGCAGTCCCAAGAATTCCTTGGCTTGCATATATGTCACTCCAATCTCTGTCTCCCCCAACACATGGCTGTGTGCTTCCAGGCTGAGGGCAGTGGCTATTCACAAGCACAATGACAGAAAACCATAGCCTTGAATTCTTGGTCTCAGGCGATCCTTCCCTCTCAGTCTCTTGAAAGTATTCTCCTCTCTAATAAGGACACAAGCCTAATGGAGTAAGTTCCATCACACCTTGGTATGACATCATCTTAACTAATATATGTTATAACTGATTCTAAATAAGACCACATTCTTAAGTATTAGGGTTAAAACGTTAGCATATTGTTTCAGGGGACATAATTTAACTTAGAACAACCATTATAATGAAACCAAAATTTGAGACTTTGAAAGACTTAAATAGCAAAGCATGTTCTTTAAGCATAACAAAAACAGGGAAGAGTTAGAGTGTAGCGATTTTTTTTAAGCTGCTACTCAAGTACAACTAATTTTTGCCATGGTGGAATAAAGATCCAATATTAAATATTTTAATTTCCAAATATCAGCATGTAGCTCAACTTTTTAAAAAATACCAAGTAAAGAAAAACTCAGTTCTTTCTAAAAACTTATCAAATACTATGTAATATTCAGTTTGTCTATGTAACATCAGATTTTCCTTCTTTGGGAAAGACAAAATTTTTTGAATTTTGAAAATACGTTAACAACTAATATATTTCTTCTTAAATTACTAAATTTTGACACACTCAGTAATTCATTATGTAATGAAAAGAATTTATATATATATATATATATATATATATATATGTATACACAAACATATATACACACATACATGCACACACGGTTATATGTCTTATTAAAAGCATGTCAAGAAAGAAGATATTTAAAAGAAGGAAGTACTCACATCTCACACATTGTCTTCTAACTGTATTCAGGAATAAATTGCATGACATTAAGAAAAGTGTGCCAACAATAATCCATATTCATTTTTATAAGACAAATTTTAAACTTTATTTCAAATAAAATAAGAGCAAAATAATATGAATATCTGTATCTCTCTGCTTTTATTAATATCTCTGGAAGTCAGTTTCCCCATCTGTAAATTTCCTTTAAATATTTCATATTTATGCTTTGAATGATATACAACCAAATTTTCTCCTTTGACCATCTAAGTATATTAATATTTAAAAATGTATGTTTACTTTACAGTAGTTTTCATTGTAATGTGTTATTCTTGGAATGTATATGTTGAATTTTGATTAAATTGTGAAGCATAATTACAGGTTAGCTGCAGAGGTATTCTAATCCTCTGCTTAGTATGCGGCTGAAATGAGAGATTGCCTGAGTGCTGTCTGTCAGTAACAAATATTTCATTGTTTTATTTTCACTGTGGCTTCCTCCAGCTTAAGTAAGACTTTGGAATCTACATTTTGGGTGCTTTTGTGAAACGTTTGTTAAATAGGTTTTGCCTTCTGTTGCCCAATAGATGAAAAAAGTATATTATGATGGTCTTTAAAACCTCTGGGCCTTTATTTTTAATAAAGTATATTTCCTTTTTATTTAATTAATTTAATCTTAAATGGATATGCCAAAAATTTTCTTTGAGATACGTGTATTTAAATATGGAAGTGAGAGATACTTCCATATTTAAATGTTAACATAGTGACACATACTAGCTTCCAATACATTTATATAGAAATATGACATAAAATATAGCAACTGTAACAAAGAGAGTTCATTCAGCTAATCTCAAAAGAAAGTAAGAGAAATGCCCAGCTGTCAAAACAGAGAAGAACTCAGAGCCAGGCTATGAAGGGCACAGTGGTTCCAGAGGTCTAGATGTGTATTCCACTAAAATATAATAGCTAAAAACCATGATCTGGGGTTTCAATGCCAGTACAGAAATAGGTGGTAGAGTCTGAGCCAGGGAAAAATGGGTAGATTAAACTGCGATTTCTGAGTCATCTTGGAAAACCACAACGATGTGATAAGAAATACACTGTGGTTATAATGAGGCTTGTCTACCTTCCTGGATTTCTCACTGGTGATTGTGTGTGTGTGTGTGTGTGTGTGTGTGTGTGTGTTGGGGGGGTGGGTTGAGGGTGACAAAAAATGGAATTCTCCTTGGTATGTAATCATCAAAACTACATGAAGCATGGAAGTTCTTTGACCTTTTATAGTGGACTAGGCACAAGAAGCACACACTAAATGACCAATGTAACATCTCATGGAGAACTGATGTACTCCCTAGGGACGTGACAGATATGTTTTGTAAAGAAATGCCATGATCCTAGTTGAGTGAAACTCCCATATGAGAAAAAATATCACACATGGACTTACAATAGCAATGGCTAGTCTATATTAAGGAAGTAGCCATTTCAGTCTGTTTCGTGCTGCTACAAAAAATACCTGACACTGGATAATTTATAAGGAACAAAAATTCATTTTCTTGCAGTTCTGGAGGCAGGAAAGTTCAAGATTAAGGCATCCACTTCCAAGTCTCTTTTTCCAAAGTAGTACCTTGAATGCATCATCTTTCAGGGAGAAGGAACACTACTTCTCACTTGGCAGAAGAAGAGAAGAAACCAATCCACTCCCTTAAACCTTCTTTATAGTGAGATTTATCCAATTATGAAACAGGACTTACGATCTAAACACTTCCAATTAGGCCCCATCTCACAACATTGTTGCATTGAGGATTAGATTTCCAACACAGGAATTCCGGGTTACATATTCATGCTATAGCAGAAGCCCAATAAAACATAACAAATAATATTTAGCATAGCATGAATATTTGATAACAGAACAATATGAAAATGACTATAGAATAAGTAAGTTTGACATTAAGCCAGATAAAAGAAAGGAAAACTCCCATATTGAAAGGAGATGTAGATATCCATGCTAAATTTTAAACTGTGGGTTAAGTGGTAGTTTACAGAACAAGTTCAAATGTATAAACTAAAGGATGGTCAGTCTGGCAAGTGCCTGTAGTCACAGCTAATTGAGAGGCTGAGGTGAAGGATCACTAAACTAGTCCAGAAGGCAGAGGTTGCAGTGAGCCATGATTCCACACATATATATGAATGAAGCAGTACAGTCTGGATCCAGCAGGAGATCTGGAAAAGGAGGAAAGAATATCAGAGAAAGGCAGTATTCAGGATAATGGCAGATGCACTTACAGAATTGGGCAAACAGAAAAAAAATATGAATCCTGAATTTTAACAGCCACACTTAGTCCTAAAAAGAATAAATAAAAACAAATCCTAAACCTAGAGCCATTTTAGTAAAATTGCTGAAAACCAAACATTGAAAAAAAGATAATACAGTACCTTCAGAATCTTTAAG
Source organism: Sapajus apella (assembly GCF_009761245.1). Classification (NCBI taxonomy): domain Eukaryota; kingdom Metazoa; phylum Chordata; class Mammalia; order Primates; family Cebidae; genus Sapajus; species Sapajus apella. Next base: position 37,940,577 of record NW_022436948.1, read on the forward strand.
GATTCACTTCACATACGAATATTTTTAAAAAGTTAAAATTGAAATAAATACCCTTATTTTATTATAATTTTAAAACTGTGACTTAGATCATTCAGAAAATGCTACTAATAATGAAACGATATTGAGTTGGATAGACCACTGTAGAATGATGCAGAGTGCTAATTTAGCAAGTAAGGGCATTGTCTGTAAGTTTCCATTAAAATATCAACATTACGTTCCTTTTCTAGTAATGTGACATAATTTAATGTCATATTTCATTCACCCAGATGAATAATAGAATTTACTTATTAATGTGACAACTTTAGGGCTCTTAAGATTACATGATTAAATTATGACTCCTTTCAAATAGCTTAGTTTATAAGACAGAGAACTATAAAGGAGCAACTTCATATGTTTTGTTTTGCTTTTTAGCTGCTTTAAAATTAAAGGCAAATCAAAAGTTAAAAAAGAAAAATTAGACTAAGAACATGATATCAGGTCAGATTTTGTATTAGAAGTCCTGACAGTAAATCAATGCTAACTGTCATTTATTTAGCACATAAAATTTTAAGCTCTTGATCATTTATTTTTATGCAAATAAAACCCACAATGAAATACCATCTCAACACCAGTCTGAGTGGCTATTACTAAAAAGACAAAAAGTAACAGATGCTGGCAAGATTGCCTAGAAAAGGAATGCTTATAGGCTGTTGGTAGGAGCATAAATTAGCTCATCCATTGTGGAAGGCAGTGTGGCAATTGTTCAAAGAGCTAAAAACAGAACTACTATTTGACTCAGCCATCCCATTATTTGATATATACCCAATGGAATGTAAATCATTCTACCATAAAGACACATGCACGTATATACTCATTACAGTGCTATTCACAATAGCAAATACTTTAGGAATCAACCTAAATACATCAATGGCATATTAGATAAAGAAAATGTGGTACATATAAACCATGGAATACTATGCAGACAAAAAAAATGAGATTATGTCATTTACAGGAACATGGATGGAGCTGGAGGCCATTATCCTTAGCAAACTAATGCAGAAACAGAAAACCAAATACCATATGTTCTCACAACAAGAACACGTGGACATAAAGAGGAGGCAACATATACTGGGGCTTCCTTGAGAGTGTAGAGTGGTAGGAGAAAGAGGATCAGAAAAAATACCTATTGAGTACTAGGCTGAGCATCTCCATCTGAAATAATCTGTACATCAAACCCTGTGATATGAGCTCATCTATATAGCAAACCTACATATGTACCCCTGAACCTAAATAAAAGTTGTTAAAAATCATTTATTCTTCTTTAGTCCCCTAAATTAGATATCATTAAAATCCCTCTTTTGAAGATAGGAGCCAGGGGTGAAAATTAATCAATATAGAATTCCCTCATGTTTCTATAACTAAAATGATTACTCTAGTACAGCAGTTCTCAATCAGAAGCAATTCGGCCCCCAGGGGTATGCCTGGCAATGTCTGGAGACAAGTTTTATTTTCATAATTGAGAACCAGGGTGCTACTGGCATTTAGTGGGTAGAGGTCACAAATGCTGCTAAACATTCCACAAAGGTTTCCCACAGCAAAACATCATCTATTCCCTGATGTCAACACTGCCTCAGTTGAGAAACTGCTCTAGAACATTTAAAGCAAATAATGGTCAAGTTTACTACTTATTTTTTTGTTTTGTTTTGTTTTCTGTGTTTAGTACATGCATAAACCTAAAATATGAACCTCTCTTTTCTATAGTATTCTCTGTGGTTTGACACTGATTGGCATCTCATAGATTCCAGGTAGTTTTCACATAACACAAGCTACGGTATGAAAGTTTTCTCTCTGCAGGCAACCTTCATAGTCTTATTTCTGTAGCTGCCGGCAGTTGTCCTCTGACATCAGTTTGGTTCAAGCAGACAATCTTGACAAGGTAGCAGATGCACAACAGGCCAACAGACTTTCACTTTGCTCTCTCCAGTTTCAGAATTCTATACGCATTTATATTGAGACAAAAATAATAAAATATATTGACACACTTCCCTTTAAGTATTAATGCCTTATCTTTTCCAGTGTCAGCAATCCCCTAGCAATCCCTTAGTAATGTAACTTGGTCTAGTGCTGATAAAGCATTTACTTAGCTTTCTGTAACTTCCTTTTGGGGTCTAGCTCATTTATTTTTAATTCATAGTACTTTCCAGGATTTTATCACATTGATTACTACATTTCAGATACCAGTTATTGTGGTTTATAACTCTGAAAGGAAGTACGCTGAAAATGAAAATGAAATTTCCTGTAGTGGTGATTTATTTTTGTTGGATTTTTTTTAATTCTACCAGCATCCACTATAATATTATTCTAATTTAGGAATTTCATACATAAGTTGTAAGATGATAAAACATGACTTTTACGTGAGAGAATATTAATTAGATCAAAAGAAACATATTGTTTTAAATCTATTCTTTTTTTTTTTTTTTTTCTGTAGAAAGAGGCAATCTTGCTCTGTTGCCCAGGCTGAAGTGCAGTGGTAGGATCTTGGCTCACTGCAACCTCTGCCTCCTGGGTTCAAGCATTTTTCCTGCTTCAGCCTTCTGAGTAGTCAGGACTACAGGCATGAGCCACTGTGTCTGATTATTATTATTATTATTTCAAATTTTCAGTAGATACTGGGTTTCCTCATGTTGGCCAGGCTTGTCTCAAACTTCTGGCCTGAAGTGATCTGCCCCCCTCATTCTTTCTCCCAAAACACTGAGATTACAGGCCTGAGCCACTGCGCAGGACCCCTTATTTTTAACTTGTATTATAGACAAGGTTTCTTGGGTTAAAATTCGATAATTTTCTAAAGAATTATATTAATTATTATGTTGTTCTCAATATCACTTTTCTTGTTTTGCCAAAAATATTGAAACAATACAATTTGATTTTATTAAATTTTCATAAATTTGGCTTATATACCTCAAGATCTGTTCTTCTAAACTGAGCTATACTACATATGAGTCTTTGATCAGTTAGTACATAGAGAATATTGTTTTCATAATTAAGAGGAAACGAAGCCTAAGAAGGTACATTTAAAATACTAGGCACTAAATGAAATATAAACATCTTTAATTTTTGACCTCATTGTATAAATAGTATGCAATTTTAGGCCAAATAATTTATATTTCTGTTATATTTTTATATTTATAGTATGAAGTAGTGTTCTATATAATACATATATCCTAAATAGAATTTATTAGTTGAAACACTAAAATCAGTAAGGTCATTTTTGCCCATGCATAATAATGTTGCTCACATAGTATGTCCAGGAAAGCAAAACACCAAAAATTTTGTAACAGATTATATCTAGGGTACCAAACAAAATATCAAATATTGATATGTGAAAGCACCTTATGTATCTAAGGGTCAAATCACATTTCAAATACCCAACACTCCCAATATAAAGTGTTCCTCTGAATTTCTATAACCTTAAAATAGTACGAGAATATATTCAGTTATATTAATAAATAACTCTCTAATATATCCAGCTTTGCTTACCTCTTGTTATCATTTAAGATAGCATGTCCTATTCTATTTTCCTCTAGATGTCATTTTAGTGTTGTCATCTTGTTATCATGTCTTTGTCTTCCCATGCAAAACCTAAGGCACGGGTTTCAAACTCTACACTTGAACACATGTCTCATGCAGAGGGATGCTATTTAATTCACAGGCTGTAATGCTCCTCACAAGAAGTCTACACCTTTGGTGAAAAGTGTTTCATTTTTACCTGTTGACAGCCTGATGACACAAAGTATTTGCTCATAATGCCATGACTTTGCCTGTGACTTGTCACCAGGCTCAAGAAATTATTAATAGAAATGTCCATTTTTAAAGTATAAATAAATAAGAATGCAAAACCCATGGGGAAAATAGTAAATTGGTTTCTGTGCTACATATGACATTTTCAGTTTTTTAAAAGTATTTTAAAAAATTCTTTTCCTTTAAAAAGTAATCTCTGCCTTCAAATAGAGCCTTTAAAAGGACTCTCTCCATGCTGAAACACTGAGATTCATTCTAATGAGGTGGATATCCAGTGGAGTCCAAATAAGGTCAAACATTCAGAGAACAGAAGCTCTTGGATGCAAAGGAAAATTCAAATGTGTTCAATAAGCACTAATCCTGAAGAAAAGAGATAAAACCACTAGCATACACAGATACTTTCAAAAACAAATAAAAGTCCATATTGGCTCCCAGGAGATCTGTTTTCATTATTCTTTTATTGTGATATGTTGCTTCTCTCAGAGTTTGTCCATGTCCATGGATAGGTCTTACTTATTTTAACATTTTGGAAAAATTGGACGAGGTTGTTTTTTTGTGTTGTTTTGTTTTGTTTTTATCAGTCTTTTTTCACTCTGCTAACATCTTAGAGCTCCCATCTTTGAAAATTATTTGTACTTGCTGTGTTCATTTCCTCACTTGTCACTCGGTTTAGAGCTGAATGAATTCCCTACCTGGAACTCGTTCCCTGAAAGTATCTCACCAAAATCATCAAACACTTACTCATTACTAAATTCAAAGGAAAACCCTAAGACTTCCCTTAAACTGGACCTATGTGGTAGCATTTAATTCTGCAACATATATGCATTTTTCTTGAAACCCACTGTTGCCTTAACATCTTTGTCCAGGTGTTTTCTTAGTAACCCTGCAACCTCTCTGAACGCTGTTTTTCAGTTTCATGTGTAAGTTCCACTTTCCTTTGCTTTGTTATTTTGGTGTTCCTCTATATTTTGTCATAGCTGTCACTTCCTATCACTCAACAGTTCAAATCACTTATGACCCATGCATCACACTGCCTACTTGACAATTCTACTTGCGCTTATCATGGAAGCCTTAAATACATATTCAAAACTAAATGGGACCCTTCCATATTCCTCCCGCATATCTGTGTTACATCGGCTTCTCTCTGGATCCCATAGTCACCAACAGAATGTCAAATTATAAAATCATATCAATTCTATTTCCAGTACATTTCTGGAATTATTTTCCCTAAGTATTTGCAGAAAACATCTCTCATCACGATGCTAAAACAGCATCATAACTTGCTTTCTTTGCTCCAATATCCTCCTCTATACTTTGGTAAAAGTGACAGTGGTCTTTCTGAAGTACACTTATGATTAAACCAGTTTTCTACTCTTCTTATTACAGCCTATAAGGCAATAGGAGGATAATGGTAGTTGCGAGAATAACGTTGTTGAGAGAATTTTATGAATTGATTAAGCAAAATTCCTAACATAGTGGCTATTGTGCAGAAGACAATATATAATGCTGGCTGTACTGCTGTTAATGGACAATGTATCTGTATTTATATATTTCATTTGCCTTCAGCACCAGAAAGACAGAGTCTGTTATATACGCTGCATTCATTATTGTGCCAACACAGAAATTAGCACTCAAGTGTTTGCTCAATCAATACATAACTAGAAAAAATATATTTGTATAAAACCTTACTGTTTGCAAAGTGTTTCTATATTATTTCTCTCTTTTTGAGGAAGATATATATGCTTACTCCTCTTCCTAATGGTATAGGAGTACACAGAACTCAAAATATTTAAATCATTTGTGCATAGTAACAGAATTGAGTGTCAAAATCAAGTCTGCTGGATTCTAAGTCCAAAGCTCTTACACTGTTTCCACATACTACCTTGCCTCTTCTTAATGGTTGTATCAATTAAGTATACTCCTATTGAATTTTAACAAGGACTCTGCAGTCTGAGAAAAGCAACCCTGGCCCAAAATAGAAGTCTTTTGATCCGCAACTCACCAGACACACTAGTAAATTAAAGGTGAGTAAAACCACATTTTCTTTAAAAATATACATACTCTATAACTAAACATGACAAAATTTTTACATAATTTGTTCCTGGGTTATTTTAGCTATAAACATAAGCACAGATCATCCAGATGTATTTTAAATTTGCATTATTCTCTGCAGAAAGAGGAATGGGAGCTTTGTAAACTCTCTCTGAACAAATTGTTTCATATTCCTCTTGGTTGCGTTCCAATTTACACTTGCAGATCTCTTCACTTAAAACCTCATTGTGTGGGCATTTTCTCCCTATTGCTACTGTCCCAGCTTCCACAGAAACTGGATCATCAAATCTCGCCTTTGAAGTCAGCTGCAGCGTCATGGTCTCATTCTCCATCAATTAGCTGTGTGCTCAGTTGATCTCAATGCGCTCTCTCCTGCCAGCTCTGCAAGGCCTTGCCCTCTGCTGCTGGTTCTGTGCAGAACCACTGTCTACATAAAATTAAAAATATAAGCTAAGGAGATTTTCACTATGCCTGATTTTTCTTACCTGGAAAAGAAGCAGACAACACAAGCTGCTCTGTGTTCCGTATTAAATGGTAGAAATAGTATGAGCTAAAGCACACACATGAAGTTTTAAATCATGGTCACCTCCTAACTCTTATGTTGAAGAAGTTTTGTAATCTCTGAGATCTTCAAGATCCTTTTCCATAAAAAAAAAAAAATGCCATTTCCATAGACTTGTTTTAAGAATTAAATGAGTTAATGAACTTGATATTGTTAAACATTACTCCTAACATGTAATACATATTCAGTAGAAACTAGTATCTTTCTATCTGCTGAGATATCTTGAGTAATGTTTAATTTTTTTCCATCCTCCTATTTGTAGCTTTTGAATATCAGCGAGTTACTTTTCTAAAGTATGAAGTTAATTGTGGATATCTATCTTGAGAAGAGTGTCACTTATTATTATTTTTTTTAATCAGGAGCCATGAGTTTTAAAAATCAATCTCTGCTGTTCTTTTCAAATTTCTCCATTTAACAAACATGTATTTAGTGCCATCATGTTCCAGGAATTGCTCTAGAAAAGGAGTAAAATGTTAATAAAAGATACAGGGACTCTCCTTAAGGGACTTACATCTTCTCAGAAACAAATGACTTACATTTCGAATTTATATTTAAACACATGGGAAAGTGATTTATGAATACTTAGACTTCATAAACAAATGTTCACCGAATCAACCAAAGTTTAAGTAGGAATGATGCAAGATGTCCTCTTTTAACCTGTCCTTCCTCCCTAAATTACCTTCTTCTCTTTAAATAACCATTTAAAGCTCAAAAATACAAAAACAAAAACAAAACAAAACAAAACATGGCAGATATTTCTCAGGGACTGAAAGAGATTTTCAGAGAAGTTTTAATATCTGAGTAAGTAGTCTTAATTTCAGCAGTTTTGTGTATATGTAAGTGATTCTACAGCCTGTGTTGTTTTTCTAGTGGAATATAATGATCTCAGAAGTTAAAAAAAATTAAAGACAAGAAAATGGAAATTCTACATCTGTTTTTACTTACGAATGGTTATATTGGTCAGAAAACAGCAGGTATTCATAAAAATGTTGACCGAATTGAACAATCTTTCATGGGAAGTGTAGATTTAGTATATGAATATTTCTATTAGGAAGCATGACAAAGTATATTACAAATGACTCATTTATTTCCATCAACACAGTATAGATTAAATCTGTAAACATATGTATTTTTTCAAAATTTTCAATTTTATTATATCATTGATAATAGTATCAGAAGTGAAAAATAAGTTGTTTTTTTTTTAATCAATTTTAAAATGATTCTTCTTTGGCTACTTTGGCGAAAATGTTGAAAGGCCCTTTCAATTGCAAATGTCTGGTGGAAATGCGTAGTCCCTACCTACCCATGCATGAAGCCCCACCATGCATATGGCCTACAATCTATTCATCTCCACAAGCTTTGTTCCTGGGAAACTTAAACATTGAAAATGTTGGATTTTTACCATGGCTTAAATACAATTTTATGGTGGGCAAGTGGTGGCAGTAATTAAATTATTTTGTAGCTTTTAGTAGTTTAAACACAGTTGCAACAGAAAGTAAAAGTATAGAATAATTAATCACTAAAATCTTTTCAGAGAAAGATTAGATTGATTTTCGGTTTGAACAAAATACTAGAATTAACATTGAAATGTCGATTATTCTACAATTGGTTTGTAGTTTAGGTCACAAACTCTTAATGTATTTTTCTTTTTCTTCTTCTTCTTCTTTTTTTTTTTTTGGCTTTTTACCCAAAATTAAACTGGTTGGTGTGTGTTGAGAGGAATGCTTTATCATGGCTTAGATTTCTATTCTACCATTCTAAAATCTAATGCTTTTATAAATAAAAAGGGAGAATCATATTGATGTCTCTCTTTATCTATAAAAATACATTAAACACACATACATTTATTTATTTATTTATTTTTATTTATTTTGAGACGGATTCTCACTGCTGCCCAGGCTGGAGTGCAGGGGCACAATGTTGTCTCACTGAAACCTCCACCTCCTGGGTTCAAGCAATTTTCATGCCTCAGCCTTCTGAGTAACTGGGATTATAGGTGCATACCACCACCTCTGGCTAATTTTTGCATTTTTAGTAGAGACGGGGGAGTTTTGCCTTCTAGGCCAGTCTACCTTGAACTCCTGACCTCAGGTGATTGACCTGCCTCAGCATCCCATAGTGTTGGGATTACAGGCATAAGCCTATGTGCCCAGCTGCACACACATATATTTATATAAGGTAACTGTGTTTGTGTGTATGTGTGTGAGTGTGTGTGTGTATTTGTGTGTATGTATATGTACATATAAACATTTTTTATATGTTTATAATCTATATGTGTATTTATATAGACATATGTGTATATATGAAGTTACCCTATAGGCTGAATTTAAAAACAGTGCCTATCACTAAGTATTCTATTTAATTTTAACTTACCTTTTTTGTTACCAATATATTGCAAGTCTTAATTTTATTTATAGATTTTGTTTGGCCTTATTTTTCCGTAATTCGTACTGCTTCCTGTAATTGTGTTAAATTGAAATTCTATTCTGAATAGGTAAAAGCTATTTCAAAATGTAGCCACTTGAAGCCTCATGACTACTAATTTAGTCACTCACCCAGGCCCTTCTGATCACACATACTCTCAATTTACTTAAACAGCTAAACCTTAGACATAATATTAAGTTACACAGAAATGTCTTTGAAGCTTGCTAGATGAATCACTGTGATTATTGTTTTCAGTCAGAATACTTCTTTCCTTATCCCTGAAGAGAGAAATTGCCTTCTCATTGTCATTTTAGCCAATTATTTAAAATTGTGAAAATATGACTTAGTCCTATTCTGTGGTTCCCTAGTAACAAGTAACTTGTCTCTTGTAATTTGTTATGCTTTTGAAACCCTTAGCGTTTAATATGAATTCCTGTCTAACAGGTTTTGTATATCTTCTAGGTCTTATGACCTAGAACTCTTATGACCATGAAACCAACAAACAACCTTAAGATCTTGTAAACAATAAATAGACTTATGAAATACACACAGCTTCAAGTTGTATTTTACAGGAAATGTATCAAAATGTGTCACTATAACTTTAATTTCATTTAAATACATAAATCTTCGCTCACATAAACTGGAATTAAATTTTAAATTTCCAATTTGATCTGCCAACCTGCTTCATCTTTGCTGGATGTTCTGACGCTAATTGGAATGTTCTGAAGCCCACAGGACAGCCAATGACAACTTTTGGGCTATTTCCACGTTTCCAATTTGCCCTGAATACAGCAGGATGACCAAATTATGATAGACTTTTCTCTTCCAAATCAATCAACTTTTGACACAAGGATTTCTTCAACTGTCACAGATTTTAAAAGAGAAAGGTTTAAATTTTGGATGTTGCAAGCTCAAACCAGCAAATGAAATTTGATCCTTGAGCATCTGAATCAAACAAATGATTAAAATATTTCATAGATAGACTGAATCCTAAGGGTATTTTTAAGATACCCTTAAAAATGCTAAGGGTAGAGAAAGCCTCTTCAAGAGACTTGTGTGGATACATAGATATCGTTTGATTTAGTCTTATATCTAAAGTGGTGCAAAATATTCTTATATTCTGTAATTTTATATAAACATAATCCCATTTTATTGGTTAAATCATGTCTTCCCTTAAAAGAAAATTATGTTGGAGACCTAAACCCCGTTATTCTCAGAATGTGGCCTTATTTGAATATAGGTAATAAAGTAATAAAGGTAATAAATAGAGATTAAGATGATTAGCCCTCATGCAATATGACTAGTGTCATTATAATACATTAAAATTTGGACACAGAAAAAGATGTGTATGGGGGAAGACTGGAAGAAGAAACACAGGGAGATGACCATCTACAAGCTAAGGGAAGAGATACAGCTTTCCAAAAAAACCAATCCTGATTTTAGTACATTTCTGTGGTTAATCCACTCAGTTTGTGCTCATTTTTGGTGGCAGCCCTATAAAACAAATACACGGGCCAGGCACAGTAGCTCACACCTGTAATCCCAGCACTTTGGAGGCAGAGGTGGGCAGATAATGAAGTCAGGACTTCAAGACAAGCCTGGGAGCATAGTCAAACCCCATTTCCCCATCTCTACTAAAAATATCAAAAAATAAAAACATAGCCAGGTGTGGGGGTGCACACCTGTAATCCCAGCTGCTTGGGAGGCTGAAGCACGGAAATTGCTTGAACCCAGGTGGCAGAGGTTGCAGTGAGCAGAGATTGTGCCCTGCACTCCAGCCTTGGCAACAGAGCAAGACTCTGTCTGGGAAAACAAAAACAAAAACAAAGAAAAAAACAAATACACTTAACATTTATTATTCTAAAATTACCAAATTATGTGTGTGTGTGTAAAATACAAATGTATTTATATATAGTAATATGGTATTCCAAAGTATAATTCATTATTTTAAACATATATATACATATATGCATACATTAACATATATGCACTTATACGTTTCCATATACTTTACAACTAGCAATTCTACAATGAAAGCATTTAAAATGTATTGTTCTTCTCATGACTTTTTTGCAACAACGCATTACAATCCAAAAGTGACTATTGTCACCTTTAGATTAGCCTTTTTGAAAGCAAAATGAGAAGTATTTGAGAATAAAAGCTGTAGATTTCCTGATTAGTAACATGTACCATGTCTCCTTAATCCTTAAAAATATGAAAATCAATTTTATTGGCTGCTGTTTAGGAGATAACTCATTTCTCAATTTTTCTGATTATATTAATCTTGAGGATAATGTAGTTATTTTAATACATGGTAAAAATAAGGCCATTCCTAGTGCAGTTCTATTTCAGTTTCACATAAAAGAAATCCTGCATTTTCAAAGAATCACTGGAAATTTTCATGATGCCTAGAATCACAAGGATCTCCTCAACATCTAGAAATATTTGAGCCATTAACCAGCAGTGTGAACTTGGCAGCGTCACCTAACCTTCGTGTGTCTGTTTTTTCTCAATTATACAATAGAAATATTGAACTGGATGAGTTGCTTGTTCTTTTTTGAACCCTCATAGCACTTATTACCTCTACCATTAATATCACACTTTCTTCTATTGTTAGTATGTTTCCTTTGTGAAATCTTGTTTAAGCTCTTGTATGTTTTAAATGTTAAAATGTTTTAAAAGTACTTGAAAGGCCAGATAGATTTTAAATTTTTATTGCACTGCTCCAACATTGATATCACTGTTATATACACATTTTGCTTTTTTCTTTACTCCTTTCTAGACTGCCCAATGAATTTTCTAATATGAAAAAAATGAATTAATTGAGACAGAAAATATAAAAATATATCTGAATTTTTCATAGGCAATGTCTTTATAAATTCACCCTATCTTATTAATTGTTTAAAAACACTTCAAAAAAATGTTTAGGCCAGGTACAGTGGCTCGTGCCTGTAATTCCATCACTTTGGGAGGCTGAGGCAGGATAATAGCTTGAGACCAGGAGTTCAAGTGCAGCCTGGGCAACATAGGGTGACTCCGTCTCTCCGACAAAAACAAAATAGCTGGGCGTAGTGGTGTACGCCTGTGGATTCAGCTACTCAGCAGGCTGAGGTGGGAGGACTGTTTAAACCTGTGAGTTTGAGGGTGCAGTGAGCCATTATTGCACTACTGCACTTCATCCTTGATGACAGAGTGAGACTCTGACTTAAAAATAATAGTAATAACATTTTTTGTTTAAAACTTTCATGGATATATAATAGCTTTGCATATTTATGGGGTACAGACAATATTTTGAAATATGCATTAAATTTTTAATGATCAAATCAAAGTATCCATCACTTGAAACATTTATTGTTTACTTGTGTTAGGTTCATTCCAATTCTACTCTTCATTATTTTAAAGTATGCCATAAATTATTCTTAACCATAGGTGCCCTACTGGATCTAATTCCATCTATCTAACTGTATTTTTGTAAATGTTAACCCTCTTTTCTTTATTCCTAACTTCCACTACCCTTCCCAGCCTCTGGTAACCATTATTCTACTTTCTATCTCAATTTATTCACTTTTTTAGCTCCCACATATTAGTGAGGACATGTGATATTCGTTTTCCTCTTCTTGGCTTATTGGCGGTATATTACAACTAATAATTCTAAAATTAAAGCATTTAAAATTTATTGGTTTTCTCATGATTATATTTTGTGACAACACATGACTATTGTCACATTTAGATTGGCCTTTTTGAGAGAAAAAGAAGTATTTGAGAATAAGAGTTTTCGTTATAAAACTACTAAATATACTGATTTCCATCCTTTTGGTGTAGACCCAAAAATGAGATTGCTGTATTACATGGTAGACCTATTATAGTATTTGAAGTACCTCCATACTGTTCTCCTTAGTGTCTGTACTAATTTACATTCCCACTAAGAGTGTATGAGGGAGCCCCTTTCTCCACATCTTCACCAGCATTCCTTATTGCCTGTCTTTTGCATAACAGCCATGTTAACTGGAGCGAGTGAGTTTTCTTTCTGGAAACACTGTAATTGAAGAATTGTCTCAGTGTGTAAAACCGAGTTGTTATTATACTTTTTTATTTTATTTTTATATAGTACTACACTATCATTTTCACATAAATAAATCCTTTAGCAGTGGATGAAAGCAGTAGAAAAGGTCAATACCTTTGAAAGTTTCTTAAGCATTTCAATGAGTACCTGCTATATAGTACCTATCCCAGCCGTAGCAACAATCATTAAGGAATAAATTGACAATAAATATCCTCACATCAGTCACAAGATCAACACTTGTAAGTTTCTTTCCATAGTAGTGTTCTAGCGAAGTTATAAGTCTCGTTGACCAGAAAGCTATATGAAGATCATATGGTTAAACCTACAGCTAATTTCTTTCTGTTGAGACAAAGGGATCAAAGTCCTAAATATTCACGACTGATATCACAGAAAATAATAACAGATATAAAACTAGTCCATAGTGAAAGAGTAGATGCAAGCTGAATTTTTACTGTTGAATCCTGAGAAATACAGGCTCTCGAATTTTCAAATAAAAATAAATATTGTGTGTTGTCTAATGAGCTTAAGTCTATAATGTAGGGGAAACTAGATATCCCATTTTAACCATATGATACATGAGAGGAACATAAACCTGTGTGAAGCCATGACACATGGGATCCTTGAAAAATAGTGGTGTTACAGATACCTTCCTGTGGACTTTGTAGTTTTCACCTTTGTAGTGAGATAATATGGGAGAGAAGGACTGAAATTCGCTTAGGATGTAATCTGAGTTTATAAATTTGGGTCAGTTGGTTGGATTTAGTTATGCTTTCATTTTGAATTATGTAAAAACAAACTATATATATTTACATACATAAATAACTAAATATATATATTTAAATATATAAAATATTTAAATATATATGTATATATAAATTATATATACATATATATATAAATAGAAATATATAAATAGAAATATATAAATTCACTTCTGTGCATGCAAATTGGGTAATTGTGTTATCTAATTGACCACTTAGTTTGTAGTTGAGTAAATATATTTTATATATTTACATATATATAAATATATATTTTTATAAATAAATATATATTTTATAAATATATTTTATAAAATATATATATTTATTGAAAATATATATTTATAAAATATATATGTTCATATATATATTTATATGACTAATCCACATCCAAAATAGCTAAAATTCTATGTAAAATATGTCCTCTGAAGTCCTTCTAAGCTAAACCCATACATGTTGAAGTTTCCCTATTATAAAAATTGTAAAATATCAAATTAACTAGTCATAAAAGGCAGTTAAGAGACCTACTGCTAGTTTACAAGTAGGGTTGAGGATTTGACTTAAAAATCTGTGAACAAGCATTTTTTAAAATAAAGCATTTTTTATTCCCATTGCTTAAGAAAATGGTGCCACACAGTTCATTGAGAAATATGCATGAATTACAGGATCAATTAATAATAGATTATTCTCATGGTCCCACCATCCACCTTCAACAATTTTACTTCTTTTTAAAGTGAATTTTATTTTGTATGCAAGAAATTTTTGATTTTAACACTTTTCATTATCTCGTTAGACATGTGTACAATATGTTCCACCCTTTATATTAAGCATAATGCCCCTGTGAGATTTAATCTTTGCATTATACACAGAATAGTGTCTCAGGTAGAAGGAACTCAGTGTTTAATGTGTTAATTATAAAAGAATCAATGAATAACTGTATGAATGAATAGAATAATTATGATAGGTTTTAATAGTGATACATATAAAAGTAATAGTCTTAATTACTAAGAAATGTACATCATGTTTTTGATATTAGAGAGCCATGTAAATAGTGAGGGTGAGGGAATACAACCAGATAAGCATTTTAGAAAAAAGAAAGTTAGATAAGTAAAGTTTGCATAATTTGATTACAAATTAATTTTATATCTATATTATATCAAATGCTTAGAAACAACTTTTTAGTGATAAAATTCACTTCTGTGCATGCAAATTGGGTAATTGTGTTATCTAATTGACCACTTAGTTTGTAGTTGAGTAATTATTGTCATCAACTGCCTGTTTGCACATTAAATGAAGACCAGGTGAAAATGTTAATTAGGTTAATAATTTTAAATAATTTTTGTTATTGAAGGAAGGTGTTTTTTCTGCTTTTGCTGCAGTTTTACAGTTGCTATTTTAAATGGTTTTCACATGGCCTTCCAACATTGGAGACCCAGAGCAGAAGCTAAAATTAAAGCAGATGATTGGGTCAATACATCTCATTAAGGAAACCATTTTATTATTATTATATTTCTAAGTTGAGAAGAGATAGTAATGCATGACAAATACTAATTTTCCTGTTGTTATATTGAGGGACTCCATGTACTTTTGGGCAGACTTTATTCACATTCTTAGCTGGAAAAATCTTACCATTTACAATTCACTTCCTTATAAGTATATGAGTAAAAGAATGTTTTTTAAGAAAAAAAATTCTAGGCAATAAAACTTGGCCTTCATTTCCCTTAAATATAAATGAAATGAAATAAGTGTATATTAACTATAATTGAATTGATATCAAATATTTGCACTTGAAGCAAATGCAAATAATTTGAAGACCTGAGTTTTTCATCTTTTCTGCCACTACAGCAGAAAACCTTTTATATAGGCTTGCTTAGTCAACAACTTGTAATCAAATCTCTCCTGGAGCAAAATCTATCATTTTCTCAAGTTATCAAAACTGCTTCAGGTAGTGGGGTCATTAGATAGCAATAGGTATCAACAAAAAGCAGCCTCATATCATTAGTGCTAATGATGTCTCAGGCTTACATCTGAAAAATGACATATGGACTTCAGAATAATTAAAGTTGACTTCAGTGGGGGATATTTACTGCAGGATAGTTTTAAGACAGCCATCGCCAGCTCAGGGTACAGGCACAGTAAGAATTATTTCAGCAAAATATTTGTATCAGTGTGTCATGTGCATTTTTACTGGTCAACTTAATTTTACTATGATGACTAATCAATGTTCAGCTGTGAATGATAGCATACACATATACTAATGAGTCATCAACTTGACCTTAAGCCATTATTTTCCTTAGATCCCTCAGCAAAATATGACTAAAACTTAGCTAAATTTTGTGATCTATTAAAGAACATAACAAAAACCTTTTCAAATATTACCAAAAATGCCTTAAAAAGTCCTAAATCTTGGATTCCCTGACAAACTATTCAAATGTTTATTTTATTTTTTCTTGAATTTAATTACTGACTCAGTTTTTTTTCTTAAATACTGAGGCTAAATTTAAAATAAAGCATGAAGAAGCCATTAGAGACTGTAGCTCCTCAATCATTATGTGGTTTCGATATTGATAATGAAAAAATAATATGAAATTAAAGCCCAGAAATATTCTATATTGTAATCCAGTAACTTGTATTTTCAAAATTTAATAAAAATAGGACTACTAAATTACCAGGTGATAGGAAACTAATCTAGTTCAAAATAGAAAGATAAAAGAAAACAATCAAATTACTTCTATGTTGTGAACATATTGTAAAACAAAAGGAAATAAATAGATAAAAAATGAATACCATGCTCCAAACATGTTTGGTCTTCTTGAGAACAAGTTGGCTTCTCAAAAAAACAAAATGTTTTATAATTTCTAACTTATTTTGACACATTCATTTCCTGTGGATGTCTCAACCCTCTGTAACCTAGCTTCCATTCCCCACCAGAACAGACAAAATGAAAGTTGTCATAAAACATCAGTTACCTACTAATTTCTAAAATCAGTGTCTCCTTTATGTCAGGGTAGCATTTTGCAGTTGGCTCCATTAAACGCTTTATTTGATTTTAACATCACCACTTCCTTGATACTAACCAGACCTCTCTATTCTCTTCTTGTCAAGGGTCAATTTTTTTCTTTTTTGTATTTATTTTTAATTGACACGTAATAATTATACCTACTTATGGGGTACAGTGTTATGTGTCAATACACATGTACAATGTGTTAAGAACAAATTGGAGTAATTAGCACATTCATCATCTTAAACATTTATGGCTTCTTTGTGTTGAGAACATTCAAAATCCGCTCTAATAGCTATTTGAAATATACAATATATTATTGGTTTTTCTCTGAATGTTTGAAAATGATATAATGAAGTTTATAGTCGCTGCCTTTTTATTTGTTTTTAATAATCAGCTTCTTCTGTGAGATGATTGTCTATTCATATGTCTGCCATGTTATGTAATTTCTGGGAAGATCTAATTGATGAGTAGTTCACTAATTTATCCAACTATCCGGTACATGTCTTTGGAGGCATTATGGGTGTCTCAGAGTCTATTTGTCCATGCAGAATTCATTACTTTCTATTTCCCTAGGTAGTGCAAAGTAAAGCTGGAATAAGCAAATAGTAATAAAACCATACAAAGACAGCCTGTTCTCTCTGACTGTATTCATTACTTTTTGAGTGGGGTTGATGTGCACTCATCCTCCAAACTGAAAGAAACCCTAAACTTATTGGTCCTCATCACTCACTGTGAACCCATTGCCTGTATTATATCTGGTACCCAATTTCATAGCTTTCAGTTTCTAAACATAATTTTATCAGGTCTTATCTTTGACATCATCGCTTTTACTTTAGGCCATCAACATTTCCTTCTGAACTATTGTTACTGCCCTTCCTCGTAGCTTTGAGTATCTCCTCACTGCCAAGTGGAACCCTATGTTTTTTTAGAAATCTGCTTCAACCTACCTTTAAAACCCATCTCTTGATATTTTTCTAAATTTAACTAAAATAAAAAGCAGTTTTTCTTGTGGCTATTAACAAAAGCTTTAATAACAGTTGCAATAATTTTATTTGTTTTAGGCCAGTTAAATTATAATTAGCAATTTTTAAATCAACAAGAATAAGAAAAGTTATTTGTGTAATAATTTATATTTCAGACCATAAAATCAAATTGTTTACATAAAGCTCGATGGCAAATTTCTAGCTAAAGTTTCTTTTTTCAGTTTCTCATGAAGGTTGCTTCAAAATTATAATAACAAAGCTGAAGAAAACTATATTATTTTGCGAGATGTAAGATTTGTGTTGTCAACAATCAACTTGGACTAACATTCAACTAGAAACTATTATATTAAGCAACTAATATCAGCAATGTTTTCTTCAGCAAGTAAATATTATAAGAAGATAAAATTTTATGCTACTAAGGGTGCTATATAAAATTTTTTATGTTTTTTCTTCAGAGAGTTAAAAATGAAAATTTCATGTATGAAACATGTAGAGTTCTTAATCATTTCTTTACATTTTAAAAAATATAATTTTTCTTCAAGCTGATAAAAATATCAAAAACATAACAAGAGGAGTAGTTACTAGGAATAAATTTATATATATGTGTACATATATACATATGCATATATATACACATATATATGTCTATAGTTCATTAACAAAGTTGACTACTTAAGGGAAGACAATATTTTGGCTTTCCATCTGCCATCTCACCCCCAACCCTGTGTTGACCATTAACATGTGGCTTTAAACCTCCTCCTCCCACAACACCCCTAAAAAATGTTAAACTGTAGCATCTTTAAACTCAGACTGAGCCAAACATTCCTATTTTAATGTGATGATTTATCTAAATTCTGATGTGTAGCACAGTGCAAATGATATCATTTAAATTGAATTTTAATGAGGGGCAAAAAGAAAGTTTGTAATTTCTCATATTTCTCTAAATATATTAACAGTCTTAAGGAACAGCTTTCTGAGCCAAGTCATATGTATCATTGTAAATTGATGGTATAGAAAAACATGGAAACAAATATTTCTTTATATTGTGTGTAATTGGGATAAAAATAGCCTAGAGACTGAAGGGCATAACCTAGTTACCCTTTCTGACTTTCAAATAACCATTTATCATAGGATTTTTACCCTCAAGTGAACCTGCTGTATTCTTTCAATGGGACTTAGCAAGTAAACTAAACCAAGCTTTTCGTTCTAAATACGACGTGCCACTTTGACAGTTCAGCCTCAGTGTAAATGAGGCAAATGGGATAAGGTCTAAGAATTTTTGCCTTTCTTTTCACAAAATGTATAAATATTCCACAACTAAGCCTGGATTTTGGGTAGGCAGACCAGCATGCTACATGAGTATTTGTTTATTATAAAATTTTCAATTTCTCCATCTTCACAATTTTCCTCCTATCAAGATTTCTTTGTCTTATAGGTTCTATTTATAAATAGTGTTGTGACATTCATATACTCTCACATATTTTAATTTCTTAGAACAATTTCCATATTAGTATCTAGACTTCATACTGTAGGGAGACATTACAGTGTTTGAAACATACTGCATTTTGTTAAAGTCATTCAAAATACTGGCTTAAGCATCACTGCCTCCATCAGCGCCTCTGCATATGCCAAATATCTGGAAAGATCTATTAACAGATGCCTGTTTACTCTAAAGTGATATTAACATTCCTTATCAGACTGAATTAATTGATTGAGTATAGTAGAGGAGTGACTTGCATAGAAGATGCCTGTGCCTCCAGGAACAGCAAGCCTTATCATCTGGTTACATATAAGCCTTTTCCGCATTAAACTTTTGTGTCCCATGTCACAGGCAGAGTCTAGTGCTCTGTATACAAAAAAAGATACTTATTAGATACATGTCAATTTTCATCTGTTTGGTGGAAATACTTTTAATAACTGCTTAATCCAATGCACCTTTATATCTAGATAGATTTCTAAGAGTACACAGTACTCTGTTGTTGTTTTTAACCATTGCATTAATAGCCCTGAGAAGCCAGTAATATAGTAATAATAATTATCATTATCACCATCATTAAAGCAATTTACAGTACATAATATTGCAACAAGTTTTTAATACAATATTTTATTGAAGTCAGTAAACACCCTGTGAGGTAAGTAGTATTTTTCTTATACAGGAGTTTCTCAATAATTGTTAATTTATTACTTCTTCATATCGATTATTTCCCAAAGTCATGAGCTAGAAAGTGACAAAATTTGAACAAAAACTCGTTTTTCTGATTCCTAAGGTCTGTGCTTTTTCACTAAACAACAGGTGACTGCAAAGAACAATAACTGTGACAATAAAAGTCACTAAATTTTAGCTCTAGATTATACAGGAATCCCAATAAAATTTTAGTTACTTGAATAATATAAAGGCATCTAATTGGGTGTTGATCACACTTTTTTTTTAATGCCTATATCTCCTGACCAGAAAGTTAGCAAAAGTGGACGTATAAGCTTTAAATAATGTGTCCTAAAGACTTCTTCCCCTTTAATAAAGCTAGATTGAAACGAAGCAGAGTTTTCCATATTGAGATAATATAAAATTCTTTTGTCCTACTCTGGAAAATTTAAGTCTGATAGGTAAACTTTATGATATGGTGACAAGACTGTGCCAAGCATTTACTCTAATTCTCTGAGCCTCCGTTCTTTGATTTGTAAAATAGAGATAATAAACCCATTTAAACATAGGTGCAAAGTAATTTTCACTGTTCCTGGTACATAGTAAATATGCAATAGAAGTCAGACATTGTTATTTGAATTTTAAAAAGTACTGCATTATTCCATTGTGTTTAAATAATAAATATATCCCTAAAAACCTAGCAAAAGACAAACTATGTGTTAAAGCATAAAGTATTGAAAGGATATAGCTCTAAAGAGCAAGTGTAATTGCATATCACACATATTAATTAAAACAGGAATGTATCTTCTTTTTTTACTTTCTGTAGTTTATAGAGTCATTCCTCATTAATGGTTTCTTTAGATCTCCTAAAGAGTGTATATTTATTTCAATTTATTATTTAAAAATCAATAATGAAAAATCAATAAATTATTAAGAAAATTGCTAGAAAATATGGAATTATATAAAATGTTTTGATTAATTCATTTGATAAAATAATTTATAAATCATTTCAATTATTTAAAAATCAATAACTTATCAATTGGGCAGATAATGTATTTGAGACAGTGAAGACAGAATTAGAAAATCTTATTTGACGGAGGGCTGACAAAGTGCATTTGAAGAATAATCCTTGTTCTTCATAAAGTACTGACTTTCTCTGCATCCCTTGTGAGATCAAAGAGGGGAGAAGGGTATTGGATAGATCTTTGACCATTTTTGTATTTGGACAGGACTCTGCTTTAAAACTAGTTTTTTTTCTCCTTTTCAGAAGAGTTATCTGAATTTTTAATATCAAATCTTACAAAACAGAAAGCAAAGAAGAAAGAGTGGTTATGGGTTTATATTGTACTAAATTATACATGAGATACTGTCACGAAGATTTTTAACCCAAGCAAGAATAGAGTCATAGCTGTAAATGTCTGTGGCAAAAGGAAACAAATCTTTAGGAGTAGAAATCTTTATTTCCTAAACAGCATTACTTTTCTCTTTAATCCGTCAAGCCCTAGTCAATTCTTTGTTGCATTTCTCAACCCTACAATTGGCCATTCTTCCTTCAACTTCTTTATTTAAAATGATTCTATCTAACTACAAAAGCAGTTATCTGAACTGCCGTGAGAACATCTTGTTGATAATCATAATTGGTAAGTTAGGGTAACACTAGCCACATTAACAAATGGCTAAATTACTATCTATTTTTATCTTTTTATCCATTATCTTCTTATATCATTTTTTCTTGGTCAAGTAGGCAATATTTTATCTTCTATATCACCTTATATATAAATAGCACTCTATATAGTTAGAATTTACACTTTCTAAAATTCTGGAACCACTAAGTAAATAATTATTAAATTGAACATGATTGTGGCGGTCTCCAATGGTATCACCAGTTTCCTACTAAAAAGAAAAAAATCCATTCCTTATTGTGAGATTATATGCTACAAACTGAACTTCGCATTATAAAATTTTCAAAGTTCAGGTCTTAGATTAGTATTATTATCTATTAGATTAATTTTGATTTTGTTTTTTTCATAATGCATTGTAAGGTCTAGATTTGGACCTTACATAATGCACTATTTTGTCTTCAGGAAACACTTGGCAATGTCTGAAGATACTTTTGGCTGTCACACTGGAAATGGTGATGCTGCTGACATCTAGTGGGTAGGGTGCAGGAATGCTGTTACACATAGTCAGATGTACAGCACAGCCTCCCGGGAGAATTACTTGTGCCAACTGTGGCAAGATTGAAAAAAACCTGTGCATGATGGTACATAATAATGCATTTTATTCTCACGACAACGCTTAGGCTACACACGACACACTAATATGCCAACATGTTTTATCTAAAAATACTGAGCCACAGGGATGTTAAGCAAAATTTTCTAATTCGCAGAGCTGGAATAGAAACCAGGGTAGTTCGGATCCAAAAATCTCTCACTTAACCTCCATTCTAGAGTCTCTTTGCATTTTCTAGGATTTTTCCCTCAAGTTTATCACTGAGTACCATAGCTTTACAGCATTTTAATAAATGGGATTAATATAAACATTTCGTTTACCCCCTCCTCCTTTGCAACAATTACTAATTCTTCCATACAATGGAACAGATAAATTATTCATCCAACCAATCATTATTCTCTGTTTTGATTCTGATTCAGGTTTATGATAGGAATTCTAAACTAGAAAGAAAGCTAAGTTTGACTAGTGTAAGGAACACAAGCCAATGCTCAATTTTGTTGGCTCGTTGGTGTCTACTAAAGCAGTTCATGTAAGAGGAAGATTGCTGTATGCTTGAACCACAGGGGAAAACTTCAGAGAGGAAGTCAGGCTGGAGCTCAGACTTTTACAGTGCTCTTGATTTACTTGAGTTCTCTTGTTTGTTTTTATATGTCTACTTCACTCTCAGAACTTTTCTCCTTTTCAACGTTTCATTTAATTAATTCCAATACATATTTACTGCGAATGAACTGTGTGTTCATCTCTTCTTTAGACACTGCAAACATCATGAAGCGTTTTTACCATTTTTGCCTGTAAGAAAATAAAAGTGCAAAGAGACAAGGTATGGTTAGTCTAGAAGTTATATAATAGTAAAGGAAAAATATATAAGAGATATTGAAATAGTACATAATTAAGTATTAGGATAATCATATGGATAGTAAAACAGACCAAAGCAGAGAGTATTATTTATTTTTAAGATGTAGAGACCGTGGGTGTGTTTGTGGTAGAGATGGACTTAATTGGAGCTTTGGTTAAGGTAAATGAAGTGGGTAATGGAAGGCTTTCCAAATTATAAGACCAATCAGAATGAAGTCACAGATATGAGAGTGAGCATGACAGTTCATACCTAAACACCTTTTCTATTTTTTTTTTTTTTGGTAAACTCTCTTAAATGCATATTTTATTAGCAAAAACATGGTCATCCTGTGATATTTGCACTGGTAACTTTATAGAAATTTGATGAGTTTTGAATGTGCTAATCTACATTTGAATCTACATTCCATAGATAGATTGATTCATTTATTGAATAATGAATTGTTATTATTGGTTTAGCCATTCTTTTAAATAAGAAAGCCATAACTATATTTAATTTTCTCACCAAAAATAACCTAAGAACGTGGTAGGGCTAGGGATAGATCTATTTCTTTTTAAGTTCACCACTTTAGGAACACTGTCTTCCCATTTTAGCAATCTAACAGTATCTGATATATATGGTAGTTCACATATATTGAATATGACGTAATTTGTCAGAAATATCTCGGAAGATAACCTAAAGGAAAGTTGATAATTCTAGATTTACTTTTACTTCTCTTACTACTTATATTCAAAGCTGAATACTGCTTTTGTGTAGGTCCTCTCAAATACTTTCATTGCTTATTCAATGAAAATTTAATATTATTAAATTTAATGCTTTTTTGAGAATAATTAGTTATAGTCTATTAGTTAAGAGCAGAAGCTTTGAAGTTACGCTGAAATGCTGTAATTCCAATGAGCTATTGTAATGTTTACTTTTGATCTTTAAAGTTGTCACCAAAATTATAATAATTAATGTGAATATTAATGATTATATATGATGTAAGTACACATAATATACATATGAGTATATTATATACATACTACATACGTGTGTATATATATATGTAGTATGTAGCACAGTGTCTGGTTCATGGTAAAAATTTAGTGCATATTAAAATATTTGTTTTTATAATGATAATGATCCAAAATTTATGAAAGTTCAAAAATAAAAATAGCTGAAAAGTTTGTATCAATCATACTTAGCTAGGGATGAATAGATACATACAGATAATTTGGTTGAAAATCTTAGAATTTCTTCATATATATATATATTTATTGCACTTTAGGTTCTAGGTTACATGTGAAGAACATGCAGGATTGTTGCATAGGTACATATATGGCAATGTGGTTTGCTGCCTCCATGCCCCCATCACCTACATCTGGCATTTCTCCCCATGTTATCCCTCCCCCACCTCCTTACCCCCTGCTGTCCCTCTTTTATTCCCCTTCAACAGATTCCAGTGTGTGATGCTCCCCTCCCTATGTCCATATGTTCTCATTGTTCAACACCCGCCTATGAGTGAGAACATGCAGTGTTTGATTTTCTGTTCTTGTGTCAGTTTGCTGAGAATGATAGTTTCCAGATTCATCCATGTCCTTACAAAGGATATGGACTCATCGTTTTTTATGGCTGCATAGTATTCCAAGGTATATATGTGCCACATTTTCCTTGTCCAGTCTATCATCGATGGGCATTTGGGTTGGTTCCAGGTCTTTACTATTGTAAACAGTACCGCAATGAACATACATGTGCATGTGTCTTTATACTAGAACAATTTATAATCCTTTTAATATATACCCAGTAATGGGATTTCTGGGTCAAATGGAATTTCTATTTCTAGGACCTGGAGGAATCCCCACACTGTCTTCCACAATGGTTGAACTAATTTACATTCCCACAAACAGTGTAAAAGTATTTCTAATTCTCCACATCCTCTCCAGCATCTGTTATCTCCAGATGCCATTTAATGATCGCCATTCTAAGTGGCGTGAGTGAGATGGTATCTCAGTGTGGATTTGATTTTCATTTATCTAATGACCAGTGATGATGAACATTTTTTCATAGGTTTGTTGGCCTCATTTATGTCTTCTTTTGAAAAGTGTCTGTTCATGTCCTTCACCCACTTTTGAATGGGTTTGTTTTTTCTTGTAAATCTGTTTTAGTTCTTTGTCAAGTGTTGATCTTTCAAAATTATAAATTTGTAAGGAACAGTTACACATTCGGATAATATCAAAGAGTAAGCACAGCCTACAATCACGGAGTATTCACAATTTGAGGCGTACTTATAGTAGCACCTTCTATACTACTTACAGTCTGATCAGGGCTGGATCTTCTTAAACCACAGGATCACCCTTTCACGGGAACAGGCCCCTAAAATTATTACTGAAATCCACCAGTCCTTACATATAGGGCCCAAGACGTTGCACCGCTTTGTGCAGCACCTCTTTTTCTCACCAGGTCTACAACAGACAATGAAGCAGGTACACACGGCATGCGTTACTTGCTCTAAGGTCTCGTCTCAGGGAGACTTCAAGCCACAATTGTCAACACACTCTATCGCCCCCAAGAAGACCTCCAAAGAAAATGAAATGCACCGGGCACTTCTCTTAACTGGTGGCAATCCCCCATGCTTACCTAGCTGGCTCTTATTATCATCCCCATTATCATTGTTTGTCTTTTGATAATGCTAACCCCTTTTGTCCTCAGGTTTCTACAAGCTCGCATAAGGGAAATTTCCAGGGTGGCCGTAAACCAGATGCTGCTTCACCCCTGTGTCCAACTCCCAACCAAGGCAGCAGCCAACTTACCCTTCTCCCACGCTTTGCCCCTATTCAGCAGGAAGTAGCCAGAAAGAAGCGATGTCCTATATCATCAAAAGGGTCAGAATGTAAGGCCAGTTGCCTTGTCGGGAGGTTGGACACGCCCACCTCTGCACTCAGCACCTAGCTCTGCCGCAGGGCTCCCCTGGAAGGCTCCAGCTGATGCAAGACTCCTGGCGGGTTCTCCCAGCGGAAAACCCTCCCCATCTCAATCCCGCTCCCCTGGAGTCAATCAGAGAACCCAGCTGTTGCTCGCTCCTCCTAGCCATAAAAACCCCATGACCCAGGAAAAAAAATATAATAAGTAGTATAGGAGATGCAAATATTCCAGAAGGAAGTGCTTTTGTTCTAATTATCTTTCAACTTCAGTGAAGGAACAATATGGACATGACTATAACATACATGAAAGTATAGAACCTCGAAGAAACACAAGGTTGTTCCAGAAAATTGGAACGTGTTCAGGGAGACTATGGATGAAAATGGCACAGAGGCAAAAGAAAATAGTGAGGAGAATAGCATGAACCAAGGGATAATGAAAGAAAACGTAGAATACTATAATTTGATACAAGCAGAAAAAATTATTTCTCATTTTTTCATATGATCTTGCATTTCATTAATGAATTTGATTCAATACAATGAATACAAAGAAAAATAACTTGACCTATAATATACATATGAGTATTTAATATGAAAAAAATTGTTCGGTATCCTTTCTTATAATTTTCTGTATAATCCTGTATTTTCAGAGTTTCTTAATACAGTCTCTGTTCTGAAAATCTTTATCAAGACGTTCTCATTGCAATTGTGACCTCTCCTGTTGTAAATGGCATCTTTTGTCTCCTGTTCAGAGATTTCAATTGCTCTCGTAACAGTCTAGAGATTGTTTTCCGTTCACACAGCTTCTCCACATTTATTAAGGTTCAATGTCCAAACGTTTAACCATACAAGAAAGAGTTAAATAAAATGAAGTTGTCTTTTTGTTTAAAGTGACATTTTCCATGTACTCTTATCTCTTCTGTTTCTTCATGTGTTTGTATGTGAACCTCAGTAAAACTGGGACTGGGACCTTAAATACAGATACTGCCGATTTCAGGGTGCTATCGTTCACTGATGTTTATCCTAGGCATTTACTTCTAAAGCTAAGTTTTTTTTCAACTTTTTATCCCAACTTTTCCCTTTCTGTCTTCCCTAATAATCTGTACTTTCATTCAGTGTTACAGTGGGAGAAATAATTGTTTCTATCAGATTTTGAGAATTACTTCATTTAGCTTATTTTTCTTCACACTTTTGAATAACAGAAGTTAATTTTGAATATAAAACATAGATGGAACATGTCAAAAATTGCTCTGCAGATATCACCAACATAAACTGTTGATAAGAAGATAAGACAAAGACGAGTGTTTTAATTATTGCGGAGAGAGAGAACAAAGAACCTTGCAAAAGTTAGACAGTGTCTTGGACTGGGAAAGATACGGTCGGAACATATTGAGAATTGGATGTTTGATTTAAGGTGGGACTTTCAAACTAACTAAGAACTGGACAAGGATGGGTTAAAGATCCTGCCACAACAGTTCAGCATTGGTGGAAACAGCAAGGCGTGAGTTTGAGGCAAGAAGAGCAAAGAATGTTAAGGAAAAACTGCCTGCTGATGTTTCATTGAAGAGCGGGTAGGTGTTTCAAGAAGTCTCTATAATGAACAGTCAAACACTTTGCTTTGGCAGGGTATTTCTGAAAGAATAAATCATGCTTATGAAGATAGAGGAATATTAAAGGAACACTAGGGAAGACAGAGAAACAGCGCAGTCATGTTAATTTAGGCGGTGAGGCGTGATTTTAGTTCTTAGTGTCTAGACTGAGGGTGGGATTAGAAGGTGTTGGTTATCCAAATAATATCCAGATAAATGCTTTCATACCACTATCACATGAATTTGTTTCATATCCAAAGTGAATATAGATTATTTTAATGTTGATATAGCTTTTTATAATACTATGACAAAATACATGTCTAATAAGAAAGCTACTTTTAAATTAACATTTTCTAAAATTACATATTTGTCCCATGATTCATTTTGATATGACTGCCAATTTCCTGTGCATTTTTATTTATTCCTAGTTAACCTCCAACCCCTGTACAGCCAGTATTTCTGCATCTTTCTATAATGTATTTTTATCTAATGAGCTTCCAAATCACCTCTTGGTTTCCTCTTTTCCTATTCCTAATATGAATATATAATCATTTATCTAAATATTATTTGTCTTTTATTTATTCAGATATTTCATTCAGATGTCCAAAAAATACTATGTTCTTTTCATAGAGTCTGGGCACAGAGCAGGAAGTCAGTCAGATCTGCAGCCTCACAGTATTTAGTAGATAAACAAAGACCGTACATGAGCAAGTATTGCAAGAAAGTACCCATCTCGAAAAATAAGGTTTGGGTTTTTAACAACAAAAGAAGTGGGATGTGGGGGAATATATAATTCTCCCACTGCATACCAGACTGCCAAACTGAATTTTGAAAGATGAAATTAAATTCCCCTGTGGAACAAGGTATAGTTTAAAATAAAGGGTATTAATTGAAGCATGAGTTACTGTGGAAAGAATGTTAGCTGAATTTTGTATATAGCTATGATCAAACAGAAAATATTTTCAAGGAACAAGAAAAAATATTCTCAAAAATCATTTCAAAAGGTGAAGATCAGGTATACTGAACCAAGTTTTTGATTTAATAGGCTCAGTCTACCTCTTCATGTTTATCTCTTGGTATCATATTCAGGAACGGTGTATGAACATTTAATACATATATGCGTTAAATCTGTTGACTATTTGATGAACTATATTTCAGATGCTTAGTCAAATAAAGTATTTCTAAATTTGGCATGACTTAACTGAAAAAAAAAGGAGGCATCTTTGCTGAGTTAAAGTGTTTTTGTTTGAACTTACAAGGAAGTTTCCACCAGCTGGTATTGCTTACCATAGTGGTGGAAATATTTCATATTTTAGAATTAAATTATACTCTGTCCAGTCAAACAGAGACATCAAAAGGATATCACATCAAAATAGGCAAAACATATAATTAAAGAAGAAAAGCTGGTGCTTCTTTCAAATGTTAAATTGGAGTAAGTTAACAAAAGAAATAAAATGTGGTGTTTTTCCTTCATGTTCACTCCATTATTGTATGAATTACGTTAAACTTTGTCCCCCTCATGACCTTGAATATTTAACCACCTGCTCCATTTGATCAGGGAACACTCAGGCTTTGAAAAGCTGCCCACATAAGACCTGACAAGAGTGTGCTTCCCAAATATGTAAAGTTTACTGCACAGGCTGAGGGAATGCGGGAATTGCTCAGCTGCTCACAAGTATTTCTGGTCCTGAAAACCTGGGAAAGGGCTTACAGTGCAGCTAAAGGTTTGTAAAGCCCAGGCCTGTCTATATTTGAATAGTGCCATTTAAAATGATATTTAGAATATCATTCTCTTTGCGGGAACATCTGAGACTGTATAGACCAAAAAGGAGGCAGTTTTGCCTCAATTTGTGGGTCATTGACTTTCTTGTGTATTTACTCTGTGGAGTACTTACAAAGTGTAGACACCCATTAGAAAAATGATAGAAATCACATGTATTTACACATGCACACACACCAATATACTAACCTATATAAAATAGTAGTTATTAGAAATACTGTTTAAGTCATATATGGCTGATGACTTAAGAGTATTTCCTTAAATATTTTTACACATTAAGCAGATACAAGATTATGACAATTTATCCTGATTTAAAAGTGCAGGTAACTTATATTTTAGTTTGTGTTTTTTGAGGTTTCTTGAACGTTTAACAATTAAAGCACTACAGTTAATCTTATAAAAATATCTTTTCTAATCAACCCCAAACAACTTTCTAGAATCTATACACACAGATTGTGTTGTCATCTTTTATATTGTAAAAGTAGCACTAGATGACAAACAATTAGGAAAGGAAAGCAGTTGACTTACAGTAAGTTGTGAGTCTGACATTAGTGGGACCTTCTTGCCAAATAAAAGCACAGAAAAATAACCTCAAGATTGTCTAACTTAAGAAGTTTATATTATTCTGTTAATCTTTGAACAAACAGCTAATTTTTTCTATGATTATCACACTGGGAAGTCAGGGAGAGGGCTGATTTTGATTGGGAATTAGGGATTAAAATGTACCCTCACAGCTTCATTTATCTGGAGGACCAGGACTGAATTGGTTTACTTTAGGTTTCTCTCAGAGCTGATTAGGTGGTGCTGCTTTGTTTTCTTGTTTCCTGACTTGGAAGATGATATGATGTAGACTCACAGTGGCAGAAGGGTGAAATATCAATTTTCTTTCCACAGTATCCAGACCAATTACATGCCTTTTTGATATTTCTAATTTTATGAGTTAAAAAGAAAATCACCTTCTTTCTCAAATGACTGGATGACCATGTCAAATCCAATTTAGCCTTTCAAATGATTTTATATTCTCTGAATCTACTCTATCCATGTGGTTCTGGGTATTAATAAACTTGAAATTTTCTCCCCCAAATAGTCAGACACAATGCTATGCTGCTGTTCTTAGAATCATGCTAAGCTTTACAGAGAGATTTTAATTTAATACTAGTGAGTCCTTAATCAGAAGTTTTCAAGTCAGCTTACAATGATTATTTTTACAGGTATGAATTCCTGAAGGCTTATTTATCCTTAAATGCTTTGAACATATTCACTAGATCTATAGAGTGAGAGCTAATCTGTTTTTTGAGATCTTCTAGTAAAATGATTTGTTACATCTTGGATTTTTAAATTTTTTTTATTTTTTCTATACCTCGAAACATTGAAAAGAAATGGAATATCTCATTGACTAGAATTCCAAAGCTCAAGGTACACTTAGGGAAGTTGAAGTCAGTGGCTTTTATCATTGAAGAGAAACATACAGCAGGAATCCATTCTATTAAAGCACTTCAGTAAAGAATCACAGTGAGGCAATTTCCGCCTCTCAATTGCAATGTAGGAAATTCTATGAAAATAAAAATCAGTTGTATAATTTTTATGTTTACCTTTGTCTTTGTTCTTGCCTCTTAAAATTTATACTTCACTCCTTTATTTACATATAAATGTGCATGGTTTTAGAGCTTCAGGGAAATAATTCTGTCTTCCATTTTTCATTTTAATTAATTTTATATAATTCCTTTGCATTAATTATATTTTTTCTGTTTCTTTCTTTAGTTGTTGTTTTTCTTACAGTGAATTATTTTATCACTGAGTCATTATTAAGGATAGCATATGTTTTCTTTCACTTAGATTTCCATTTCGTAACAACCATTCATATCAAATTCTCTTTGGTTACATAGTATTGCTACATCAATTGATTGTATGTCAATAGTAAAAGTATATTCGTTAGGTATCTTGCTTTTTCCTTCATTCCACTCAATTTTTTTGGAAATTCTTATTTCCAAAATCAATGCACCTAAAATTAGTGAAGAATTGGGTAATCATTTGTCCTTGCTTTATAATGAATATTTGGCCATTTATATTATGAAACAAAAATATTAACTTTGTTTCAAAGAAAAGTGAAAATACTTACCTTTCAATTTCAATAAACATTAGGTTTATTGGCACTGAGAGATATGATTATACATTACTATATATATACAATCATTCTAATTTGAATCAAAGTACAAGTATTATCCTTTACTTGTCAATGTAATTTTTTGTTTCCTGGAGCTTACTAATTAGGAATAAAAGTGACTATGAGAGTTGGTTTAAAAGAGTATGACAACCATTAAAATATGCCTTTATTTATATTCTGCTACATGGCATAATGAAATATAGTTTGTACTTTTAAAATGAATGACATAATTAAACATTGAATTACACTAATGTTTAAGTCAACCAATACGTAGAAAATTTTTGATTTATATATGTATGTTGGAGAATTGTTATTCATATGTCAAAACACATCATATCAAGATGTGACCTACAGCAGAGGCAAGGAAAGAAGTGTAAATGCATGTGTCAGTGTGCATGTGGCTGTTTTAAATATGTACATCATTGTATAAAGAATACCTAACACAGAGAGAGAGAGAGAAGGAGAGAGAGAAAGAGAGAGAAAAAAGCCCATTCTATCACTAAGATCAGAAAGTATTTTAAGCTCTGTCAACTGAAGAATAAAGAGGTTCATAAATTTGGAAAGGAGAGTTTTATTTCTCATAAAGAGTTGCAGCTTGAAGGCTTCTCATGCCCTAGGCTGGGAAGCCTGGTCCCTGGCAGAAGACGAGAGTAAGCATTTCAGGGGGTCCTGAAAGGAACAGAAATTTATGCTGAGTGAGGTGAACAAATATACATATTTACTATGCTATAGGAGGAGTCCTGAATATGGGAGATGAGACACGTGCGTGCACAATTGAGCTACATGTGTCTTCATGGCAACCCATGTCCAAAAATGCATTGTCATTAGCTTGTCTCAAGGATTAAGTGTCAATGCTCTGGCTTCAAAAGGCAAAGCGGAGGTTGCAAAACCTCACTGTGTACCCTCTGTGATTCAGCCAAAAGCTGTTCAGGATGGTGGTCAGGTTTTAGGAAAGGAGGCATTGTGAAACTGGTGAACTGTCGCCTCAAAACTGCAAAGACGGAAAGGGAGTCCGGTGGAG
This sequence comes from Sapajus apella, assembly GCF_009761245.1. Lineage (NCBI taxonomy): Eukaryota > Metazoa > Chordata > Mammalia > Primates > Cebidae > Sapajus > Sapajus apella. The sequence goes on from NW_022436948.1 coordinate 37,972,879, forward strand.
GTCGAGATGATTAGCTAAAGGCAACAAAGGAATGAATCATCCGTTTCTTGTTTTCCAGAGCTGGCTTCTCCTTACTCCTTACGAAATAATTTTGGTTAAATGTTAATATGAAAAGAGAATACTGAGGCATGGTCAGCAGCTATCCCATCATGCCCAGGAATTATAAGGTTACTCTAGGCCTCCTTGGGTCAAGATTTAGGATATTATTTCCTGACTTCATATGTAGATTTGTTTGCCATGAAATAAATTGGACTAGATATTTTTTAATAAAAATTAACAAAAGATTTTCATTCAGGCCATTTTTCATTCACTTTTTTAACAAGAATTCATGGATACTTACTCTGTGCCAAGCACTATTTTAGATGCAGAGGGTTGAGCAGGGACAAAACAATTGTAGATAATGATGAGTGCAAAGGAAAAAATAAAACCGTGAAAACATAGCGTTGTGATGTTAGATTGGGTGGCTTTGGAGCCTAGGAGGATAGCTGTAAATTGTTTCTAAGAAAAGAATATTTTAGCAAGTGGCAAAATCTGAGATGATAGTGGGTATATTGTTTCTGAGAACAGAAGGGTCTGTTGTGTTTGACGCAGAATAAAGGAAGGAAGAAGAGTGGGCTAGTGATATATTTATTCTCAGTGTGTTCACAAATCTGAATGACTGCTGCTCACGTTTCATCTTTGTCATAACATGAGCTGGAAGTAAGATATTCTGATCTAAAATAAGATGGTCAACTTTAAACAGGTGGAGATAAAAATGTTGTGATCCACCAAATAGGCCATTTTAAACCATATTTTGAATTAGATAATTCATTCAAATGAATACTGCTGTGGCATGTTTTATATAACAAATAACATGTTTTTCAGTCACAGAAAAGATACTATGCCAACCCTCACTAGCTTGCCTGTCTAGTGGGTGAGGTAGCTATACTATCAGATAATTTCAACAAATGATGTAGCAAACTAAAGAGCTAGATAGCTAAGAACATTCTAATACTAGGGTATTCAGGGTTGTGTTTCTATAAGACTAGTTGAACTCTACCATCAATTTCAAGGAATGACTGGGAGTTAATACAAGGAAAACATAAAGAAAAAAATACTAAGGAGTTGCAGAGAAGGAAGAGCTGTGGTGAAATGGAGTTGAGCATCTCTACACAATTGAGAAATATCTGTAGCTGTTGCACAGAATTCCAGCACAGTGAGAGAGGTTAGAAAGCTAGTTCAGGATCGGTCCATGCAGAATCTGCAGGCCTGTGAAGGACTCTGGTCTTTTGACAAGTGGAAGCCAGATTTTAAGTAGAAACAATAATACAATGAGGTCTGCATTTTGAAAAGATGCCTAAGATGTACATTCTTAACTTTCAGTAGCTCACAAGTTATGGGAAAGAGAAACACATACATAATATTCTTTCACGAGGCACATTAACAAGTTTCTGAGCACAGATAATAACATAGTGAAACTAAGAATGTTCAAATGCTGTGCATTTAATGTTCTCTTTATTTTTCCATGTACATTTGAACTTTATAATATTCAATTTCTACCATTTTAGGAAGACTTTGAAAAAGACCCGTAAAGCAGCACCTGGAAGATTTTATTTATAAACACAAGATTAAATAAAAGTGATGGGAAATTTTTCAATAACTTCTCTATGATAAAATCTGAAAAGTTTATTTAAAGACAAATAGTATGAGATGATATGTGATATCACTGACTTTCCACTCACTGCTGGGGTATAGAAATATAACTATTAGTTGGTAACAGTTCTTCTATAATTAACAAGGCTACTAGAAAAGATGTCTTTTTTTAATTTTATATTTGCATTGAGATAAATTTAATTTAAATTTTGCTATTCTTGTTTTTTAAATTAAATATTGCATAATTTACATACAAACTTCAACATCTGGGAATGGAGGGAAAAAAAACCTAGAAGCACCAAGCATCTAGTCTTTTACTGACTTAATTTTGGAAATGGTTTGTCAACACTCTCCATAATCCTGACTAGCAAATTGTAGAAATTGCCAGCAAGTTTATAAAAAATACAAATTGCTGACATTTCAAACATTAACTGCCAAATAAAAATAATTTAATGTGTCTTTGACACATTTTAAATACACCTTCCTGTACCTTCTACCTGACTGACTGACTTTCAAAGAATTATTTCTATTTCTTCCAACTAACTTTCACCAAATTCTTATAATTAGGATCATTCATTGGATTCAGACCATGTCTCAAAGATAAGGCAATTACCATTTATTATTAAGCGCATATTGTAGCTAGTACTTTCAATACATAGTATTATATTTAATTATTGTATCCATCTTATTGGAGAACAATTACTTTCCACATTTTACAAATGGATAACTCAAGTTCTGTAATATCATTTGACTGATAAATGGCAAAATTAGATCTTTACTCTGTCTAATTCACTCCCAAATCCATTCATCTTTATCATGCTACCTTCCCAAGAAACGCATTAAAATGCACTCACATTTCAGAGCCTGGAAGGTAAGGTAGTATAAAACTTCCATGTCTTCTTTAAGAAATACTAAGTAAATTGTCAATGGGAAAAAACCAGTAGAGATTGTATCATTTATTATTAACTACAATTAGGCAGATGAGAAGAGTTTCTAAGGGAATGAGTCACATCAGAGATGATTGATTAGACGGAACACTTACAGGGAGAGACCTCAAGCTGTATCATCAAATGGAGGAAGAGAATCATGGCTGTGGGTGGACTCATATGTACACCTCTGATTTCATAATAGATTATATGGCCAACCTTTATGTCCTAGAAATGTATTTGTATAGGATACTACAGACCAAGTTATATCAACCTCAGTGTCACTGACATTTTAGCAGGACGATTCATTGTTGTGGGAGACAAGCCTACGAATTGTATAATGTTTTATAATGAATGCTGCAAATTGTATAATGAATGCTGCATCCCTGGCTTCTACTTACTAGATGCCAGTAGCATCTTGTCCCCCAGTTGTCACAATCAAATATGTCTGCAGACCTGGCCAAATGTCCCCTGGACAGCAAAATCACTCCTGGTGGAGAACATTGTTTTTTTCTAATCTGAGCATTGCTTTCTAGAATTATATATCTAAGAAATTTTGAGGTAAGCTAAGTCCAGTCTTATTAACTGCAGAGTATTATATCAACTTTCTCCGAAAATAATAATAATAATAATATTCCCTGGTTCAGAACCAGGGAAAATATTTTTACAAGTAGACTGTGGGCTCAGAGTTTGGTAAAGGGCAGAGCAGCAAACTAGGCAGATTATCCAAGAGTGCCATTGGTAGGTGTGAGTTAAGCCCATCACAACTGTGTGAGCCAAATATGCATTTTAATGTGCCTAAGGATTTCCGAAAACCTTTTGCTATGATGCATTAGACTGGCCAATTTAAACAGTGACTGATCAAAGGAAAGAAATTACATAGCCAATAAAATTGATAATAAATGGAACGAAATCAAGTACTAATTTTAGAAGAACTGTTTATGTGTAACATCCATAAGAAATACTCATTATGAAGACATATTCACTGCATACTGTTAAATTAATGGTAAATTAAGAGTATAATACATACGTGATTCAGAAATGGATAACTTAAGACTAAGAGGCTGTTTTAGTGGCTGGTTAAACAAATGTTTATTTTAACGAATAATTGAATCTGCAAATAGGAAAAAATCTTATAGTTAGTGGGTTGCACTTAATGTGAAATTGTGCAAAATCAACTGCAGGTTAGCAGTTGGTCATTTGTGAAACACTTTATAATGTGACGATAGTTTTGTGTAAACTCAAACAAATATAAATCATTGTCTCAAGAGTCTTAAGACCTGGTACAATCTTTCCACCAGGACATCTTCTTTTACAGCCTCATTACACTTGCCAGTGATTCATGGGTGTTAGGCTTGACTGAGGAGTGTGGAAGGAGCTAAGGAACTCAGTATGCTATATTTCAACCATGCAAATGAGCATATTTCCCTGGGACTAAAAGGCAGCAATGCTAAAAGAAATGGATTAATCTCTGTCCATTCTTGTTATGCTTTTGTTGAGATTTTCAATGTAATCCAAATCCATGAACAAGCATTTTCACCATAGCATTTCATTGTATCTTTAAAGCAATGGGCAGAGCAATTGTAAAGGTTATCAAGAAATACACTGATGCAGGGAAGTCCTGGGGACAAGAAGAGGCAGGGCAATATGTACAGAATGGAAATAAATTTAAAGCAATATCTGTTGGACATCAGCTATGGCAAGTTGTGTTCTAGAGCACAGTGTTTGACCAAGTTGTGAGTCAGTGAAATAAATTCTATCTATTTGGATATAACAGGACCTAAGACACCCCTGACGTGATATTCATAACAAAGCACTCTTTGCTTAGATCAAGACTTCTGATTCTTTCTCTGATTCTCTTTACTCCAGGCCAATGTCAGCATAGTTTTTGTGGTGGGGGAAGGCAGGGGAAGAAGGAGAAGAAAAAATGGAGATTAAGACTCTCGACTCTACCAGTAGACAGTAAGCAAGTTAATAAAACAATGTTTCATTAACTTTATATCTGTAGCCTTCTCCATAGTGCCTTGCATATTGTAAATGCTGCAAAAAATGTAATCCAAGATCTGTGAAAACTAACATTTTCTTTTAAAATTAAACTAAGTTACTATACTTAAACATAAATCGTATTCTATCAGGCAGATTATCAAACCTGTTTAAAAGTCATATAATCAACCTTCCATTAAAGTATTCAAATTCATTTTTTCCACAATGCCATTGAATTCAGGGCTTCTGATAATATGATAATGATAAAATATTTAAAATTAAACTGAAAATGTGAATATTCACATATGCAAAGATGAATACAAAATAATTTGTTCAATATCAAATAGAATTTCTTTGAATTTCTAGAATACAAGTCACTTCAATAAATAAGCAGATTAAATGTTATGGATTTTTACTAAAGATAGCATTGAAAACCATTAGCAAGCAGGACATAAAAAGCTTATATTTATTACAAAGCTTAGTACTTATAATACCAGTGACACATCTACTAGTTTTATCTAATAACACAAAAATATAAAATAAGTTTTTAAAGTATATGATCTATCCTCTCAAAAAAAATAGTGTCTCAGATGAAATCAACATTTAAAAATATAGACAAATACAGGTAAAAACATAAAGGCTGACTTACACAAATCAAATTTGCTTCTCGGGTCAGACTTTTATTTCTTATATTTGGATTCATGTGTCTAACTGTTGGTTGGTCATTACAACTTCTATAACATAAGGTTAGTTGAAAGCTACTATAACAAAAAAACAAGCTAATCAGATTTCTTTCCAAATTGGCCTCTCCTTCAATATTTAGTTTTTAGTATCATCCTTTAAAGTAAGGTAAATCTGTTTCACTTCCTCTCACAAATTCAATGAATCAAATGAGTCACCAGATCCTACTGATTTTTCCTCCTAAATTTTTACAGATTTGTTTCCAGTTCTGACACCCTGTTGCCACTGCCCTGGTTCAGAGCCCCTCTACATTGTATTGAAGCATCACAAGAGTGTGTTACAAACTGGTGTCCTTAATCCTGAGCTTGTTTCCTCAATATTGTTGTCTATCTATGTAGGTCTCACTGAGCCCCTCCTTTGCTTCAAAGTCGTTCTGCAGCTGCAGGGAACCCTCAGCAGTGTGGCATCCTTCGCAAGCTATTTTTCACTCATTGCCTTTGCTCATGCTGCCACCTGCAGGTTTACTTCCCTCTACCCCTAGCATACAGTCTGTCATTTACAATTTTGCATTTACTCTCCTCTTTCGTGTCTCGACCATCAGAAAAAAGGCGTGTCATAGCCATCCTTTATCCCAAGGGACGAGCATAGAATCTTGTTTGCGGTAGGTACCGTTCGAAGATAAGCTTAGACACATTAAAATTTTAAAGGGTTTATTTGAGGATCCAGTGAGTCACGAATTGGGCAGCATAAGACTGCAAGCAGTTTAGCAGTGCTTGCTGGGGGCGGAGGCGCTAGTGAGACAGGAAGTTTTTAAATGAGATTTTCATGGAAACGAGACAAAGAAAACATATTTCATTGGTCAGAGTGGAAAGTCCCTAGAAATTGGTTGGCAGTTTCTGATTGAAACACAGCCTCTAGTTTATTTTTATTGTTTGCATTGGGCTTTGGAAAACTCAGGGGCTGCCTTAGCCTGACGGTCTCCAGATAAAATTATTTTTAACAGTACTAAATAATTATTAAATGAATTAGCTGATCCATAATTGGCAAGCATAGTGATGGGCCTGTCATTTTAAGGATAACACTGGAAACTTGAGCAAATAATCTCCCCAATTAAGTGTTTCAATAAAATAGAAGCTTTTCTTCTTCACTGCCTAACAGCCCCGCATAAGCCTTGCACATCAGAGGGTAGCTTTCTGCCATCTAGGATCCAAGCTCCTTTCCTCTTGCACCACCACCATTGCAAAGGGTCCTGAAATCTGCTTCTGGTCAGCAGAAGGAATGAGAGAAAATGACGACCAGCCCACTTAAACACACGTACACACACAGCAAGAATTAGTCACGAAGCCGTGTCTGGATGTACGTGGATGAAACGGATATAGTCAATTTCTGAGAAGCTACTTCCAGCAAAGTTTTCCTTTGTGTTAGTCTGTGGACAGATGGCCATCTTGACCACGTGACTTAAGGAAGGAAGAGCATACGTATTGTATTTCAAAGGAAGCTAACATTTTCTGAATGTGTTTGTAAAAAGACGATTTCAGTTGTCTGCAAAAGGGTCTTTGGTAGAACATTTTATTACCAACAACTCTGGAGGAGATTAGGGGTAGCATCAGCCTTGGGAATGTTTCCTAAAACAATTAAGCCCATATAACTTTTGTTTGGATCTCTAGTAAATGACAGGACCTGCCCAATGAGATTAGGCATATGGAATAGCTCAGATCTCCTTGCAGTAATTACATTTCACCTTCTTAAAACCAGCTGTTCTCCCATACAGGGATAGCTACATGTTTGCTGAAGCAGGTGGAGTGTCTCTAAACAGTTCTGCTTTTCAGTACCTACAATTTGAAATAAAAGAGGAAGTCTCTTTTCCACATTTCAAGATAGTCCTCAAATTTTACTTATCAAAAATGTCCTTTTTGAGAAAATTGCTAGATTTATTCATATGAACAACCAGATAACTGTATCTGCAATGGCCCACACCTCCCCATTTGAAGTATGTAAAATTAAACGAAAAATTTACCCAATAGAGATAGGCAGGTGCTATATAAACACATCTGCAGTTCATTTAGAAATTACTACCATCACTCTTTTCATTAAAGTGACATGCATATATTTAGAAACTAGTTCTCAAAAACCTAATGAAGGACTCTCCTTGATAACTTCTCTATACGTTCACCTATAAAGCATTAAATTCCTTTACATAATGAGCTTCAGGTTCTTGCGGGGTGGGGGCAAGTTTCAACTTGTGTTCTCATTTAATAAAAATGTAGATTGAAACTTTATTTTATTTGCTTATATTATTTATGCATTTATTGTCACTGCAGGTATTTAAAGGTATTTCTTTCACAATTTTAGAGTATTAGACAGCTAGAAATACTATAATATCACATTCCCATTACTGAGATTATTTGTATTATGATATAAAAAGAAATACATAGTTAAAGACATATCAAAATTCAGACACAGGTGTAAGTTTTTCACTTGGAGAGTCTCAGGGCATCTCTATTGCGTTCATTGCATACTTTTTGCAAATCACTTATGCTGATATGGTGACCTGGATAAACTCTAAATTTCTATGCGAGATTTACAACAGCTGTTTTCTGTCTGAGTGCAGAAAGTCTCATTAGGGCCTGTCTTGGTCTGGTGTTCATGGAATTGCCAGGCTACACAGCACTGCACAGGAAGTAAAGATTTAAACTTGTTAAGAAAATAATGGGTTTCTGCGGTCATCTCACATACAATTTCCAAACCTAATTCTCCTTGTATAGAGTTTTACATAAGGTCATTTCATAATATGTATATATTGAGAAAGATAACTAACGTACATAATTTACTGAAGCAGACATCTGACAGAGGTAAATCAATGAGGCCATGTTTATATTGAAAACTGTGAACAAGTCCATGGAAACCAAATATAATGCAAATAGAATAGTGACATCTGATGAAAACACCTGTGGCTTCAATCTATAGCATTTCATGTTGAGTTGCAATAAAATTAGAACCCCCAAACACTCCCAAGTAATCCTTTCTGTAGAGACTGCTAACGACTTTCAGTGTCATTAAAAGAAAAAACGGTTTAGTTTTTATACAAAACATAAACATCTTAATAAAGTTTTCACATTTTCACTACTTATGTAAAGACTGTGATATTTTTATTTGATATAGTTATTTACACAGCAGAAGCATTTGAAAGAGACTTCGTATTTTATGCCTGTGGCTGTGATCATTCTACCTCGCCTTATGGTTAAAGTACGAAACAACAGGTAATGCTAGAAAATGTTAACAGGGTTTTGGGGCCTAGCTATAACCCGTCCACTAAAGTGGACATAAAAACACAGACTTATTGATGTTAAGGCTTTATAAAAAGAAATCTTTTTTTTTTTTTTAAGAAAGCACATGCTGTCTTTGTCTCATTAGAATGGTATTGCCATTTTATGGCTAAATGAATGGATTTTTAAAATACTCCACAGAAAGCACTTTATTGTATCAATTTTTCCTTCTAGAACATTAGAAGGAAAATTGTTTACTTTTACCAATTAAATCTGGCAGTACCGTAGAAATGACAACAGAACTATGACAAAAATGTGCATTTACTTCTCATTTTTAGTTTATTTTTCTGCTAAAAATCACGCCTGATATATCTGAAGGTGAAAGTACAAGCTGGGTTTTCAGGAGGTGTTTTTCCTCAGTAGAATTGTGTCACAGGGAAACACTATGGATATCCATCAAAGTGAAACCTACAAGGACATAAGAGCTCGTTATTAGTGAACATTGTTTGTAACCTTCAGAGGGCTTCAGCATTGCTGTCACAGAATGGCAAGCAGAATGAGAGATTAAAGCACATCATACCCTCAAAATTAGCATCACTACATAAATTACGGCTTTTTATAAATCTGAAATGATTTTCTTTTCATTTTAAAACAGTGAATTACTACAGCCTCCAATCTTTGTAATAAAATGTTACAGTGGGTTCAATTTCAGTTAGGTCAGTGCTAGCTTCAGGTTAACATTATTGATTGAAACTTGCTAAAGCATCCTGGCAGATAGATGCAATAACTTCAGTCAGGAAACTAAGCCAAGGAACATATCCTTGCGGTTCTGATGCTTGTTCTGGATCATACGCTTTTTCTACAACAAAAAAAAATTAGAAGAAATGAATGAGAAATAAGTTTAAGGTTCCATAGCATTGGAAAATGGCAGGATGTTATTTTTCACATCGTAATGCCAACATTGTTAGCACATTTGCAATTAGATCTTTTATGTCCTTAATCAATAGTTTTTATAAAGGAATGTTTTAGTATTATTCACATTATTTAAAAAGAGAAAGCTTTAAAAATATTTAGTATTATGGAGGCTTTTCATTTAAAAAAAAATATACATACTACCTAGACATTCTTGGTGGGTCAAGAATTGGGAGGGATTTTTTTTTTTTACAAGATTATTCCCTCTTTTAAACAGAATTGATGAAATGATGAGGCACATTAAAATGAAGGTTGCAATCAGCTGTAATGGAAGAGGGCTTTTCTCTTTGCCACCCTGACTGATACAGTTAATGTGTACATCTATGACCTTGACAATTTTCAACAAACGTACTTGAAGTAAAGCGAACTATACTTCAGGCAAAATATCATAGCAACCAAAACCTTTGGTGGTTAAATTGACTAAAAATATTGGTCCATTATTCAATTTATTTTATTTCTGTTAGTAATAGCCTTGGCTGACAGAGAGATTACTGGGTGCTTTCATTGAAATGTAAGGACACAATTCAAGTTTAAAGAAAGTAATCCACTCCTGATTTTTTACACGGGACATACTAAAATGACAAGCCTTTGTGTTGTTTGTTATTTGTTTACCTGTAGAATGCTAAGCTACAGAGATAATATTTAAAATACATAAATGAAAAATTGTTTAAAATGGAGTAATTTTTACTCTAAAGCACACATGCAGAACTGAATATCCACTAATATGTGTAAACTCTCACATTTAAAAATTGAAATTACACTATCTGCACTTTTTCCTCTGTGAGCAGCTCTCAGGAAGACGAACATTCCTATAGTTGAAATTATCATGTGCATTCTGACCCTAATTGGGTAAGTTTTATATTAGGTTCACACCAAGCAATCATGGAAGCAATTATGAGCACTTGTCCTGGGGCTGCCATAGCCCAGGTGCTGCTGTCTGATTGTCATTTGGTAATTACCTTGGTACTTCCCAACTACTCCTTAGCATCAGTTAAGCAATGCAACATACTTCAAGTAAGTGAAGTCTCCTTAGAAGTACAAGTAAATACTTAATGATTTAGTTTGCTGCTTTATATCGGTGTTGTCTGTTCATCTGGAATGTGCAGAAGTATCATGAAAATTATCCTCTGAAAGACCTGCACAGAAGTCAAATTAGAGATATAATTTTTGCAAATAGCCATACAGTTTCTTTTGAAATATGGAAAAATACCTTAAATAAAAGTGATGATAGAGGCATTGCCAACTTTAGGATTTTTCAAGTCTTTGAAGTCTGACTTTGCAGAACAGATTGTAAATCTCTGGCCCATTACACACCTGCGGAGATTTTGGTGTTTTATTTCTCTTGGGTGAAACTGCAGAAGCCCAAACCATGTTAATCACTGTCAGAAGCAGTTGTATAAAATGCCAAAATGCAGTGAACCAAGTGTTTTATAATAAATATGACAATGCAGTCAGAATGTTGTTTTGTTAGGCTTGTTATTTATGGTAATTTTTCATTTATAATCTTTGAAAGGAGAGAGTTTTAAGGCTTTTATCAGAAAAAAATCTAACCACAGGAAAGAAGTCACAATACTGCATAAATATGACTCTAAGTACTTGTATAATAATTAACATGGACAAAATTATTAAACTAACTTACTGGTAGCATTTGTTTTAAATGCCTTGAAATACCTGAATTTTAAGAAACAACTTTAATATCAACACTGAAATCTAAAATACTAAATCTGTCACTCTATGAATGGCATACAATTCTTTAAAAATTAATATTCTCACTGTATATTTTTATGTCAATCTTTTGCTTCTTATTTATAACTGAATGTTTGATTTTTATCAAATAGCATATATAATGATAGAGGTATGAAAAAGAATATTTTTAATCTTCTACTTACTTGAAATGGACATTGAATCAACTAAATTTAAAATTATTAGTTAACACAGCTTTTTCTTGCATAGTATTCTGAAATGTATTTTAACAGATTTCTCAAAGGAAGCATTCTGTGTCAAAAAATATAAACATACCATAAATTGATGTGTTAAATTAATGATAGGTTTTGATATATTATATCAAATTTGAGAATATATTTTAATATTCATATACTCTGATGAAATAATTTTAATAGCATGTTATTTGAATAACCATTTATATAAATCTAAACTTATATAAACCTAAGTCAACATTTATTTGTTGCTAACCAACACATAAGTAAAATGTCTTATGTTATTATTTAAGTTCTGTTACATACAGAAGGAATGCAAGAGAAATAGAATACAGCCACTTGGGCTACACATCACTATACTTAGAGATGCAGTAATAACAAAGCTAGGTAAATCACCCTCTTTTTGTGCTTCCACAATATTAAGACATTATTTTGCAATTACCTGTTCACTGTTTGGAGTATTAAGATCAAAATGTCCTTGGGTGATGACCATGTATATTCCCCGTTATATATTCATTCCCAGGAAAATGCCTAACACAAAATAAGAGATCAGGCTGAGTTCAGTGGCTCATGCCTGTAATCCCAGCACTTTGGGAAGCCGAGGCAGGCGGATTTTCTCAGCTCAAGAGTTCATGACCAGCCTGGGCAACACGGTGAAACCCTGTCTCTACCAAAACACAAAAACAATTAGCCAGGCTTGGCACTGTGCGCCTGTAGTCCCAGATACTCAGGAGGCTGAGGCAGTAGAATTGCTTGAATCCGGGAGGCAGAAGTTGCAGTGAGCCCAGGTTAGGCTGCTGCACTCCAACCTGGGTGACAAAGTGAGACTTCACACCACCGCCAAGGTAAATAAATAAACAAATAATCAGTAAATATTTACTTAATGAGTTAATCAAATGGTTAATTGCTATGGAAATCAGAAAAAAATGTTGATACAGTAAGAAGTGCTTCCTGTATATACTTCTAAAGTCAGCACTGTACAGACATACAATGCTACTGTTGTCTAATTTTGCCCATTTTCATACGTGTGACTTGAACTGAAAAGGTGTGATATTAAAATAAAAGTGATATACCTGTCTGTTCACCATCATCATGTTTTTAACGTTTCTACTACATGGGTATGTGTGTGTATGTGTGTGTACCACATAATTAGACACACAGGTACAGCTGAGAAACAAGAATCTACAGTTCGAGATGATCTCAAACTGACAATCTGACCTTCCCAAAGTGTAAGAATTGGAATGGTATGTTCTCATTTGAATCTCAGGTGATGTTTAGGCTACAATGTAGAAGAAATAACCAAAGTAAAAAACACTAATGTATAGTACACAAAAATTAATTTCGGTAGGTTTTTATGGCACCTTAGCAAAGATATCTTTCCAATATTTTTTTCAATAACCAAGGCTATTATTAACTGAATTTTGTGTTTGACTAGAGCTCTTGAATACTTATAACTTTTCAGTTTCAAGGCTCTAGATGATACATCACTAACTATTGTTCAACGGTGATAGAGAGGCATTGTATCCTTCACAGACCACTACCTTCTGATGATCTAATTTTATCTCCAACAATAGTGACAAGAAAAAGCAAAACTACAGTGTTGAAAGTGATGTTTTAGCTATTGTACATGTAAATGATTAAAGGGGAGTGGGCTAAGCATTGCGTGGGCTGATATTATTTCCTGACATTTCATTGCAGCCAATTCTTAATTTTTCCATGGTAATAGCATAAGTAGTTGGTATCAGAGAGGGGAGATGAGCAGGTTGATGACATTCTTATGTATACATATACCTGAAAAAAAAATAGCAAGCAACGCAAAACCCACATTTATTTAATAATTTGCTTTATTAAAAAATGTAAGTTTTAAAAATTGCTGTATGCCTCTCTTCAGGTATAATATGCTTTATCCTGGCAGGAAAAATAATATATTTTAAATTATTTTTGTATAAACAGAAGAATAGAAAAGAGAACATCATCTCTCTTCTTGTTTGCTCCCCCCATTTAAACATCCCTCAGATTACTCTATTCTGTCTCATTGCTTAACTTATCCATCGATGGGTTCTCATGGTCTTGGGCAGCTTTCTTCCTATGGCTTTGAAGGGTGTAGCCCCTTTCCTGGCTACTTTCACAGGATGATGCTGAGTGTCTGCAGCTTTTCCAGGCACACAGTGCAAGATTTTGGTGGATCTACCATTCTGGTGTCTGGAGGATGGTTGCCCTCTTCTCTCAGCTTCACTAGGCATTGCCCCAGTGGAGACTCTGTGTGGGGACTCTGATCCCACATTTTGCTTTCAAAATGCTCTAGTAGAGGTTCTCCTTGAGGGCTCCACCCCTGCAGCACACGTCTGCCTGATCATCCAGGCATTTCCGTATTTCCTCTGAAATCTACCTGGAAGTTCCCAAACCTCAATTCTTGACCTCTCTGCACTTTCAGAAACACCACCACATATAAGCTGCCGAGGATTGGGGCTTGCACTCTCTAAAGCAAGAATCTGAGCTGTATGTTGGCCCCTTTCAGCCATAGCTGGGAGACAGGGCACCAAGTCACCAGACTGGACAAAGCATCAAGGGACTGGGCCTGCCCCATGAAAACAGTGTTTTATTTTTCCTCCTAGGCCTCCTGGCTTGTGATGGGAGGAGCTGCTGTGAAGACTTCTGTCATACAGTAGAGATATTTTTCCCATTGTCTTGGTGATTAACATTTGGCTCCTCATTAATTATATGCAAATTTCTGTAGCAAACTTGATTTTCTCCTCAGAAAACGTTTCTGTTTTTTGTCTTTTTTCTACCGCATCATCAGGTTGCAAATTTTCCAAACTTTTATACTCTGCTTCCCTTTTAAATATAAGTTCCAATTCCAAACCATATCTATGTAAATGAATAAAACTGAAGCTTTTAGGAGCACCCAAGTCCCTTGTTGAATGATTTAATGCTTAGGAATTTCTTCTGCCAGATACCCTATATCATTTCTCTCAAGTTCAAAGTTTCACAGATCTCTAGAGCAGGGGCAAAATATTGCCAATTTCTTTGCTACAGCATAGCAAGAATCAGCTTGCCTCCAGTTCCCAATAAGTTTTTCATCTCTATCTGAGACCACCTCAGCCTCAAAAACATTCAGCAAGTCTGTAGGATGCTCCAAACTTTCCCATGTCTTTCTGTCTTCTTCTGAGCCCTGCAACCTCTGGTATTCAGTTCTAAAGTTGCTTGCATATTTTCAGGTATCTTAATAGCCAGTACACCATCTACCCTTAGCAATTTAATATATTACTCTATGTTCATACTGCTATGAAGAAATACCTTGGATTGGGTAATTTATAAGGAAAAAGAGATTTAATAGACTCACAATTTCACATGGCTGGGTAAGCCTCACAACTCATGGTGGAAGGTGAGGGAGAAGCAAAATCAAGTATTACATGGCAACAGGCAAGACAGCATGTGTATAGGAACTCCCCTTTTATAAAACCATCAGATCTTGTGAGGCTTATTCTCTATAAGGAGAACAACAGGGAAAAAACCCACAACAATGATTCCGTTATCTCCCATCAAGTCCCTCCCATGAAACAGAGGGATTGTGGGAGCTACAGTTCTAGATGAGATTTGGATGAAATATAGCCAAACCATATCAGTGATAAATACTTAGGTCTACTTCATTACTTTCTAGACTTTTGATGGTTGCTCAGTAAACACACACACACACACAGTTCAGTCATTCATTTATACAACAAAATTTATTATAGGAGATTACTGGATGTCAATTACAGATTGCTTACTATGTGATTTAATACACATTTTCCTATATACTACGTAACTATGATTTATGCTTTATATAGGAGATTTGGGCATCCGCAAGATAAATAATAGGTATAGTATCCACAGTTTCAAGGAAAGAAAATTCAAGTTCGAGAAGTGAAATACTGTGCCAAAATTGAGATGACTATATGATCACTGAGTTAGGCTTTGAAGCCAAATCTATTTGATTCCAATTAAATTTCTTTCCACTACACAACTTCGCTTTTTCTTCCAATCTCTCAGGAAGGAAGATCAACATAGACAATAATTGTAGAGGTGTTGATAACTGAGTGTAGTCTGAGGTCCCAGGGAAACCCTGGCCGCATCAATGCTTCTGGAAATCAATTTAGAAATAAATAATCCAAATAACCTTAAAACTTTGATGCAGCAATTTCCCTTGGAAATTATTATAAATATGAGCAAAGTTTGCTTAGGAGCTGTTCTTGCTCAGTTTGTCTTCCTTTCCAGTAAAGACAAATATACTCTCTTCTCAGTTTCCATGAAGGAGCTGAAAGAACAGAAAACAACACTTGAAAACACTAACACAAACACATTTTGAATCGGAGGCCAGTTCAACTGATTTCTTGTGTATTAAGAATTAATGTACAAAGTGTTCTCTTCCATTGATTTCTATAAACATTTTCATGACTTTGTTCCCAATTATTTCTCCAAATAATTATTAACCCCTTCCCACTCAATGCTTCAGAACCATTTTGTTTAGGCAATTGTGTGCCATTTGTACAGTATATTATATTTGCACAAGAGAATAAATGTATTTGTGATTATTCCCTTGCTATTGTTAACATTTAAATAACCCTATTTGAAAGTACCTAATAATAAAATAAAATAATATAAATAAATAATATAAAATAATAAAATAATAAAAAGTGAATCTAATAACTAATAGTCACTGGATACCTGTTATGATCAGTTTTTATGCTAGGCATTTAATATGCATTATGTAATTTAATCTTTATGGCAACATTATGTAATAGGTGCTATTATTATCCATTTAACAGGTAATAAAACTAATCATTGTCAAAGAACACCCAACCTCCTTGGATTCTAGATAGTTTGATGTTTTAGGTGTACTCTTAAAAGGCAAACTCTGTTTTGTCATTTACTTCTCTAAATTATACACATGTTACCTACCGGTACTTGAGTTTTAACATAACATTACAAACTATGTCCCAATGGGATTTAGCAACTGAAGTAACAGTGCAACATTTTTAATACAAAAGAAGGTCACATAATGGGCAGGGAGAGTGAGAGAAGTTTTTTGTATAATTAGCTGCAGAGTTAACTAATCGGTTGATTAATTTAAACTACTTGAAACATCATTTTATTAATCTCATTGGAAATGTAGCAAAGGAGGAAAAATTAGAGTACAATGTGTTAGGAATGTAATATAAAAAAGGAAACTCTAAAAAGAAAAGGAAGCCATTGAACCTACTAAGATGATTTAAGCAACTAAAAATTTACTATTAATGCTTTAATGGATAAAAAATAAACTGAATGCTACAAAAATTATATAAGCATGTGTATTCTGAAGAAAGGATACACGTGATGGTTTACTATTTATTTTGAACTTGTTGGTGTTTTCTTAGTTCACTAAGGTGCCATCTTGATAATGTTTTAAAGGATGTCATTGTTGGGCTATCCTATGTTAAGTATCAAAATTACTATACATGCGGTTTGGACTTTAACATTTTAAAATTTATTCAATTGAACAATTTTAATTTCAAAATGAAAAAAAAAGAGACTCTTAAGGGAATATTTACATTTAACATATTAATACAATGCCAGAAAGATAAAGGTTTTCGATGAACTAAAATTTTGTTTTTTAACTATCATGGATCAAAATCTTAATTTCTACTGAAAATTCCTTTAAACAAATAAGTTTTACAAAGCATCAAAACATTTATTAAATTCATCAGATCTTTACATGGAAAATGCTTTCTATGTAACAGAATCTGCCTTAGCTTACATTAAATTTACTTTTATTTTTTGTTTATTTCCTACCCTTGTAGTAAGAGTTGCTAATAATGAACATGATATTTGGTTAATGAAGAATGTATTGCCTATTTAGAAATATACAAATTTATGCGACCTTCTTTTGTTCATAAATGCTAATATTTATTGCTTCCTTGTTGAGATTTTTTTTGTGTTTTGTGACAAACAAAGTACGATTAGTGAATCTGTAAAGTTCTCATGGTAGCTGCCTGTGTTCCCAAGATAGTGGCATTAGTGTCTACAGAAGCAGTTAATGCTGTTTATCATTAGTGACAGAGGCTGGGAAGGACCTTCTGTGGCTTTTATCTTTCACCTTGCCAACAGAAGTTGATGAGCTTTCTGATTTAAATTCATAGGTGACGCTCCAGGATTTATATGCACTTCACCTGGACAAGCTCACAGGTAAATCTATCCTGCTGATGGAGTCTAATTAAAATCATGCTAACATTCTAATATTGAACATCTTTAGGAAAACCATTACTTTATCAATATTTAATGTCAAATTGCCCAGTGGAAATATGAAATATAATATAGCTTATGAAGAAATTATCTCATTTCTGACTTAAAAAGAGTTTATTGTATTATGACGTGACCTTTTTAGGTGTATTCTGACTAATGAATATATGGCACATTTTTATAATGAAAGCATATTTTTATAATGTAAAGTTCAGGAGCTACAGGAGTTTTGAAATAAAGCAAGAAAATTACAATGAGGTAGCATACTTGAATGATACTAGTAAGTTTTTTTCTACAAAATATTTTCCAAAATGTTGGACGCAAGGAGAGGTGGCAATTACCATCAGAAAATGAAAATTAGATGTCAGGTTTATTCGAGAATTTGAGTGAAAGCTTAAACATTTTTTGGCAGTACATAATTGCTGTGTAGCTTAAGATAGTAATGAATATTGTGATTGTCTAGAACAATAGTATGTTAATATTTCCTAAATTTTTCAGGAATCATTTTTTTGTAGCTAGTTGGTCATGAAATTTTATTAGAAATATTTTCCATCATTGTGACCCACAATGTATAATGCTTTAAAATTTACATTGGATAAATCTTCAGCCACACCAATAGTCTTATACTTTTGAATGGTTTTCTTTTGCCCTCAAAGCAAAATCTATGATGTTTAACATGAAGTGTAAGATCTTACTTGGACCAGGTCTCCCTGTGTCCTAGCCCTCATCACCCTGTTCTTTGTTTAAGCCACTTGTATATTTCTCTTCCTCTAAGATGCAACCCTTTGGCATCTCAATATCTTTATTTTGTTCCCTTCTGCAAAAGGCTCTCTTTTTGCCTCAGTGTCTTTCTTCTTCAGAAGATCTTCCTCCCTTGTCTTTTCTAAAGCCTGCTGCTCTTACTGATACCTGTCTGAGCACTCTGTGTAGTACTTTGCACTGTTTATATATTTAGTTTCTTTGGTGTGTGAAACAGTAAGCTGCATGCGGGCAAACCAAACCAATTCATCTTGTTCACTTCTGAATCTTCCGTGCTTAGAGTGATGCCTGCTACAAAGTAGGCAGGTATTCTTTATGTATACCCTTGAATGAATATTCATAATTCTTGTTGAAAGTGAAGAAAATTGAGTAAGAGAGGGAAGTTCTCTTTTTACTTTCATTCTGTTCTGAAAGACAATGAATTCTGCGGACTCAAGGGAAAGGGTGGGAGAAAGGTGATGGATGAAAGACTGCATATTGGGTTCAGTGTACACTGCTCAGGTGACAGATCCATCAAAATCTCAAAAATCACCATTAAAGAACTTACCTATGAAACCAAACACTACCTGTCCCTTCCAAAACTATTGAAATAAATTAAAATAAAATAAATTATAAAAATAAAATTCCAAAAAAACAAACTGAAAAAGTTATTTTCAAGAAATAAACAGTACTGACTAATATTTATTAGAAGCAACCATCAATGTAATATAATATGTAATGTATGATAAGCTGGTAGTTTAGAGCTATTACAAGTGAAGATAATAAGATGCAATAAAGATGAATGACTAAAGTTTAGATTAGGTAAATCAAGCACCATAAGTTACTAACTTGTAATAATAATATGAAGTGTATTGAGTATCCAAACCCAACAAAAATGTTAACATTGTAAATTCATCTATGCTGATCATAATTTTATGGTCATTGCTTAAGTGTTTCTAAGAAAACACTACTGGCTAAAAATTATAGTTAAATTTGTCATGTTCAATAGTTTTGGATTCATCTGAAGCTTCCTTTTAAAGTAATGTGGCACATATACACCATGGAATACTATGCAGCCATAAAAAAGGATGAGTTCATGTCCTTTGCAGGGACATGGATGAAACCGGAAACCATCATTCTCAGCAAAGCAAACTTACACAAGAATGGAAAACCAAACACCACATGTTCTCACCCATAAGTGGGTGTTGAACAATGAAAACCCAGACACAGGGAGGGAACATCACACCCTGGGGCCTGGGGTGTGAGGGATAAGGGAGGAATAGCAGGGGATGGGGGAATTGGGGAGAAATCACATTAGGAGAAACACCTAATGTGACTGGGTGACGGATGCAGCAAACCACTACCTTGGCACCTGTATATCTATGTCACAAACCTGCACCATCTGCACATGCACCCCAGAATTTAAAGTATGATAATAATAAGCCATTTCCAAAAAAAAAAAATAAAGTAATGCAATTCTGTAAGTGTAATGCTATTCGTTTTAACTGTAGATTTTAGATTAAGGTACAAATAAATGTTTCATAGTTTTCTAACTAACTAAAGAGAAAGAACTTTGGAAATAAAGGTCAGGTGTTTCATTTCCCTTTGAAGCTGATCTGAGTTCAGTCTGAGATCGGTTTTTAGGCCTGAGAAATTTACATGAGGGAGGCAAACTCTTTGGTTTTCATGTTCAACTCTCAAAACATTGCATTTTAATGCAATTTTCCTCTTGCTTTAATGGCATCATCTGTATAATCTAATTTCCTTTTGCAAGGGAAAAGCATCCCAATAAAGAGAATAGCCTTTAGTAGGGGCAAGACACTCCACAAATCAATACTATACCCTTCAAAGGGATCTGAATTCACAGGATCAATAAATTCTGACCCACAAGATTGTTTTTTTTTTCATCAACAAAAATACATTTTATTCAAGTTGTTACATTTTTGGTGCTCCATTAAATTCATTTTGGATTACTGGCAACTGTTGCACTACAAAGACTAAAACAGTAGCTTTTATTCTATAACTGGAGTTGATGCCACATTCAGCTTTCATTATTTCCTCTGACCCATCTTATTCTCTGACATCTTTTGAAAAATTCGCATTCTACACAAGAAAGCTTTGGTAAACACTTTTTTTTTTTTAATGAGTTAGATCCGAATGACTATTTCTGAAAAACATGTCCAATGACAAGCAAAGAGTTTGGTACCTTTTCAAAGAGTAGAATTGAAATTTCTTCCCCAACCACATAAATGATCTTGGTTATTGCATGCATATTAATATAGATTATTAAATGTTAATTACACCTATCAGCACTATTCAAGTTAAGAGCATTAATTATTTCCTGAATCCTGAAAAAATAGGAAGCAAAGGAAAAGTGCTAGCTGATCTAGTACCAATGATTTAGAATCATGACACCTTTTAAAGATAATGTTAATATAGAAGAATAAAGGTAATCATAAGAATTTTTTATATCCACAAAACATAAATGTTGCTGTTTTGCCTTATATTCCATGTCAATTTCAGGCTAAAATACATATTATGGGATTCAGAATAACAATATCCAGCATTTTAACACAATCTTAGAGTGTAGAAGTTAATTTACATATATATTATATAAAGCTATCAAGATATGCATTTGTAATGTGGGGCCCAATTTTTAATTATTAAGAATGTCAATTTCCATTAAGAATTTTTTCCAATGATATGCTTGAAATAATACCCATTATATACTTGAAATAATATCAATATTATTTTTTTAAATCTGCTTTTCTTTCTTCTGTTTTTGAAATGGAGCACAAATATATTTATCCAATTAAATGACAAAACCCCAAATAAACCATAATATATTCATATTTTAATACCAAATTAAGTGTAGATATTTGTGAATAATTAGTTTACTTAATTCTAAGTATCCTCCATTTCCCATTTTCTTTTGATTCAGGTACTCAATTACTTTTCTTAGAATATAATTACTAAGATCAGAGTAAAATGATCAGAAGCTATAAAAAAGTATACTATACATTTCATTCTAATTAATTAAAGGAAGTTAACACAGATAAATTTCACACAAGAGCTACACAGTAAATTTTTGCTTAGTGTATTAATGCAATCTTAAAAGCAGAAGGCAAGAATATCAGCTTCCAACTACAAATGATATTTTAGAAAATAATCACAAAGTTAGAAAGGGTAGCTATGAAATTATTATATAAATTAACAGTTAGTATTTATTAATAACCCCTAATACCCATGTATTTTATTCTATATATGAACGTAAGGTGCATGTGGATGTGGATGTATGTGTGTATTGCATATATAGAGAAGTGACATAAAGCCTGCAGAAGTGACATAAAGACAAATGTGGCTGATTGGAGCTGACTACTGTTGTAATGCATTCTGCAGATTTGGGAATATAGATAACAGTATTTTGAATAATTATCAACTTTATTCTTATGTTTTCTGCTGGTAATTGATGAAAAACAAACTTTATCTTGTACTGAATCTGTGGAATTTTAACTTCTGATCCCTTGAGGGTTGATACTGATGGTAGAAAGATCAAGCCAGTAAGTTTGAATTATCTACGTTTCCTTTTTTATATATATAAAGAATTTGTTGGCAATTTATTTTTAAGGCTGTAGTAACAGGTTCTAATACAAAGTCATTTCTTTTTTTAACTAAAAGACACATAGCATTTTGCCAAAAGTTTTCTTGCAGCAAAATATAGTTATAATAATAAAGTATATGTTTAGAGTTCATAATTTATCCACCTCCTAAAAATATTGAGCTCTTCAGTTTCAGGCTGTCACAGTAACTTTCACCAGCCTGAGCAGGGCTGCAGGATGTGGGATGAGCTCTCAGCATCCAAGGGCTGGATGCTGCAGGGACATCTGTACCTTTGGCCTTGTGGGTGTCCTGCATTCTAGATCTTCATTACTCTAGCATGCAGGACACACCGCCATGCCAGAATGTCAAAAACACTCAGAAAAAAAATTCTCAGGAATCATCACCCTAAAATCAGCAGAAATCCCCTGCTGTGTAACTATTTACACTCACCAAGCCTATTTTTTTATGTCATGGCAATTGGTGCTAAAAAGTTAAGTGTGATCAATTATGAAAAAAGAATCAGCTCTGAAGCACTGTGGTGTGACTGTCAAGGAATTATTGTATACATGTATACATCCTTGGAGACTTACTGCAGTGGAAATTCCTTATTTATTAAACAAACATAAAATGAGCTAAAGCAATAACAAAAACAAAAAATATAAACATAGTAAATTGTATTCAAAATCAGTTCTGATCATTCTAGGCTAAGGAGGTATTGGCAGACAAATATTTATATGGTTCTAGAACACTCTATGCTATAAAAAAGCCTCTATCAGATGCAAATAATAAGCATAAAGAGAGACCTGGAAGTTATATTAGATAATAAGCAGTGGGCACACTCCTTAGATAGAGATGGGATAGGAGTCGGGGAAAGACATTAAGAGCAATACAAGGTGGAGGGTAAGCCCTGTTAATAGTCTAAAAGCAGTTTTCTTTCTTAACATCATTTTGCTTCCTGACATGATTACTGAATATTTACCTGATGCATCATATATAACATCTTATTTGCGAACTAAAACAAGTTATTTATTTTAACTGCATCTGTTTTAAGAATTATTCTAATATATGTGCTTGTTTTAATTAGATGTAGTATTTTCTTAGAGCACAGAAATATATACTCAAATCTATGCAGATCACTCTTAAAAATTAAAAAGTCGTGGAAAATACAACTTTTCAAATGATCTTATAATTTACAGCATTATTGGTATCTACTAGTTGCTTAACTATAATAACACAATAGAGACAAAAACCAAGTATTTGACCATTTTAAAAGAAAAGGAAGAAATGTTGAATTTATTATACTACCACATTCTTTAAAATTTTTATTTAAAAACTAAACCAATAAAACTGCCAATACTCATGAGTGCTGTTAAATCAAAATAAATATGGCCTGAGAAAGCCTCTGTACTTCCATATTTGATACCTTGTGGACCGACTGTAACCTAACTTAGCAGGTGTACAAGGCTGAAAACCTAACTTACGAGTATGCTACTGTAACAGCACCTGAGTCTCAGCCAACCCCAGCAGCCATATTTGAACAACTCAGACACAGCTGACTGTTCAAACTGTGTTCAAATAAGACAATCACCAAGCTGTAAACAATCCAGCCTGTTTACAGCTTGCACCTCATGTCCATGTTCTGTATGTCACTTTCCTTTTGTTGTCCATAAATTATCTCTGACCATGAGGCATCCCTGGATTCTCTCTGAATCTCCTGTGATTCAGGAGGCTGCCTGATTCATAAATTGTTTTTATTTGTTTTCTGATTTTCTTGCTCAAGTAAACTCTGTTAATTTGTTTGAGTTTTCTTTTAACAGTGCCAAATTAGACAGTTTCAAGAAATATGAAATTTGAGATCATTAGAGACATGAGTAATATTTTAAGCATTTCATATACAAGATTGTGGAAAAATGTTAAGTATTACACAATACATAAAACCATATATATATTTAAACATTTACCACCATCCAGTTAAATAATTGACCATTAACCATATCATTCAATTATCCTCATTTTTCTCTCCATTGGAATTCTCATTCCTCCCAAGGTTAAACACTCTTTTTAATGTGTTTTTATCATTTACTCCCTTTTCAGTATTGATACAATATATTTAATCTTTTTGTGATTTTAAATTTTATATAAATTATTTCATATTGTATATATTCTTCAACACTCACTGTTCCTTCTTTGATATATTGTTTTCAAAAAATTTTCCATTCCTTTACTGATTTCCACCTCTATATAGTATTTTGTTTAATGAATACTACTTACCAAAATTTAGTTAACCATTTCTTCTTTGATGAATAATTGTGTTACTTCTAGGTATTTTTCTTTTAAAAACTGTGTTTTTCTCAAAACCCTTATAAATACCTCATGTTCATATTGTACAAGTACAGTAATTTCCAGAAAGGAAACTCCCAGATTAAAGAATTTGCAAATATTCAAATTTACAAGATAAAGTCAAATTGGTTTCAAGGAAATAATACCAGTTTACACTTCTACCAATGTTTCATATTCTAGTTTTACACTCTTGCATATTCTTGGTATGATATCTTTTAAATCTTTATCTATCTCAAAAAAGAAGAACAACATCTCATTTTTATTATGTTTTTCCCTTGGAGTATTCACGTATCTTATAGAATGTACTGCTGAAATGCATGTGTGCAATTTCCACCATTGGTTGTTACGGTTTCCCTTTCCCTCCTTCCTTCCTTCCTCCTTCCTTCCTCCTTTCCTCCCTTCCTTCCTCTCTTCTTCTTTTTTTTTTCTTTATTTTGAGATTGAATTTTCTTCTTGTTGCCCAGGGTGGAATGCAATGGCACCATCTCAGCTCACTGCAACTTCTACCTCCTAGGTTCAAGCAATTCTCCTGCCTCAGCCTCCCAAGTAGCTGGGATTATAGGCACCCATCACAAAGTCCAGCTAATTTTTTTGTATTGTTGTTAGAAACGGGATTTCACCATGTTGGCCAGCTTCATCTCGAACTCCTGACCTCAGTTGATCTGCCTGTCACAGCATCCCAAAGTGTTGGGATTACAGGTGTGAGCCACTGTGATAGCCCTCCTTTTCTTATTAGTCAGAAGTTTACCATGCTCCGTGTAATATTTTGTCAAGTGTATGTGTGTGTGTGTGTGTGTGTGTGTGTGTGTGTATACTTGTGTGTGTATATATATAACATATATACAATTTTCCATGGATATGTGGCTTTTCTTATATTACAACCTTTGATAAACCTTTATAAACAGAGGCTTTAAATTTCAGTTTAATGGAATTTAAGACTTTTTCTTTCAGGAAAAAAGAATGATTATATACCCAATTGCATATAAATATTTTCCTAGATTCTCTAACAAAGCTCTTTTTATTGTATTTTTAAGAGGTTTTTGTTTGTTTTTCTTAAGATGAAATCTCACTCTGTCACCCAGGCCGGAGTATAGTGGCATGATCTTGGCTAACTGCAACTGCCACCTCCCAGGCTAAAGTGATCCTTCCTCAGCCTCCAGAGTGACTGAGGCTGCAGGTGAACTCCACCACACCTGGCTAAATTTTTATTTTTAGTAGAGACAGGATTTCGCCATGCTGACCAGGCTAGTCTTGAGTTCCTGACCACAGATGATCCACTAGCCTTGGCCTCCCAAAGTGCTGGGAGTACATGAATAAGCCACTGTGCCTGACCAACACACTGTTTATATACTTAATTTTTTTTTTTTTTTTGCCACCGTTAACCAGTTAAGAAAAGAAACAATGATATGCTGAATTTTTCAAAACAAAAAGCAATGTATGTTGTTTGGAAGGAGATGAGTAGGGAGAGAAAATGTATAGATTAACTGATAGCAGGAGAGAGAATCACAGACATGGCTCATTTGTTAACATTTAGAAGTGCATGTCCTGTGGGTTTTTGTTGTTGTTGTTGTTGTTGTTGTTGTTGTTGTTGTTGTTGTTTTGAGACAGAGTCTCGCTCCGTCCCCAGGCCCCAGACTGGAGTGCAGTGGCATGATCTCGGCTCACTGCAACCTCCGCATCCCGGGTTCAAGCAATTCTCCTGCCTCAGCCTCCCAAGTAGCTGGGACTACAGGCGAGTGCCACAGTGCCCAGCTAACTTTTGCATTTTTAGTAGAGATGGGGTTTCACCATGTTGGCCAGGATGGTCTCGATCTCTCGACCTCGTGATCCACCCGCCTTGGCCTCCCAAAGTGCTGAGATTACAGGCGTGAGCCACCATGCCCAGCCGGCTTTTTGCAAGTAAATAAAACTTAATCATGGATATGTTTTGGTAAATAACTTGTTCATCCTTCTTTTATGAGGTTTGGCTATGATGTAGCAAAATCTATCAAATAAGTAATAGCATAGGAAAGAATTGATTTTTGGCAGGTTTACATTGTTAAGAGCAATTTATCTGAGTGATCCTCATTTTTTTTCCAGTGGACACAGAATGTATTCTTTTTTAATTATGTGCAACATTGATTTTTTTTTTAAGCATACCCTTTGAGAAACACTTTACCATTTTACAGGTGTTTATTCTGTTTTGGACATAGAAACATAACAAACACCTGTAAAATAGCAAACTGTTTCTTTATTGTTGTTGTTTTGTAAACTAGGTGTCTTAAGATTGTATAAATTGAACATTCTTACTTTGACATAACATTGGATGTTATTATGAAAAAGTTTCTATTGAGCGTAGTACACAACATTCATTTTACATGTCACATTTGTAATCATGTTTTAAGAATAAATGAAGACATTCTAATTTGTGTTAATGATTATATTTAAAACAAATAAAAATAGAACAAAGTACCCTATGAAAAATCGTGCAGAACAAAGTGAAATTTTCTTCATGAGAAGCTGTGGTTGAAGGAATCTCTACTCTCCCCTGACTGCATGATACTTTATTTGCATTCTTGCTGTCATAGTCACTAGGCTACAGTGAGCAGAGACCACAGGCCTCTGGAGGTTTCAGGAGTGCTTTCATGCCTTTGTATGTATTCAAGGTAGCAAATTAGTTTGAAAATCATTTTTGGTAGTGGTTATGTTGAGAGAGATGACCTTAATTGATAAACCATTTATAAATAGGTGGAGATTGTAGGGTATGTGATCCAATACTAGCAAAGAGAATAGAAGGAAGTATAAGGTGCTAAGGAGAGGAGGTCCCATCCTGAAACTGGGGAATGGGGATTGGGTATGGAGAACAACTAGAAAGGGCAACTGAGCAAGCTAAGAAATTCAAAATTAAGGCAGTACGGTGAGACCTCTGAGTGGCCATTCCTAAACCGGCAGGTTGTCCGAGGGCCCAAATTCTTGGTTCATCCTTCTCCATGTGGAATGCTTGCTCCAGCTAGAACGTAAAAACAGAATTTCCAACCTTGGCTGTGCTTCTCACTGGCAGTGAAGTGCATTAGTTTTTGTATTTGTGGACTAGAGATTAAAACGCTTAAATAAAGCAGACAATTTAAGTAAAAGGACCTTGAATACTATCTTTTGCATAATAAAGATTACTGTTAAAGTGTGAGAATGAGAACAACAGATTGACAACATACTTGATGGAGAAAATCTTCATGTTTGCCAGAAAACACAGAAAAGCCCAGGACATGTTTCCCCATTTGTATCCAGTATGAAAGGCAGGCATCTCTCACATATGGAATATTCTCATAGGTGGAATTAAAATAATTCCCTTCAGTGTGTTGTGTCTTTATTGACATACCCTAACTTTACCCCACCATTCAAACTATAGCAGTTCCGCAGGCAAGTTGAGTCTCCTGGCTAAGTCTGGGTTCCTAAAGCAATCTCTCTGAATAAGGAATACTCTGGGAGTTAGGAGGAAATTCATCTCATGGAGTACTTAGGGGAAGCTATACACCAATTAAAGTTTTGCTGAAAGTAGTAAAAAGGGATTGAAAGCAGGCCAGGCTACAGACCATGCCCATGACACTATATTTAGTCCAGGTGTTTGGAAAGGTGATTTTTTTCCCCTTAAATCATTCATGTGGTTCTGATATCATATAATTAACTGTTCTATTTTGCAGGGAATACTTACTGGAATTTTTTTAAGTAGGTAACTTAGAAAAAAAAAGCAAATACAAGTTAGTGTAAATACAATGTAAAGGTATATATCTCTTTAATTCAATTAAATTGCTTGCTTTTCTTCTTTTTGCTACCTAGAACTATAATCCTATCACTATTGAACAGAGTTATATGCCTTTTAATTAGCTAACGTTGGTGTTCATTTTATTTTCAAGTGGCCAATATATTGATGTAGATACGTCTTTTCTTTTTTTTAATACTGATACTGACAACGAAACAACAAAGTGTATAAAACACTAAACTCATGTATAACTTTCTGCAGGCAGTTCTCTCAAAAGGAAATTTTATATTAACTGGTTCTATATTTTAATCCAGTTTTATATATGAAATATACAAATTTCAGATTTTAATATTTATGTCAATTTGCTATTACTTTGAAATACATGTAGTATAAATATTTTTCTAAATAATTACATATTATGTGATTATTTCTTTCAATGTAATTATATTTCTTGGTAATTGTGATTTAGGGACACAAACATTTAAAGATGGAACCTTAGCTATAGCCCCCAAGTTCTATAGCAACCAAGTTTTATAGCACCACAAAGAGTGTATATATCATTTATTTGCTTTAATTATCACCTTTACCTGCTCAAGAAACAAGTGATGCTTTTAAGTTAGATGATTTGCATAAAAGAAGCTGCTCTCAGAATAGATTATTTTCTTTGGGACCCTAACATAAGTCCAATAGTGTACAGGCAAATATTTAGTAACTGGCTCTCTGGGAACCCAGGCTGCACTGCAATGGTGTCATCACAACTCACCGCAGCCTCGACCTTCTAGGCTCAAGCAATCCTCCAGCCTCAGCCTCCCAAGTAGCTGGGACTACAGGAGCACACCATCATCCCTGACTAATTTTGCTTATTTTTTGTAGAGATGAGGTCTCACCAAGTTGCCCAGAAAAGTCTTGAACTCCTGCCAACAAATGTTTGTTGATGCTGGAAAGAAGAAGCAATGAAATCATAGCATATCTTGGCAGAGAGGATGATAATTATTTGGCCTGGGATTTGTCACAGTAACATGTTTGGCCATGTGATTTCCCTTGCAACATTTTATCTCTTTTAGGGAAGAAGAAGGCTATTAGTTTATTTTCACAATTCTTGAATCTTGCAAAATTGTGATTTTATACATTAAAAAATCATGTTTTCAGAAGTGACTGCATATGTGTGTGTATGTATGTTTATGTATGAATGTACATATATGTTTTATATATATGGCATCTTCTTGATATGACAATACTCCTTATTTTATTTTATTTTTTTTTCACAAAACCAAGGGAAGCTGTGCAATGTGTGGGATACGCAACCTCTGATTATGAGGAACATATGCTACAGTGATTAATGTTTTAGCTAGTCCAGACTTACCACAGCCAGGAAATTCTGGCCAATTAAGGAGGAAAAGAGAGAACTATCAATCAGATCAAAATTGATAACTTCTCCACCTCCACCATTAAAAAAAAACAAAAAGCGGAAATAACAGGTTTGTTCATCTGGTTTCTTTTTCAAAGGTATGAAGTAATGTTCCCCTGTATAGATTGTGATATCAAATAAGTGTGAAATAGAACTTACAGTAAGTTACCATCTAAAAAACAAAATATATTTCAATGAAAGAACTTAATCTAGATCATCTGAGGTATTGGATAAATGGAAATTCTGATATCCTCTTTCCTATGATCTGAGAGAGCTATTTTTTTTCAGGATATTGAGGGTATCTTATTGGGTTATATTTAAAACAAAGTCTGTACATTCACTATTATCTAAAGTTAAGTTTTGTTGTACTGTCTTCTAGGCATAATATATCACTTATGTGCATTTCTGTGGTGCCATAGAGTAATTGAATAGATTAGCCATTCAAAAATAGTTCTAGAAGGACCAATTTGCATCAGTAATTTTGCTTACTGAAGTACTCTTAAATCAAAGTAATAGGGGATACTGGTAAATGTAGTCGTACCCAAAATACTATGCCATAAATAGTATAATAAGTAGTATGGGAAATGCTGAACAGCATTAAGTAATTAAATAATTGTCTTCGTTTTAAAGGAGATTAACATTTGCGGTAAATATGAGGAAAACTTAAGACATTGGAGTTACAAGGAAGTGACCTGTATAGCTGTTGATAATGAGCTAGCTTATTATATTCCTTTTCTGTATCTATTCTATATATCACATTTCCCTAAGTTCTGTGTTCAACATTTGATATATACCCTATAATGTGTATTCAAATAGAAATCTCAATCTCCCAGATCGAAACACACTATCTGTGCCACTCAAGTCCTTCTTTTGCCAAGTTCTTTACAATTGCTAGAGACATTTCCTATGTTTTCTGATTCTCCCTAACTTTTGCAGTAATTTTCCTTTTTCTTATTTATGATTTTTGTATTATAAAAATGCTAGATCCCATGTAATGTGTGTGCAATCAAATGGAAAGGCGATGGATTTCCTTCTGAATTTCAAGACCAGGTATGCAGCATTGACTATTCATTTGATATTTGCAAAGTACGTTGACAATAAATGCATAACATGTTATTTCTACCCTTCTTATTAAATGATTTTCTGAAGAGAATTGTTGATAAAAGGGCAAGAAAATGTTAAAAATATTTTACAAATTCTTTTAGAGTAAAAGAGTGAGTCAGTATCCTAATTTCATGAAGCCATAATCAGCACAGTAAATCAAACTAGTGAATATATGTATAAGACGGAATAAAAGAGGGATATAAACATGAAAAACACAATAAAAACATTATAATGTTGGGGCTTATACATTTGTTCATCCAGAGAATATTTATATAACAAATATCTAATGGAAGATATCATGCTGGACTCTGAGGATTTAAAAATGTAAGTTAAAACATGGCTTCTATATTTTTCCTGTGAAGAAAGAATTAACTCTCCCTGACTGGGGTTTCAGTTCCGTTTCAAAAAGATATAACCTTTATAATCTTTGGTTGGCTCTTTGTCAATGTCCCTAACTTACTTAATCAATTGCACTTCAATCGTGCTTCTTTCTGATTGTTTGCCTACTTTTTTCCAAGGTATTGAAGAATAAAATCACACATTTCTGTCTTCATTGATGCCGCTATATGTCCATATCTCAGCTTGGCCAAGACTTTCCTTGAACCCTGCTACAGTCTAACACTCTTTCTGTCTAATTCTCCTTCCCTATCCTTCTAAGTGTAGTAGATCAGACCTCTATCCAATGTCTATTCCTGTTTTTGCCACTTTATACTTCACCAATGTTTTCTCTCATAAATCCCCTCTATGTTTAATCCTGTTTTGGAATCTGCATTTTGGAGAACCAAAACTAACCAAATCTTTATCCTGAAAAATGAACAAATATAAATGTATTCCAGTTTATAGCCAAGAGATAATCTCTGCTCTACTGCCCCCCCCTTATAAAGTATAAAAATATTCTCAAGTCTTAACTAGCTTTTAACTAGCTTAAAAATAATTTTTAAAAAGTCAGCTTCCTCAGCTATGTGAATTCCTGCACATAGCAGTCATCTTCTCCATTTATAGCAAATTGTAAAGATTAATTTTTAATTAAAAACCTCAAGTTCTGTGTAGCTACCATGCCCTTAGGGCAGCTCCCCACTTGTGTTCATGTGATGGTAGGAAGAATGTGGAGAAAGATATTCCAGAGAGCTAAGTGGATACCTTCCTAGGTGCATATAGACACCTAGGAATAATCTGGCTTAATTTATTTAAATGTACAGTTGAACAAGGCTGGGAGAAGATGTAGAGACTGTACTTCATTAGTACAGGCTGATTACCTCCACTGAAGTATTTACACCTGCCTGAGTTTGCCAATCATTTACTTCTTCTTTCCAATAGATTGGGAGTTTCTAAAGGATGTATTGGGTCTATTGTATCTTTAATTCTAGATCTTAATGCAGTTATAAAGAGTTGAATTAATACTAGTTGAGAGGAAAAAATAAGACTAAACCAGAAGGATGGAAAAAAGGAAGAATAGTAATATAGTTTTGTTATTAAAAAAAAAAAAGGACATAGAAAGATGTTAAAGAATGATAGTTCCAAAGGAGATATAAAGACAAGGTTTTTCAGTGGAAGAGGTTATAGATGTTTAGAAGTAAACAGAAAAGATTTTCTGGTGGAAACAAAATTTAACTCAAATTTTGTCTGAATAGGAAAACTGCTATAAAGTATAAACAAGGTGGAAGGCTCTTTAGGCAACGCAGAGACCAATGACTCATATGTAAATTGCAAACTGCAGAAACACAATAACAGTAACAAATAGGCAAGACCTTACACAACAGAAGAATTATATTATACTGTGTAATATAAATCTTCATTTTGATAAGGATACAAAAATTATCTTGACCAAAATGCCAACCAAGCAAGCAGTACCAGCAGGACAGCATGACCGTTTCACACTATTGGATAAGGATTTTTTATTTATATGTTTATTTATTTTCTCTGAAAATGTAATCTGCTCAGTTTAGAACCCTCATATGGCGGGAGACGGGGCAGGGCAGGGGGATGATAATCTCTCCCTGACCATTTGGATTAGCTGAATCAACATTGACATTGAAAAGACTGAAGAGGTTGTGACCAGATCACTCTCAAGTTGAATTCTACACTGTTCAAAAGAATTCCCTTCACTATAAATTCGAGAAAAGAAAAACAGTCTTTTTGTACACTTGCAAATGACAGAAAAGCAATTACAAGCTTCCTGTCATATTTTGAAAGAGTGTTAGCATTGGGAGAGAAGAAAATTTGGAGATGTGAAGCAAAAAATTCCCTTGTTAAAACAGAAATAATATTTTGCAAAATCACTTAAGAAAGATAAAATAATAAAGATCCCAGGACTTTGAAATTACGTTTCTAAATATTTGATTTGCTTGAGAACAGTGAGCTAGATTGCCAGAATCTTGCCTTGCTATATTCTATTTTGATGTATCAAGGAATGATCTTGTATTAAGCTAAATCTCAATATTAAAGTATGAGAAAAACATCAAAGAAATCCCTTTCACTCATATTGATGTTCTTCCACCTGATATAATGGAAATACTTTTCCTAATAGATGTTGATTTGAAGCTTTTCTATAAATGCAGTCACATAATTGTGTTACACAGGTTATGGAAACTAACAGATAATTATACTTATTATTGATTTCTTTTAATTCATATTGAGCCCTTCAAAATACCAGTACCTTAGTTTGTTCTCTAGAGTCTACAAAATAAATTTAATTTATTTTCTATAAGCCAGTGTAAACATATTTCAATAAGGTATGTGCCATCTAAGTTTTTTCATCTTTAGGTAGAATATACATCCTCCTAATTCTAATAACACTCGCACTAGAACCTTCCATTTACAATTAGATTTTTAAAGCAGCACCCGCAGCCCCTTCCAGTTAAGACGATTCTCCAGGTAAATTCTGGCCAGTACAATATAAAAAGTAAAGTTCTTTTTCTGGACTCAATAATTCTATAAACACTTTATGGACAGCTTGATTTTGTAATGAGCTTAATAAGCTTGGAATCCATTTAAGGACTGTACTTAATAAAGAAAACAAAGCAAAAGATGAATTGCTGTTCAGCCAGCTTTTCCTCACCTGTACTTTTGTACTGATGTTTTTCTTATCCATATGGAGGCCTTCCTATTTACTCTTACTAGCTATTGCCATTTTTAATTTTGTTTGTCTGTATAGTGTACTTAGAACCTATGAACATGATTCCATGCTCTATATAGTACATTGGAAGCACATAAAGTTTTAATCAACTTGTATGGCCGAATTTCATGAATAATTTTAGGGATGCAGTTGGCAGGATGAGGTGAAGCAGAGAAAACCTGGGGGTAAAAGTAAATTTTGTAAAAAAAAAAAAAAAAAAAGTCTTACGATAAATGAGGGTTGTAACAAAGATGATAACAAGACAATGAAACTATAAAGAACTAATAAAAATGAGTGACTTACTAGGTGTATATAGCAAGTCAAAAAGTGACTCATGTTTTGAGTTTAGGTGTTTAGAACTTGATAATAAATTTGGCAGACATAATGAGGCCCAAAGGGAAAGGTGGTCCGGGAGAAGGATGACGATCTTGACTTAGATATATTAATTTCGAAGTGATGGTGGCACAAACAATTGGAAATTCCCAAAGTACAAGCCAATGATGGGAGAAAGCTGTTCTGAATTGCAGAATGCAGGTGAATGTTGAAAGTAGATACTGATAGTCATTCAAGCAGAAATAATTGCTAGAGCCCCAAGAAGAAGGGCTCAGAATTTTCTGAGACATAAATTATCTTAAAATTATAAGCTCTGGGATTCCAGAAGTTGTATACAGCCTAGGGAGAAAAGTCATAAGGAAGCTCTATGATCGTAACATATTTGACATATTTGCTCTTATTTATTATCAAAATATAATATTGTTTTTAAAATTTTGTCTTAAAGAGGTTAAATATTTTATGAGGTTTCTTAAATTTGGCATTAATTTTAAAACATTTACTCTTAAGATGCATAGCTGTAATTGTAATTTTAAAAAACAGTTAAATTATTAGTTTACATTTTTTTTAAATTTGAATTATCCCTGTTATTATTTTATAGTTGATATCTCTTCCATAAACTATACATCCCAGAGGTAAAAATTATTACATTTCTGAGTTTTCCATTAACATTAATATTATTACCATAAAAATGCATAAATGAAAATAAAATGAACAATTCCAAACCACTAAATTATGGGCAGCTGTTTCTATTATAAAGTATCATATGAAAATGTATAAGATACATTTCACAGGTAATATTGTAAAGATTCCTCAAGAAACATTTGTATTATTGGAGCAGGTTTAAAAATAATCTTAGAGGTGGCTCAAGCCTGTAATCCCAGCACTTTGGGAGGCCGAGGCGGGTGGATCACTAGGTCAAGAGATCGAGACCATCCTGGTCAACATGGTGAAACCCCGTCTCTACTAAAAATACAAAAAATTAGCTGGGCATGGTGGCGTGTGCCTGTAATCCCAGCTACTCAGGAGGCTGAGGCAGGAGAATTGCCTGAACCCAGGAGACGGAGGTTGCGGTGAGCCGAGATCGCGCCATTGCACTCCAGCCTGGGTAACAAGAGCGAAACTCCGTCTCAAAAAAAAAAAAAAAAAAAAAAAAATCTTAGAATTTTCTGATCTCATTTTATTTAGTTTTACATCTAAATAATTCATTTTCAATTGTAAAAGCAATAACTCTTATTTAGCTGGGGCTTTAAAAAAAAGCTTTCAGTTCTGACTCAAAGTTAAATAATCTGCATGGAGCTGTCTGAACTTACTGTACTCATATAACCATGGCTTAGCTTATAGCCAGTTCATATTTTTTATTATCTTCCTTGGACTTCATTTATCATGACTTAGATCTTTATCAGATCATTATTTATAAACTATTCACTGTGTCAAAGAAAAGAAGGATTTTTAGAAAAGAGTTTGTAGGGTATTGTTGCTATTTAATTATTTTATATTTTCTCATCCCTGTTATTTAAAGATGCTCAGTGCATTTAAAACGTAGAATTATAAAAATGTGACTTTCATGCAAAGACAAAAATACGATCTCCCATTGAATGTCTACAGTTATTGATCTTCAAAAAACTTTTCCCATGGTTTTCTCCTAAAAGAACTTAACATCTAACGTATGATACTTTAAAATTCCGGAAAATATTTAGTTGTTTGTGATTTTGAAAATAATGCCATCTTATTGCTGGGAAACACAAACAACCCAAATAAAGAATGCAAGCCTGAGCAACATAGGGAGACCTCAAAACGTTTTGCAGAAAAGCGATTTATTAGACAGAGAGAGAGAGAAAGAAAGACAGCTCCCATGCTGTCATAGGAGAGAAGGAATCTGAATAGGTAGGAGCAGCTAGAGCTGTAACCCTTGAGTTTTTCCCTCCTCATTCATGTTCTCATCCAAAGAGAGGTGTTCTTTCAAACTTCCTCTGGAGTGACTGATGTTTTACTCAGATTCCTGTTACAGATTCCTGTACCAGATTGGCTGCTTGGTCCAGAACTCTGAGTTACAGAGCCCCCTCCACCCAAAGCTTTCTGTGGGTTTTTCAGGACAAAGGAGCCTCACCTGGCTTTCTCTACCTAGACCGCTTGCAAGAAACCCATGCAAAGAACTTTACATTTGAAACCCCTCTGGTTCCCAGATGGAGGCGTGGAATGGGGAAGCTCCT
Organism: Sapajus apella; assembly: GCF_009761245.1. Taxonomy (NCBI): domain Eukaryota; kingdom Metazoa; phylum Chordata; class Mammalia; order Primates; family Cebidae; genus Sapajus; species Sapajus apella. Next base: position 38,009,118 of record NW_022436948.1, read on the forward strand.
GCCTTTGAAACCATGCCCCTTGCAGACCGAGGAAGAGAAGCTTCTGTAACACAGTCGCTCAATATATAATACAGTGGAATATTATTCAGCATTAAAAAGGAGTGTAATTCCGACACATGTTACAACATAGAGGATCCTTGAAACTGTTATGCTGAGACAGATACGCAAAAACAAATAACGTATGATTCACTTACAGGAGGTATGTAGAATAAACACATTCATATAGACTCAAAACAGAATAGACACTACTGAGGGCTGAGGATATTGATTAGTTGTTGTTTATTGGGTACAGAGTTTCTATTGGGGATGACAGATGAGTTCTGAAAATGAATATTGGTTGCACAACAGTGTGAATATGTTTAATGTCACTGAGCTGTACACTTAGAAATGGTTAAAATGGTAAATTTTTGTGTTTTTAAATATTTTTTATATTTAAAATGCCAACAAACGTCTGTTTTCAAAATCTAGGCTGCAGATGCTGGCAGCCAGGTTCCCGCCAGAGGAGAAATAGGGTGACATCCAGAAGCCTTTTTTGACTCAGGGAAAAGACACAGGCAGAGGATCTCCTTGGAGCAGGATATTTCCCTTTTGTGCCATAGACCCTGACAGCCTTACCTGAACTCCTTCTTTAGGTGTGAACCAATTGTATTGTATTCCTGTTATCTGAGACTGAAGAATCCTGACCACAATTTCCTCCAGAACCACAACAGTCGTTCAGCTCTCTGCTTTCAGAAACAGGATCTGAACATTGAAATGATGATTTCCTTTTCAAAAATAAATGCATTACAAACAACTCCAATACCAAACAACTCTCCTTCTGAACATATGACTTCTCCCCTCACCACTAAGCTGGGCCAGAACCTCTATTTACCACATTCATGGGGGGACCTGCAGCCTGAACAACAACCCTATTCTGAACCCCTCAACTGGCCTCAGCTAATGGTTCTCTTATTTCTCTCACTAGTAAACGTACTGGGGCTGGGTCACTCATCGCAGTCTTAGGAGGTGGACAAGGAGCCCTTCAGTCTCTGCCTGCCAGAGGGAAACTAGAAGTAAGATTCCGTTTACAGAAATAATACGTGGCAAGTTTAGGCAACAGACAGATGGCTTTATCGACAGAGGCATAGTTCTGTTCCACAGAGGCACGGTTTCTCTACAGAGCAGATGGTTTGGTGGGTGGGAAACTCGTACCAGGGGATACTGGGTCGGCATGTGGTGAAGATGAAAGGGACACCGGAGGAAAAGAGCAGGGGTCACTGTGTCACCCCTAGAGTAAAGTCACATCTATCCCAGGACGCTGAGATTGAAGGAGGGCATTCTGGATGCCCAGCAAATCCATGGCATTTTAAGAACTTGCTAGTTTCAATTGATTTCCCCTCATTTCTTACTATTGAAAGCTGGGTCCCTTAGTTCATACGTTTGGAGAGAACCTTTAGTTCTCTTCCCTGCCTGTTAACATTGAGGAAACACAAAGGAGAGAGGGAATATTTGCCCTCATCTCTTCCATCCATGACAAAAGTATGAGAGTTAAGCTGGGGGTAGGGGCTCAGATCTGGGGGACAGACATGTTGACTCAACTTTCACACCTGCCAAACTCAGAACAGTCACAACCACTGCAAGATGTTTGCCTGTGTTTTCTCTATTTAAGAGATATTTGGATTTATCTTTTTATAGTTTAACTGCTGTTATTTCACTAATGCTACAACTGTTCTTATTGAACTTTGATAGTGATGTATTACCTAAGATAGTATTGTCCAAATGTAGATTTATTATAATTCATAGAAATGCATTATTTCTATATTTTTGGATCTTCTAAAATTAGTATAAATATGTTTTCATTTATAAAACTTTCATTATTACATAAACAATTATTAATGTTTTACATCGATTTAAAACAATAAAGACCATTTCTATGAAAAATACTAACAGAAAAGCAAAAGAGAAACTACAAGAGCTTAACCAAAAAAAAAAAATAAGATCTATTTAGATCTTTATACTCTACATTACAAACCATAATAATATTCTTATTAGTAGGTAGACTTTGAAAAATATAGGTAAGTTCTGTTTTAGGATAATATTCAAGTTATACATATATCCTTTTACATAGCTGCACTAGTATTGGAAAGGACACCAAACTCCATAAGTTTGCTCATATATATTTATTGGCCACATCCTTTATAGATTTTGTCTTAATTTAGTTCTTTTTTCATTTGTTTTACTCTGTAAAAGGTTTTGTTCTCCATATTTTATTTTGTGTAGGTCGTGTAAGAATGTTTTTCTCAATAAAATCTTGAAACATCTAATATAAAATAATACCTCAACTTGTTATTAAAGGTATGAACTACAGAGGCTGACCAAAGCAGTGAAAAAGAATGTCAGAATAAATTGTGACTCTGCAATTTGAGTCTGGGAGGTCATCAGAGGTCCCCCTCAGGACCATTCCATTTTAGAATGCACAGTCTTTGAAGTAATACCTCGCAATGCCAATGCCTGTACTAGAAGCTATGATAAAAAACTGTAAATCTTTTTGTCACCATGAATTTTATAAAGCAATCAATCCCAATCCCTCAGGACAAGAACTTTGGGGAAAAATTGTGTTTCTCCCATCTTGAAGGGCTAGTAAATCATTTTCAAATTGATATCTTGTCAGATGTGAATATAGATATAGATATATGGTCTATCTATTTTGAAAATGTAAGAATAATTTAGAGATTTGCAAGGAACCACATTTTTGGCATCATTATTGCCTCACAGTAAACTTACTGGAAAGGTTAGGATGAAGCTATTCTCTTTTAAGATGTATTTGCTACATATTAATAGTATTTTTGTTTAATTTTTGGAGGTATTGATTTAAGAAAACAATGAATGAAATTTTTTTAAAATTTGATTTTTAAACCATACTGTAGAGACCTACTACATTTTAACTATCTCCCTCATATTGATTTTATATTGTTCAAATTGTTTTCATGCATATGAAATTACATTGTATTCTTTGATTTTAAATATGTAGTTCTTTACTGCACACCAAACTGAAATTGGGTGAAAATGTACATTGAACTAATACTTCAGTTGTATCTTCACATGTTGGTGTTCACATTCTCTTTCTCAAGGGCATTTCTTGCACTTATGTTTGTACCTAAGTATTTCATAATACTGTATGCTTATATGCTTACATATTTGTTCATTTTTTCTTGTAATATGTTTATGGAAAAACAGAAAAAAAAAATAAGGCAAATTTGATTTCGACCACCACCACAGCAGATGTACTTGAGGCATTTTTATGAATGCAACCAGCTCAGGTATTATTAGAGCATTAAACGCATACTCTTGAATTTATTTCTGTTTTGACACATAAACTTAATATGGATTTTTAGATTTCAAACTTTCGGAAGATTCTAAATAAGCGAAGAATTTTTCTCATAATCTCATCCAGCACGATATTCAAAGCTGTTTAGCTGAATAATAATAATGTGTGTTTAGCTGAAGAGTGCTGAGGACAATGTCTGTGTTGATATGACATGTTAAAAATGCATGGAATTAAAGAAAATCAATAAGTATTGTACTTTTTACCAAATTCTGTAACTGAATAATATATTGTGAACAAGCTGATCAGATATTCAAAAACTGGTTTGTACCAGTCGAGATGAAAAGGAAAACTTGGAATTTTACATGGACAGAAAAATCAAGTTAACAAACTTAGTTATGGCTAATGTATACTATGTAGTTTATATGTAGATATATGACATGCATATTTAAAATGTAAATACGAGTGGCCAAATTAACAAAAATTATATAAACTGTACCTTAACTCATTGCGATAGTTTTAAATTATTTTACTTAGCTTGTGAGCTTGGATTTGCCTTGGGATGTTAGAATTTGGAAAAATTCAAGAATTTATTGCAGAAATTGTACAGTACACACCATCATTTCACCACCTCACTCTTTCTTCTCCTTTCATTCATCATAGCATTCCTTCACTTTGTGAGATGACTTTGTGCCCTTGGGACCTAATGACAAATATAAAGATTGCTTACAGTTTGTGTATTTTGTATGTGTTTATGTACATTTTATCCTTTGCATAGAAAACATTCAAATGAAAAGGTAATTGAGTACTTTTAATGAAATGAGACTCCAGAAAAAAAGTCAAAAAAAAAAAAAAGAGCAGTTAAGAAGAATACTTTCATAATGCATGCTGGAAAACATGTTCAATGTTTATGAGAAATAACTATTTATTGTTGTTGAGTGTTTATTTGATTTCCTCCAGCTCTTTATTAATTTTGGGGAAAAACCAATCCATATAAAAAAAATCAATCTACATAAGATATGGGGACTAGGGGAGGGACAGAAGGGAGTAGGGAGGTTGGGGAGTGATAACATGGGGAGAAATGCCAGATACAGGTGACAGGGGGATGGAGGCAGCAAACCACCTTGCTATGTAGGTATCTAGGCAACAGTTCTGCATGATCTGCACATGTACCCCAGAACCTAAAATACAGTGAAAATATATATATTTTAAATATATATATATAAATGTGGGGACATCTGTTAGAATATGATGTATGATGGCTTGGTCTTCGTATTATCCTCAGGTTTTACTAATGCAGTATTTATAAATGTACAAAATTTGCTGTGAGGTGCAAAGCTTGTTTGCTTACTTTGAATAAAATCTTAACTAAATTTAATCTGTTTTAAAGTTTGTTACTTTCAAAATGAAAGTGGTGAAAATGGTTTCTACCAAAACAAATAATAAAGTAATAAAAACAGTTTGCAGTTTAGATAGACCTTCTAATTTTACAGTTGCATTATATGCATAGTAGACATGTTGGATGTATTAAATACATACTTCAGACATGACAAGTTAGTAGAAAGTAGGAGTGATTTTAAGAAGTCACTAACTATTGGATAAATCATGAGTGCAAATGTTCAGAAATTTCCAGTATTTAAATGCATAATACTGCAAAGAACTTAAGTAAAAAATTGGCTATTTGAGATAAATGTTGCATTGCTCACCCTGAAAGGCCTGTTTGGATGTATTTATCTATTACTATTCTTAGAAAATCCTAAAGTATGATTTACTCAAAATCTCTCTATCCTGTAAGAGTTTTGATGGCCTGACACAGTATTATTGATCGGTAATGGTACAAATAGCAATTTAATTGAGTGATTACCCCGTTTCTAACAATGTGCTATAGGTTTATATCACTATTTCAGTTTATCCTTACCATAGCTACTATCCCCACACTACAGGAGAGATTGAGAGCCAGAGATCTTTACTAACCATTTATGGTGCCCATCAGTGGTAGAAAACAAATTGAACTCATCAGTCGAACCAAATCATAAGCTCTCTGTGATACTCCTTTTCCGACTCCAAAATCCTTAACAAATTCAAGGACCTATTTTTGTGATCAAGGTTGCCATCACTCAAAAGTAATTCAAGGATTTATTTTTGGGACCAGTGTTGACCTCACTGAAAAGTAATGATGAAAGTAACATTCCTATAGAAATTAAAAAGCCTTTATTCTGAGCAAGGATTTACTAAAAGCTCCTAATTTAAAAATTTTTAATTTTATTTTAAGTTCTGGGGCACATGTACGTGTTTGTTACATAGGTCAACGTGTGCCATAGTGGTTTAAAACCTCCGAAATTTTCAAATACAAACAGATTCTGTATCCCTGACTTCTAATAATATATGATTATTGTTAGATTAATATATTCTAACACCAGCCTGGGTGACAGAGCAAGACCATGTCTCAAAAATAAAATGAAATAAAAAGTAAATAAAAGTAGATATAGATATATACCTGCATACATATGGAACACTGCAAAATATATTCAGCATTATGAAATAGAAAAATATTTCAGGTCTTTACGAGTAATTTAATTATAAATAAATAAATTATAAAAACTTTATAAATTATAAAAATTCTATAATTTTATAAATTATAAAAATCACTTGCAAAAACTTCTATAAAATATTTGATTTTTAAAGACCACCAAATAGACAATTTTGTATTTCACTAAATATATTAAACTCGATTACTCTATTATAAAAATGAAGCATATTTGGATTACACCTTCTTGAAGGTGTAATAACTATGAAGTTATATTACTATTTCATTATTTCCTTGCTTTGGAGAAGAGATAATACCAGGAATTTGTTTGAAGAATACTTGCTAAATATCCGAATCCTTAACTGAAAGGATACTACATTTGTACTGATTACAAATATTTTTTGAAAAAAAATTCTAGAAAATTATAGAACTGCTTATACACAATACATTTTGAGCTTTATTTAATGTCCTAATACATATTTAACGTGGTACATAGGTTTTCTAATCTTCACCCTGGTAAAACTCAAAACCAAATTTAATATTTAGCTGTAATTATAATCCTTGCTGTGCTTCTTTATGTTACTCTTTGCTAAACTCAGAACAACATACTTTATACTGTATTAATTGCCTAGTTGAGCTCTCTCTATGTCTAAGATTGAACTCAGGATCTTCTCTTTCAAATCTGGTCTTCCTCCAATGTTCTCTGCTTTCGTACATGAAACTACTCTCTACACCTCTTGACGTCATTTTTGACACCTCGTTGTTCTTCATGCTCAGTCACAGAGCTTGCCAATTTAACCTCTTAAATATTGTTCGTTTCTTTTCACTTCTTTTCTTTCAAGAACTATCACCTCTTGACTGCTCTGTACCTGTCATACAGGGTATTTTTTATGCCACCTTTTGTCATCTTCAATTTACTTTCCATACAGAAGACACTTACTGAAGAATCAAAGACAAAATATGATCAGGGCACGGAAGTCATGTCTGTAATCCTGTACTTTGGAAGGCCGAGGGAAAATCCCTTGAGCCCAGGAGTTCAAGACCAGCCTGGGCAGCATAGGGAGACCCTCATTCCTACATATAATAATAATAATAATAATTAATAAATTGGACAGATATGGTGGTGCATGCCTTTGGTGCCAGCTATTGGTAAGTCTGAGCTGGGAGGATCTCTTGTGTTTGGGCGTCAAGGCTGCAGTGAGCTGTGATCACATCACTGAACTCTAGCCTGGGTGACAGAGTGAGACCCTCTCTCAAAAATAAAATAAATAAGACTATGTCATGCCCTTAGTTAGAATTATTAAAGGATTTCTTAATTTTAGAATATACCCAAATTAATATGTTCCCTGAGCTCGCAAAAATTTGGTGCCATCCTGTCATTACCGTCTGTTTTTGGTCATTCTCCACTTCACTGCCCATACTCTATTTACCCTGGCTTTATTTTGCATTTTCATAGATACCTTGTTTATTTTTTCTCAGAGCTTTTGCAAAACCACTACTACCCATCTAAAATATCATCTAACCCCTCACCCGCCTTTTACTAGCAAACTCCTGTTCAGCTTTCAAAATTCCACAATTGCCTAAAAACAATTCTGTTCTCTTTACCAAATCATTTCTGCATGACATTTTGCTCCAAAGGAAAGTTGATGAGTCATTATGTTTAGAGAGTTTCTAGAAAGAAATAAGCAGCAGTGATACCTCTGCCTCACACTGAAGGTTGTGAAGAATTAATGAGTAATAAGGCTGGGAGCAGGGGCTCATACCTGTATTCTCAGCACTTTGCAAGATTGCTTGAGGCCAGGAGTTCTGGATGAGCCAGGTCAACATAGACCCTGACTCTACAAAATGAAAAAGAAAACAACGAAAAACTAGCCTGGCATGATGGTGTGTGCCTGCAGTCCTAGCTACTTGGGAGGCTGAGGTGGGAGGATTGCTTGATTGCTTGAGCCTGGAAGTCCTAGGCTGCAGTGAGCAACAACGGGGCAAGACTCTGCCACTTTATTCAAGAAAGAAAAGGACTTAATCAGCAATAATTTTATGTAAAAAAATAAGCTAGTATGGGTAACAAGAAAAGATTGTTCTTGGAACATTCTGAGGTAAAGACAAAGGTGGATAATAGTCCAGGAATATTTTCTTCCAGATGAATGAGACAACACATTTTTAAAGAGAGTGGAAGAATTCAGCGCAGTAAATGTAGGTATGTGTGGCCTTACACATAAAAGAAAATATTCAAAAATAAGTGTCCAATTTAATGAATAATAAATGCATAGAAATTTGGACATTAAAGCCAGATAGGTAATAGTTGAAGATGACTAATCTAGTTCTGGAATGGCAGAAAAATTAATTTTGTGAAACTTAGTGTATCTTGCATGAACCAGTTGTTCTAAAACTTCTGAATATGATAACTTTTGAATCTTGCAAAAGCAAGAATGAAATTGAGTAGCAACTACCATACCAACCATAGAGATATGTTCTCATTTTTTGCCACCCAATGAGAAATATTTCACTTCATTGTTTATTTATGTTTATGCCAGCGTCATGCCAAACTAATCCAGTGTTCTTCTAGCATTTGAGAGATTTTAATATAAAGGCACTCTTGAACATGAGTCCAGATTTTCAGCTCATTTCCATTTCAAATCTATCTCTTCTTTCTCTTTTTGTATATCATGTGCCGATTTTTCTCATACAGTTCATTCCAATGTACTTGCCCTTTTGTGTAATTTGTATATGCACTAAATCCCAAATGCTCTTTATCATCTTCCAAAAGAAGAACTAATATTATAAGATTATATTTAGGAAAGTGGATAAAATAAAATGGGAATTGTTCTGGTCAGTATCATATTAAGTACTGGGAATCAAATAAAGGGATATTTGAGTTGAGTCTTAAATGAATATTAGGATTAAGAAGAAGTTTGCCATGCGACTAAGGGTAGAAACGGTACTGCAGAGATATAGTCAGGTGCCATGTTGTGAAGAGTTTTCTGAGCTATATCAGGAAATTCAAACTTTACATTGCAACAGATAATGAATCATCAAGGAAATTAAATGTAAAGTCATATGAACCGATGTGAATTTTATATGGCCAATTTTAAAAGTGTAGTGGAGGAGGATATTAGAGGGGGAAGGCAATGGAGTCAGGAGACCGATTAGTAAACTGTTGTCTTTACTTGGATTCAAGATGATAAAGGCATTTCTAGTGAAGAAGCTGAAATTGAATGAAGACATATTTATAACATTGAATTGATTAAACCTTGTGACTAGATGTGAAAGATTCAAATACAACAGAAGTTAGGTAGTCCTAAATTTTCTACCTGAAACAACTATATTTAAGGAAAAAACTTAAAATCAAGAATGGATACTAAATTTAAAAATACAAAATCTGTAAATATTGACATCTTGTTTTATTTCCTGAACATTCCATTCAAATTCTGCCGTAGTGACATCTCTCGAGTATTCTCTGTAGTTACACCTTTTCTGCTTCCTGCCTGGAGATTCCTTCTCTTTACATCCTCCCTGGTTAATCATCAGTGCTTGATACATTAAGGAAGAAATGAACACATGCTACCAAATTTGGTTCAGCAGTTAAAAAACGTAGCACAGGGCTATTTCAATTTATCTTCTCATTTCAAATCCTAGTTAAAACAATTCCTTATGTAAGTGTTTGTATTCATATGCATACCACCACTAAGGCACATCATATCACATGACTTGTGAATTTTAATTCTTATTGCATGACTTTTAGAGAATGTTTATGTTTATGCCAGTGTCGTGATAAATTAATATAGTGTTCCTCTAGCTTTAGGGAGACTTTTAGGTAAATGTACTCTTGAACATTATACCAGATTATCAATTCATTTCTAATTTAAACCTCTCTTTCTTTTTGTATATTACGTGCTCATTTTTCTCATGCAGCTTATTCGAAATATATTAGCCATTTTTATGTAATTCATATAGGCACTAAGATCTATCTCTTCTATAATTTGATATTTTCTACTGTAATTGAGAATTTTTAAAAAAGAATTTGGCTTTAAAATGGAAATAATTTGATTAAACAAGCTAATAAAATTACATGAGGTCTGAGTTTTGCAGAAACAGTTAAAAAGAGCTAACTCCTTTTAGAGAAGAATACTTTAAGCCACAGTCAAGTTATTGGCTAAAGGCAATTTGGAGTGAAAAAAGGAAAAGAAATGTTTTAAGGACACTGAAGCGAATCACAACTGAAAGCTTTTTGTAGGTGATAGTGACAGAAAATAAATAAGTGTGCAGTAGAAATATAATGACTCTGCTTAGGAAGAGTCTAAATTAGGTAGAAAAAGAAAGAGGCACAACCACAATGGAAGGACAGCTGCAAACAAGAGATCCAGTGACCTGTAAGAGGACTGGTGGAATAGTTTATTTCTAACAGCAGACAAAATTGGGTAGGCCAATAACCTGACTAACAGCATACCATGCAAAGGATGCAAAGTATCATTTTCTAATAGAAAGAATAAGTACATAAGCCATACTTTGACTAGTGCACTCTGAAGTACAATAATGCATTCTGTTTGAAAATGTATTTCCATAGGTTACATATAGTTTGACATGGTACCATGAAGACATGCTGTTGTAAACTGATCTATTGTTTGGTGGCTGATAGAGTGAAAAAGCAATATGACTTCAGAAAAGAGGTTACTCTAGGGGTCTTATTAGAGGATATAAAGGCTTAGGAAGGTAACACAGGACTAGAGAAAGATGGATTTGTACTGAGCTGCAGTAGCATTCATGAACATGACTGAAAATCTCAACAAACATTGTGCACTTTACCTGCTGAGTTAAATGTTAATAAAAACTTCAAAGTTTATGACTTTTATAGTGCTTTTTAAATTAATATTAATAAAATTTCAGTATTCTTTAGTTTGTTAATTGACGTGTTTTGATTAAAGATATACCCATTTAAATAAGTGGGATGATTCTTTACTGACAAAGTGATTACCAAATTGTGGATTAGGACAAAAATATTTTTGAAAAAAAAGTCATAGATTTCCCTAATGAAGAGCATAACAATCATAGTTTATACCAAACACAAATGTGTTGGTAAGCGACTAAAAACTGGTTTTCTGAAGGGTAGCGAGGGCTCTAATTAGTAGCACTACCCAATTTCCATGGTTTAAAATCACCCACATGGCTTATCTCAAGCTAACAAATTGACCTTACTGAAGACAGAGTTGAGAGGTTATGCACACAATGGACTCTCCTGAGTTTGGTAGAAACCATCCCTTTTATCTACTACAAAATTTAGATTAAAAGCATCATTTCAAGAATGATGTCATGTCATAATTTCTTCTTTTTTTTCTTTTTTTGAGATAGTGTCTCACTCTGTTACCCAAGCTTGAGTGACATGATCTCAGCTCACTGCTATCCCTACCTCCCAGGTGCAAGCTATCCTTCTGCCTCAGCCTCCCAAGTAGCTGGGGTTACAAGCATTCGCCACCATGCCCAGCTATTTTTTATATTTTTAGTAGAGATGGGGTTTCACCATGTTGGCCAGGCTTGTCTTGAACTCCTGACCTCAAGTGATCCAACTGCCTCGGCCTCCCAAAGTGTTGGGATTATAGGCATGAACCACATACCCGGCTCATATCATAATTTCTTTGGAAAGCCTTACAAAAAATACAAAATTTAGAATCCGAATAATATTATTGAAAATATGGATCATGAGTAATGTTCTTGATTTGTATGGCGTCTCAATTTACTTATTTCTAAAATGGAATACTGTAAAAACTGTGTGAGATAATGCATGGGACAGTATCTATAAATAATATTTCACCATTTCTAATGTGTTTTGTTATAATAATTATTTCTATTGACAAATAAGTGAAAATTGACAATATGTGGTAACTGAATGGTAGAATATTAGAATTACAGTTTTTTGGAATAAGTCATCAATAAAATCTGTAAGGTGAATTATCTTGATGGCATATGACCAGTTTGTATTTGGACCAAAATTAAGGTATCCTAGATCCTATCTAATTTATTTTTTTTCTGTATCATTCTCTTGTATTACCTACTAATAGAAAAATGATAGTTACATCAACCAGATACACACAGCTTCTCATAAAGCGATAAGTGGAGCTCTAGTAAAGATTAGGAATATGCTTTGCCACAAAATTATTTTTCTATTGAAAATAAAATCAAAAGCATAATACACAATTTTAAAAATTGAATTAATAGAAAATAAGCAACTTGCTTAAAGTAATATGTACAGGTAATTAGCAAAATGCATCACACTACAATTATGTATAATTTGAAAATGTGTAGTCATGGGCTTTAGGACAGTTATGAATTTTCTTTATTAAAATGCTGATTTTTAAAAAAATAGCCATTTGAGGAGTCATTTTAAGAATAACGTGGAAGATTTCTGGGCCAGTACAAATTTTCTTCATAGCTTATTAGCAATAATAATTAACTTTTTTCAGTACACATATACCTTATACAGGTATACATTCAGAAATGAACGTATTTTCCTTTGCGCATATAACTAAAATGAATAAAAGTACAACTGAAAGGAAATAAAGTGGGAAAAATAGTGAAAACATTGGTTGAGGGCTTCCATTTCATGCATACATGTTGATATATGTAACAGTCTCTTCTCATACTGCTATAAAGAAATACCTGAAACTGGGTAACCTGTAAGAAAAGAGTCTTATTTGGCTCACGGTACTGCAGGTTGCACAAAAAGCATAATGATGACTTCTGAGGAGGACTCAGGAAACTTACAAATATGGCAGAAGGAGATGGGGAAGCAAGCATGTCTACATGGCCTGGGCACAAGAAAGAGAGTGGGAGTTGGTGCCATACGCGCGCACACACACACACACACACACACACATATATGTATATAAAATTGCACTTTAGGTTCTGGGGCACATGTGCAGAACATGCAGGATTGTTGCATAGGTACATACATGGCAATGTGCTTTGCTACCTCCATCCACCCATCACCTATATATGGCATTTTCCCCCATGTTATCCCTCCCCAACTCCCCACCCCCTCCTGTCCCTCCCTTAGTCCCCATCAACAGACCTCAGTGTGTGATGTTCTCCTCCCTGTGTCCATGTGTTCTCATTGTTCAACACCCACCTATGTGTCAGTTTGCTGAGAATGATGGTTTCCAGGTTCAACCATATGCCTACAAAGGACATGAACTCATCATTTTTTATGGCTGCATAGTATTCCATGGTGGATATGTGCCACATTTTCCCTGTCCAGTATATCATTGATGGGCATTTGGTTTGGTTCCAAGTCTGTGCTATTGTAAACAGTGCTACAATGAACATACATGTGCATGTGTCCTTATACTAGAATGATTTATAATCCTTTGGATATAAACCCAGTAATGGGATTTCTGGGTCAAATGGAATTTCTATTTCTAGGTCCTTGAGGAATCGCCACACTGTCTTCCACAATGGTTGAACTAATTTACACTCCCACCAACAGTGTAAAAGTGTTCCTATTTCTCCACATCCTCTCCAGCATCTGTTGCCTCCAGATTTTTTAATGATTGCCATTGTAACTGGTGTGAGATGGTATCTTAATATGGTTTTGATTTGCATTTCTCTAATGACCAGTGATGATGGGCATTTTTTCATATGTTTGTTGGCCTCATATATGCCACACACTTTTAAACAATAAGATCTTTTTTCTCACTCTTAGGCGGGTGTTGAACAATGAGAATGCAGGGACAGAAGGAGGGGAGCATCACACACTGGGGTCTGTTGGGAGGGAATAAGGGAGGGACCGCGGTGGGTAGGGAGGTTGGGGAGTGATAACTGGGGTAGAAATGCCAAATATAGGTGACGGGGGGGATGGGGGCAGTAAACCACATTGCCATGTATGTGCAACAATCCTGCATGTTTTGCACATGTAATCCAAAACCTTCTTTAGATTCTGGGTTACATGTGCAAAACCTATGTGTGTGTGTGTGTGTGTATATGGAGAGAGAAAGAAAGAGAGAGAGAGGAAGAGAGATCTTATGATCACTCATTCATTATCACAAGAGCAGCACAGAGGGGGATATCCACCCCCATGATTTAATCACCTTCCACCAAGCCCTGCCTCCAGCATTGGGGATTACAATTTGATATGAGATTTGGGCAGGGACACAGATGCAAACCATATAAGTATAGAAACACAATTATGTGTCTCATAGCTTCAAGTGCTAGCTAGGAAACTACCTAGTTATTTTGATAAATTAATTTATTTGTGACATTAATGTATGATCATAGGTGATCAAATACTGTTCTTTTTTTAAAAATATATACTTTAAGTTCTGGGGTACATGTGTAAATCATACAGGTTTGTTAATAGGTATACCTGTGCCATGGTGGTGCTTTGCTGCATCCATCACCCCATCATCTACATTTGATATTTCTCCTAATGCCATCCCTCCCCAATCATCCCACCCCCTGATATTCCTCCCCTAGCTACCAGCCCCCAGGCCCTGATGTGTGATATTTCTCTCCCTGTATTTGTGTGTTCTCATTGTTCAACACCCACTTATGAGTGAGAACATGAGGTGTTTAGTTTTCTGTTCTTGTATCAGTTTGCTGAGAATGATAGTTTCCAGTTTCAACCATATCCCTGCCAAGGACATGAATTCATCCTTTTTTATGGCTGCATAAACATTGTTCTTTATATCCCTTCTGTTTATAATTCCTCAGTTAATTAGCAAAATGGTCTTGAACAAAACCAAGGACTCCAAAAAGGGACAATAATAAGCAAGACTAGCCTGCAGCAATTTATGTAAATCTTTCCTAAGGAAGAAAAAATAATTGAGAGAAATAACACTTTAGAAACATGTAGTGTGGCCTTTAAATGGTCACAGCAACTATGTAATTTTGACAAGCACAGTAAAATGTTTATTATCAGTGGAACTGGAGTTTGGGGGTAGAACTACCAATTTCATTTTAGGTTTTCTTTCCTCTCTGTCTCTCTTTCAACCTATACAAGTTGAAATTTTTTTAAATATTTATTTTATTTATCTAACTAAATGATTAGTGTTTAATGCCCCAGTTTCAGGTTTTTTTTTCTGCTAGCTAAGCAATCCAGGGACAACTTTCAATTTACAATCTTATCATGAAATTTTTTAAGCTGATTATTCTAATAAGCACTTTACCAGTTCCCCCAAGGATTTTTGCAACCACCTCAAGCTTGTTACATTTTCCATTTAAACTTTACTTATTACCTGACCTATTGCGTAAATTTCTGAAACTTCCCTCTTCCTGCCTGTGTGTTATGGGGGAATGGGTGGAGTGAAAATGTTATTTCTCCTTTGAGCATACAGTATCTACTTTACATATGAGCAACTTTTGACTTTCAGCTGAAATTCTTACTATTAGCCTGGAAAATTATGGTAAATCATTCCTAATATTTTTAGTTTAAAAATATATATATTGTACAAAACTGAAAGAAACTTTTAAAGTGCAAATGCCTCCGTCATGTGACCAGGCAGTTTGGTATGAAAAATAATTCCAAAGAAGCTCATTCTACACCACTGAGACTTTGGTATACAAAGTTTTGCCTCCACTATAGTCCTTGTATTTATCCGTATAAATGTACATAATTATCAGCAGAATTATAAACTAAAGTCTTTTTATTGACTTTCAAAAACTTATCTCAATTTGCTTACACTTTGAATCTTCAGAAAATACAGAAAGACACATTTGGCTCTAAATACTTAATAAGCATTTACCTATAAATTCTAGTACTATAGTTCTCAAAATTAGTGTATGTAAGAATTACCAGAGTTGGTTTAGGTATACTTCCAGGGTCCCCCACTCAGGAATTCTTATCAAAGAAGTCTAAGTGGGCCTAGTAATTTGCATTTTTATTTTTAATATACACTCAAAGTGATTCTAATGAAAGTAGGAATAGGGCCAACTTTTGCCAAAAAAAAAAAAAAAAAAAAAAAAAAAATCCAGCCAAGAAATAGTAAGTTCAATGAGAAAAGGATCTAAGTAAACAGTTGAACAGTTGCCCTAATGTTCTCTTTTCTCTACAAATGAAATGACAAGATAAAATAGTTGATAAAAACAACTCTTTTATATGGATTCTTCAGGTACTTTTCCTCTGGATTGCATGTGAAATTAAGAGTAGTATACTTGAAAAGAAATTTAAATGCACTTTACTAGATTTTCCTAACATCGCACGTTTTATAGCACAAGTTCATGAGAGCTATTAATTGCATTTGTGAATGCAAACTATGCACTTCAAACAAAATTTTTGCCTCATGCATTGATTTTAAAGTTATGATTTGTATACAAATAAGGGATTTAAGGCTCATCTGCAGTAAGATCAAAGCTTGTAAGGGAGAGTTGTGTTGTCAGCATCATACATAAATATATTATACTTTCTCTTAGGGATAAAGCAACAAGAATATTTAATTGTTGCAAATTTGTGGGGGGAGCAGTGTATAATATATTATTTATTGTGACATTTCATGCCAGATTAAGCAACATCATAGTAATGCCAATGCCATTTAGAAGTTAAGGAATTATAATAAAACTCCCCAGAAGACAGATAGTCATCAAAAATATTGATGTTTTATACCAGAACATTTCTTTGTTAAAAATTTAAACTTTCCTATATTTTTTTCCATTAAACATCTAGATGAACCATATACTACAAAATAAAATTGTATTCTTTTGTAATGTAAATTAAGCCCTGATGTTTAAAAGACATTAAGAAAAGTAAATAACCCTACAAACCTTCTTTCCAGAGTTTTCGTTATTAGAGGGAGTTAGTCTATTTCCAGTAAGGACTGATATATTTTAAAATATCTTAATTATCTGATCATTCTTATCCTTTTGATGATGGTCTTTCACACAAAGATGATTAAAGATAATTATATTTTTTACTCAACAACAATATTTCCTACTTAAAAGTTTAGATACTGTTCGTGGCAGTAGACCAGAGATGCATTGAAATAAAATATAATATGCTTACATTTTAAAGAGATATTAGAAAATATAAAAAATTTACATATCATGATTTATACAACAGAAAAGGGGCTTTGAACTATCCCCTTGAATTTTAGAAGTGATCTTAAATTGCCACTTAGGTTGAGGGATCTGCTTTGTCCCTAATGCCCGACTCCAAAGAAGCAGTGAGAACAAAGAAGCCAGCATGCTGTTTACAGCAACCAACATAAATTGTGTTGGGAAAACAGACAAGCCTAGAATACGGAAAAAAGTTTCATAAAAATATGCCTGCAGAAATTTATTTCTTCTAATACAATAACATGTATCACATTATAAATATATATGCATACATATATTGTGAAATATTTAAATTTGGGAGAGGTATATGGTTCTTAAAACAATCAATTAACAATTCTGGAGCTAAATAATTGTATCCGGAAAACGTCCTATATCTCCATCTCATTATCTTGTTTATGCTGTGTGAATCTTAATGAAAATAGTAAAAAAAAAAATATGTTTAATCTTTATTTTTGACTGTCTCAGCTTTACTTTTCAATTGTGCTTTATTCAAATAAAGTCTCCGATTATGAAAATCTGTGATATGCATGTCAAGTTTGAGATTCAGCATGAGATGATTATATCCTAATATAGAGATAAAATTTTGTAGCTAATTGAAGAGCTTATAAAAAACTTTATAAAATATAGTAAGGATTAAAAAAACAGAAAAACATTGGGTTTAAAATTTTAAAGTAATAAGAAGTTACATTTTGTATCCATGTATTTCTTTCCAGCTATTTCTTATTCCATAGACTATTTATACAAAATCAACAAAATATTTAGATGAAATCAGAGTGAATCCTGTTTGCAAATCCTGCAGTTTGTTTCATACTTGTTCATTTATCCTCCAGATTCTACGCTACTGCTATTCCCACCATCTGAAATGCACCCTGCACACAATTCACTCTAATTTAAACCTGGATCAAGGTCCATCATCAGTATATCAGCTCTTCTTTGGGCTTTTCACTTAGTCTATACTATAAAAGATGTCACCAAACTGCGTTAAGAAAGTCACGAGACCTAATCAAATATAGGCAAAATAAAATGTTTAAAAGAGGTGGGGATTCTATTATTAGCTTTCGATTAGTTAGCCATGCAACTTGTAACCATCTATCATATATCTGTTTATTTATTTTTAAACTAACGGTTACTGGAAGCTACGAAGCAGGTGCTATGTATAGCAAGAAAGATAACCTGCCAATTATCTTCAAAAAACATTTAAGAGTATAAAGACCTCATATAGGTTCTTCAATCAAAAGTCAGAGAAGTTGAACTAGATTATTTCTGAACCCTTTTAAACTCCAATATTCTATAAGTTCAGGGGCAGACCCCGTTCTGGTTTAGAGCAGTGCTTATAAATTTTAATTTGTCAAGAATTACCTAGGGATTTTGTTAAAATGAAAGTTCATATTTACAAGGTCTATGATGGACCTGACATGCTGAAATTTTTACAAGCTTCTAGGAGTATAAGTATCAATATTTCTGCTTCCTTAAACATAGTTTGAGAAGCACGGCACTGGAACCAACACCATACCACACTGTCATATATTTTCAAATAATAAATACAATTTTTGCTAGAAATGCTATTTTATTTTCCACAAAATATAAACCTTGAACATCTCTTATGCCTTTCCTTAATAAATTTTAAACTGTCTTTATCAGTATAATGTACATTAAAATTATGCCAGGCCAGGAAATATTTAGTGCCGTGAAGCTATTCTGTACAATAAGTAATGGTAGATGTATGTCATTATACATTTGTCAAAATCCATAGAATTCACCAGACAAAAAGTGAACCCCAATATAAACTATGAATTTTAGTTAATAATAATGTATCAATATTAGTTCATCAAAATTAACTATATCACTGTAATGTAAGATATTAATAGGAAAAATTGGGTGAGGCTAAAGGATAATATGAGAATTCTACTTTTGGCTCAATTTTTCTATAAACCTAAAGCTCCTCACAAAATAAAGCCTGTTAATTTAAAAAAAAAAAAAAAAAAAAGACAGGCAATGTTGCTTAAGTTTCTTATGGCAAATGTTCCAAGGTCTGTTATAGCTGAGGGTTTCATCCAGCAATTAATGAATGTAATAACTTTTTATGGTTCTCTTAGTGACATTATATTTTTAGGTGTATCCTGCTAAGTCACATTTTATTTTAAAAAAATAACTTGCTAAAATCTCCAAAAGTTGAATAATTGTTGTTTCAATTGAAACATTTATAAATAGAGTAACAAAATAAATCAACTCTGATTTTACATTTAAACTTCACTCTCCCTTCCTTAAAGTTAATATTTGCAGTGGGAGCTGGGCATTATGAAGTGGTCCCACAAAGTAGTTTCTTTTCCAATAATTTAGAATTGAAGATAGCATTTAATTATAGCAGTTAAATGTAGTTTCTCCAACTATACTTTCTCTCAATATTATAGCTATATTTGACCTACTTTTCTAATTTTGAAAGCTTATTGGCTCACTTTGAGAGAAAAAGAAAAATGAGAAGTTTTAGGAACAGGAAGTTTAAAGAGAGTCCAGAGAAGCACACTCAGCAATTTTGTGGACTGCTGGTTTAAAGTGCCCTAATTTCTTAGCACTCTTATTTCCACATCGTCCAGACTGGTCTCACTCATGTAAACAACCACTCATTGCCTAACACTGACCATGTTCTGTGAATAAAACATAGGAGTTAGTGAACCACTAGTCAGTGAACCACTACTATGGGCTGCTATTCTTGGGTTACACGCATTCTACAATACCATGTTTTGGAGACCACTTTTTGTTTTGCATATTAGAAGCTAACATAAAAGAAGCTTAAGCTAGATAGAATAAAGAGACCCATTTTTATCTTCTCCCTATGCCTAAACTTTTCTATAATATTAGGAGAGTTGTCACCTAGAATTTTTTCCTTATTTTGCATATGTATTGCATAGCTGCAAAGAAATGTCATGGGCCTCATTATAGAAATATGACTGCTATAACTACAACTACTATGAATAAATTTTCCTTATTATCATTAAGGTTGATATCTACTAAATCAATGGTTTTGAACCTTTAGTGTGCTTCAGAATCACCTGGAGAATTTTTTCAAAGCCATATTTCTGATATTCTGCATCTATGGGCATTCTGATTCTGTACGTCAGGGGCAGAGTTTATGAATTTGTATTTCTGACTAGATTGTAGGAGATGTACTAGTGTTTTTCGCCTTCAGACCACAGTTTGAAAAAGCATATATTAAACCAAATAGTTGATAACAAACTCCACCAAAGCTTCAAAGGATAAAAAGGCTTCAGATTAGGGAGAGGGTCCAGCTTAGGCCAATGTTTCAGTTAGAATCAAGTATTTTTCCTGGAATCTTTTTACAAGAAAGCAGTGAAGGGGAGGAAAACTGCTTGACATTCAACATGTTTGCACTGAAACTCAATTTTCTCTCAAACTTTTGCTGCACTAAAATTACAAATAACCCCTAGTGCACACTCTTTTGACTCTATAGATGCATCTACTTACCTATCTGTAAGGTGGATAGTATTTTCTGAGATAAATGTCACAGTCATTAATCTCTAAAATAGATGTTATATTTAGTTCTACCTTTCATCTTAGAAAAGAATGTATGAGAAAGTGAAAAATGGGACATAGGTAACTGACTGTAGTTTCCACAGAGAACATGTGGTGAAATGATGATGAAATTTGTAGAATTTCTATTTGTATGTCCCATGGGGGAAAAATAATTTATAGCCCAAACTACTTCTCTGGAGCAAAATACATAATATGTTCCATGCCAAAAACAGGGCATATTTTTTCTTCTTCTGGGTTTTCCATGTGAAATTGTAATGAATATACTCGAACCAAGACAAAGTATTAAAAATGTAAAATAGAAAATCTTTATGCCTTGATAAAGAGGGTCATAAAACGTTTCTGTTACATTAATATTAATCACGTTATTGAGTGTATAAACAAAGCGTAAAAGATAATATTAAAGATATCGTTGAAAATAAGGACTATTCTGAATGGGACAAATAAAACTTTTTCAATTTGTAAGAGCTGATGTTCGTTGTACCTATGTTATCTTATAAAATAAGTGTTGTATTTGTGTTTCAACTTTTTAAGACAAGGTAAAAATTGAGCGGGAATTCTGTGAACCACTGACCACCTAACAGCTTTGGTTTCACAGAAATTCACTTGCCATAGCATTAGGGTAGATGCATAGTTTTTATTCTTATTGAAATAGCAGAAAATCAGAATTAATATACTCTTCACCCAAAGCACAGTGTGAATGCCTATTAATATTTCAGTCTTAGTGATTAAAGGAATTTTTGAACTGAGGTGAAGATGAGATGCTATGAAATGATTTTGAGAAAAGGAGTATGCATCATTGAAGAATTTTAGGCTCCAAGACAGGCAGAGTCAGGGAATGTTAGTGAATTTTACCTCACGGAGGTCTGCTTGCTTTCAGTGCATTCTTTGTTATCATATACTCGAAATTTGTATTTGTTCCTGTTGTTAAAATTGGAGCAGTTAGTGTTGAAAATGATCATCATTTGTTGCTTGTTGCTTTAATATATTTCTTTATACCAGTGTTTCTGTTTTTAAGAGTGTAGGCAATATTTAGGAATGAATTTAAATTATGGTTGTCATCTCTTCAAATTAATTATTTAAACTGTAGAAATTAATTCATGCAGAAGAATCAGTTTTCAAAGCCAAAGAAGGATAGGAAACATTTATTCTCTTATGTTTCATCTCAAGTTGAATATTGATTACTAAAAATTATTCTTTTGTGGCAAGTTTGCCACATGTCCTACAAATGTGTGTGCAAACTGATTACCTACACCTGATGGTCCTGCATCTTTTCCTTTTAATCTCTGCTTCAGAACTTTTACAATTCAGCACATTA
This sequence comes from Sapajus apella, assembly GCF_009761245.1. Lineage (NCBI taxonomy): Eukaryota > Metazoa > Chordata > Mammalia > Primates > Cebidae > Sapajus > Sapajus apella. The sequence goes on from NW_022436948.1 coordinate 38,030,853, forward strand.
TTTTTGCTTTGCTGATATGTACAGTGCTGTGTTTTGCTTCATTTACCATATTTACTCACATATTGTTCATTATTGAGTAATTGGCATCTGTAGACTTTTGTATAGGTTAATTTGAATCGAGCAGCTTACAAAGCAAGAAAGAAAAGGGCAGCAATTTTACAAGTAAATACAGCATTCAATTCCCTTTCTGTTTAACCAGTATGGTGGCACTAAGTATCAAAATGTGACATTTTCTGTTGCTATTGTTTCATAGAAAAAAGGGGAAAGAGAAATCTAGAAAGTTTGTTTGTACCTTACTTGTCACTGATAACTTCAATTTTTATCTTCCTTGTTCTTTCTTGAAGGGATTGACATTGGAGTTCAATGCAGGTTTTGGTGTGAACATATATATTTTGTTTCCACATTTCAATTGAAGGGATTATTTAATTATGTATTATGATCTGCATATGTAAAAGATTTAGTTTGTGTATATAAATATACATGAACCACATTTGGATTGTAATAACAGTTATTAATATTTTTAAAGTTTTTATTTGCTAAAATGTCCAAAAAATCATTATTATCCTTGAAAGCAAGAAACAGGTTTAATTACTCATGGATAAAATAATGCATCGGTCTTTTAAAATACTTCCTTATTATAGCTGCTTTTAACCCTTATTTATTGAAGGGTTTAATGTGTTGAACTTTAATGCAACTGTTCATATATAAAAATGTTTGGATATATGTATATATTTTAGAGATCATGTTGAAATGGGAGGCTTTCCTCACTCCCTTGTGGGATGTGTGACTAGGGTGTGGCTCATTTATTCGGCTGGACTCAAACACCTTATGAGAGAGGGAGTACACAGGTGAGCAGGTACAGGAGCTGGGGCGAGTGCTTTGGAGCTCCAGCCCCATGGCAGTGTACGGGAGTGTTAGAATGTTCTTTTAGCCTGGCCATCTGGGGACAACTTAAGTGTTACACAGCTCAAGGAGAGTTAGCGTGACAGCCTTTTTGGGTTCCTGCATCCAGTGCATCCTGAATTCTTGTCCTGCATCCAGGAAAAATCAGGTCACATGGACTTGAAGAATGGTGAATGTCAGGATTGTATTGAGTGATGGAAGTGGCTTTCACTAGGGTGGGGAACTGGAGAGGGGATGGAGTGGGAAGCTCATCTTTCCCTGGTGTTCGACCATCCTGCAGCAGATCTGTTCTCCATCCACCCCCAGACAAACTCCTCTCGATGTTCAGTAGCTTTCTCTCTTTTCTCCTTCTCTGGTGCCAGACTTTGCTCCTCTGCCACTCTGCTGCTCTTCTTCTCATAGAGCCTGGGGCTTGGGATTTATGTGGGCACATGATAGCAGGGTGCGTGGTGAGCTAATAGACATTATTTGGGCATGAAAACAAGAATGCCTGCTCTTATTTAGGGCTGCAGGGCCAGGTTTGAGGGTGGGTTTCTCACCAGGGACCATGTCCTCCAGCCTCCTGTCCATATCAATGTGACTAATTAATGAATCTTAGCTTATTTCTGTTTGAAAACAAAAGATAGGGAAAAATAATAATCCTGATGGGCCTATGCAGAATAATCTAGATTCCCTTCTGAGGCTATGGACTCAAACTACCCTAAAGCTCGTGGTATTATGAATCTGCTAGCAAAGAATTAGAATGAGATGAGTGGCTATTGAATGTCTGCCTCAATTAGCAACTTCTCTATTTGCAACATCACTATTCTGGTTTCTGTGCTTGCCATTGTCCATAGACCCGTGTGGTCCCTCTAACATCTAAGAGCATGCACATCTCATTGTTGTGCATTCTCTCAGACTTAGTTTTATTTACTGAAGTTTGGATTTTGTTTATGAATCTAATTACACTGTAACCATTTACTTATGTCAACTTAAGAAGACTTGACAGGTCCCAAACAATTACTTTCCGAAAACTTTTACTTTATCTTCGCTATCAGATTCAACTTTTGATTTTCATTTCCGTAAACCTATAGTATCTTCTTGGACCCTCCTTCAACCCCTTTCTCTCCTGTCCTTTGGCATCCAATTCCTGATAAGAGTAAATCTGCTTTGCTACAAATTGGGTTTTTTGAAAAATGAAATGAACTTATCATTATTATTATAGTTAAAGGTATGAAATACTGTCAGTAAAATAACACTAGTGGGGAGATTTTTCTGAGAAATCCATTTTAAGTTTATTTTTGTAGAGAAATTTTCAAATAAATCAGTTTCACACATTTAAAATGTTACTCATCAGAATCTTAAAGTAGTATTAGTAATTTGAAACTGATTTGAGATGAAAATAATATTTATTTTTTATTATGGTTAAAACCATAGAGATGGTAGACTCTAAAAAACTTCTATTTGATAAAGAATATGTATGTATAGCTTACATATAAGCATACATAAGATATAAGATATATATAAGACAAGCATATGTATATAAGAAATATATAGTTATTATTTCTTAATTACAAATAAATATATATTTTTTTTCTCTTTGAGGCTCCCCACCTTCCAACTTCCTGCCTGTATATTAATATGTAAAACTAAGCTTCTTAGTTGGCAAGTATTAAGACAGAGCTGAAATAAAGGGCTTTGGCTCACCTGTAACATATTTCCAGTGTCACCCCAATTGTTGGGTTCTAACTGGCTTCCTGAATGGTTTTTAACACTGTATGTCCACTGTTCAAGAAGAGTTGTTAGAGCCTCCTATGAAATGCAAACAGGAAAATTTGCTAATTACAACAAAAATGTCTTAAATATTTTCAACATGTAATTGCTACTGTTTTCTTTGAGCAAATGTCTTTTTCTCTTTTTTTTTTAATTCAGAAAGTCAAAAAAAAAGAGAAAAAGACATTTGCTCAATGAAAACAGTAACAATTAAAATCTCTTTGATTTCATATGATTTCTAATGTTTAAAAATTATCATTTTTGTGACTAAGTTGGTCCTTACCAGCCTACATATACTGTTTTTATAAACTTTTTGGACACTAAGATATAATTAATTTCATATATATATTTGCTTGTGTATACTAGCCTTAATATAATCATGTTTTGACATAATTTAATAAGATATTGATTCACCTAAGATTGCATTAACATGAACCTCAAGACTCAAGGATAGCACTACCAAAAGTGCTATAATGAAAAATGTAAAAAAATAATTCATCTAAAATTTATCCAAATAAGAGAAATACACGTTTCATTAAGAAATAAATGAAAGAGGTCACAAACATATTCTATTTACTCAAAAGAGTAGTTGGTACATTTCTAATCAGTACCTTTGCCCTTTGCCCCATCTTCTCCATCATGCATGTTTAAACAAATTAATTCTAAATAGGAAGTGATATAGGGTTCACAAGAGAATGTTCAGCTATAAATTATCAGACTTAATGATTCTCTCTTGGGAACAGTAATGGTTAGTCAAAAGAGCTGAAGCCGTAAAATGTTTTTATCTTGTTCACATGAGCTATTTTCAGCTCTTGTTTTCCTTTTATTTGTAGTCGATGCATAGTAATCGTACATATTTGTGGGATTCACAATGATATTTCCATACATGTATACAATGTGTAATGATCGAATAAGAATAACTAACATATCCATCACCTCAAATATGTATTAATTTTGTGTGCCGCAAACATTCAAAATCTTATCTTTTTGAATGTACATAATAAATTATTTTTAACTATATTCCCCCTATGGCGCTATCAAACACTGGAAATTATTTCACATATCTAGCTATAATTATATATTCATTAACCAAACTCTCACTATCCACCCCTCTCAGCCATTTTTGTTTTATATCACCAGGCACAGGCATAATGCAGCAATAAATCTTGATTTCAAACTATCTTTATATATATATATATGTGCATATATACATAGAGAGAGAGAGACAGAGACTGAGTCCTGCTTTTTCACAGGGGTTTGAGTGCAGTGTCATGAACATGGCTCACTGCAGCCTCGATCTCTTAGGCTCAATCAATCCTCCTGCCTCAGCCTCCCGTGAAGCTGAGAACACAGATGTGCACCATCACACACGGCTAATTTTTTGTAGAGAGGATCTTATTTTGTTTCCCTGGTTGATCTCCAACTGCTGGATGAAGAGACTCTACTGCCTCTGCCTCCCAAAGTGCAGGTATTACAGGCATGAGCCACTGAGCCCAGCCATTAGAACATCTTTTTAAAAAATATTGACATATTCATTTACTTTTTTAATTAAAAAATGCTTTTGTAGGTACACTGTAAGTGTTTATATTTATGGGGTACATGAGATGTTTTGATAGAGGCATGCAATAAAAAATGATCACATAATGGAGAATAGGGTATCCATCCCCTCAAGTATTTATTCTTTGTGTCACAAACAATCTTATTACATTCCTTTAGTTATTTTAAAATGTACAAGTCATTATCAACTATGGTCACCCAGTTGTGCTTTCAAATACAGACTGTGTCTTTTAAGAATTTAGGGTAATAAAAATTTCTATATGTTTCTTTAAAGTAGTAATCGGGGAAAAGATCTATGTTCATTACCTGCTTTAACAGGAACACGAACATTGCTCCCCCAAAGAAATATGTTGACATGCTAAAATTATGAAAATGAGAATTTGAGATTATATTTTTAATCCCTGATGACCTTCATGATTTTTTTCCGGAATCATGTCCATAAGTTGTAATAGGTCTTGTCTTTAAAAATTGAAATATTTCACCTCACTCATCAAATTATTTCTAAGAAAAAGGATTGATGAAATGTTTTCTGTATATGACTAATTACTCTAAATTATATTTAATCTACAGAACCCTTGTTAGGAATCATTAACACCAATAAACATTTGTGTTGAAACATTACTCAGTAATATAGTGGAACTAAATAACAAGTTTGTAGCTACCATTATTTGAAGGTAAATGCCAACATTTATGAGGAAACACAACTGACTAAATAGCTGGTCCAACAATTAGTCCAATAATTAAACTGGGTGGAATGTTGTAGCTGAATTTATTTAATGAATTAAAATTGTCTTCCAAGAAGTTAATGTTCACCAACCTCTTGTTCGTAATTTGTTTACTAGATTCTAGATTTTTGAGAGGTTAAGCGTCTAGGATTTAGCTTCTTTTCAGAGTACAAAAGATAACAGCTGGCCCATCAATCCATGTAATAGTCTACAAGTCAACACTAGGTAATAATACCCTTTATGGAAGCAGTCAGTTTGAGTCATCACCTTCTGAATTCATTCTAAAACATGAGGAAATGACACAGCAGGTATTGTTTGTGTTTGAGATCCTTCATTTGTAATGTAACAGCTATATTATCAAATCATCCTGGGAAACTGCTGCTATCTTCCAGCAGTTTATGAAAGTCATAATAGTGCCAGCATTATCACCAACAAATAATCTATTTCATGCAAAAACTTCTGTCATCATTTTGAAGCAGTCTAAATTTCTATGTGTAGACTATTTAAAACACGTTCCTACTAATAGTTGCATTTTACTTTGATTAATTCCAACGTTAAGGGAATAATTATTTTCAGTCCTTATAGATGAAACATGGAAATATTTGTTTTGTACATTGTGCAGCTACAACTTCAGTGGAATTGAAAGATTTGTGATGTATCATTTAAAGCTAAGAAGAGTTGTTCCTAGTTAATTCAGGGGTGGCTTTTGCTTTATTTCAACCATAGCTAGGTACTTAGTCCTCTCTTTATTCTTTTAGTGCTGTTCCATAAATTATTTTTAAGTTGTCTTGTTCAAAATGTACCATAGTTAGTGTGGTGCTGGTTATTTCACTATAAACTGTTGAGTGCTTCCTCACATGAATTATATAATTCATATTGGCCAAAGGTGTGTGTATAATTTATACATAAATTGAAAACATTAAAAGGCACATGGTAAAGTAGTTCATGAAAAATACACATACTTGAACTTAAATAGCCAGTAATAGATAAACTACTTTTTCTTCAAAGGTAAAAATATAAAAATTGAATATGTACTTATATTCCCATAGGGGAATATGTATTATATAAAATGAGTTGAAAGGTATGTATGTGTCAGTCTCCACCCATTATTCATTTCCTCTTGAACTCGTGCATTTTTTTACACTCTTTTATCACTTTAGGTTACTTAGAATATTGATAATATCAGGAATGACTAAGAAAACTTAATCAAGGCATTTACCCTATTTCTCGAGGTGAAAATCATTTTCAGGCCCATTAATAGTAGTTAAATTTTCTGATCAATACTTTAAACAAAGACTTGGAAAAAAATATTCCTTTGGCATAAAATGTTTTGGTTTTAGTTTAATTGACTCTGGTTTGGCAATAACGTATCATCTGAATTTTGAAAAATCTTCATTTGAAAGTTCAGTGAATGTTTCATTCTGCTATGGAGGCAGCAAATAAATAATGATAAGTTCTTGTATATGCTATTAGAAGAATGGGTCTGTGTTCTGACTCTATCATGTTCTAGCTGTGTTCTATTGAAACGGTCAAATAATCTGTACTGGTCAATTTCATCATTTTTATCAGTATCACTTTCATAGTATGCTTATATGATGCAATAATACAATATATGTCAGAAAGCATTTTATGCCTCACATGATGAAATCAATTGCATTCGTACTACTTATGCTATGCAATGCTACATGCTAAAAGAGTAAGGCACAATCATTGCCTCAAAAGGAATAAATATGAGCAATCAACTGGTATAGGGTTTTAATCACATATTGTTAAATACGATATGTATTATTTTTATTTACTATAAACTTAGATGAGTCATGTTAACCTTTCATTTAATGCAAGTTCTTCTTTTTCTATAAAATGAAATGGTTGATTGTATTCGTGGCATGAACTCAGGTTTAAATATTCTTTATTATTTGCTTCATAATAGTTAATACCTACTAATTGGCAAATGAGTAGATATTGCCAAACACTGGGATACTCACTAGAAATAAAAAGATAAATGATAAATTCCCTACATTCCCACAATAAAATGGAGGAGATTGGATATATTACAGAATATATCCAATAGGTTCGTAACCTAGAAGCAGTAGGCTATACTAGACAGAGTAGGTAGGTGTGAGGTAGGCTATGCTATCTAGGTTTATGTAAGGACACTCTAGGATGTTTGCACAACCTCAGAACTGCCTAACGATACATTTTTCAGAATGTATACCTGTTGGGATAAGCAACGCATGACTATAATTTCAAGTGGTTTGGACTGTGCCTAATAAATAAGAGCTAAATTAATATTAGCTGTTTTTACCTCATTGGATAAGTTGCAGAAACCAAATCTCCTACTTTGCAAAATTAGGATAACAACACCTGTCTTTAGGGTTTTCAGGGAAATGTTTCTAAATAACCTACATCACAAGATTGGTGCTCAATTAGTGTAGCTGCATATGTACATGCTGAGAGGAAGAGTCGGATGTGCTAAAAGCACAGTGAAGGGGCAAATTCATGACAGAGTGGTTGACATAAAAAGGACCCTGAGGAGATGGAAGGATTTATTTGGAGTCTAAACAAGGTGAATGGAAAGAAATGTGGTTACTGATGATGATAATTTATCCCTAAGTGCAGGAAGTTAAGTTTGTTTGCTCAGAGTCAGAAGGGGTTGTAGGTGGAAAGTTTGTTACTGAAATTTTGAAAAGGCTATTGAGTGGGGAAAAAGAAAATAGAAGGACTTTTGAGCCAGCTCCAGCTGAGTTTAAACACCATGGTCTTGTGTTTAATTGCGTAACGCTGTTTTTTTGTTTTTTTTCCAGCCATGCTCTTTCTTCAGTCTAAATGAATAAATGAAGAGGTGAGGTTTTATGGAGTAGGCTAGGAGAGGTGGAGTCAGCTCCTAACTTGAAGCAGTATTGACATGTTGATGACATAATGTCTTGAATGGGAATAAAACAATGCCTAAAAGTGGCTTTCCTAAAATTGGGGGAACAAAAGATATTGGAAAGAAACAAAAGAGATTGAAAAAAAACAAAAGAGATTGGAAGACTCTGAATTGGAAGAACATGGATGCTGACAAAGAAGGAGTGAGATACCCAGAAGGACTTGGCCCAATCACTTGTAATTTCAAATATACATTTAGAAGTATCAGTCCATGCTGCCTGTGACATCTTCTAGACACAGCCATGGAAATGGGATGCTAACATCCTCAGTGAGTTGTGTCGAAAGAAATACACAGAGCGCGGTGGCTGACGCCTATAATCCCAGCACTTTGGGAGGCCGAGGCGGGTGGATCACGAGGTCAAGAGATCGAGACCACCCTGGTCAACATGGTGAAACCCCGTCTCTACTAAAAATACAAAAATTAGCTGGGCATGGTGGCGTGTGCCTGTAATCCCAGCTACTCAGGAGGCTGAGGCAGGAGAATTGTTTGAACCCAGGAGGCGGACGTTGCAGTGAGCCGAGATTGCGCCACTGCACTCCAGCCTGGGTAACAAGAGCGAAACTCTGTCTAAAAAAAAAAAGAAAAGAAAGAAAGAAAGAAGGGAGGGAGGGAGGAAGGAAGGAAGGAAGGAAGGAAGGAAGGAAGGAGGGAAGGAAGGAAGGAAGAAATATACAGAGCAAGCAGAAGCCTGAGCAGTGACAGAAGGAGGGAGCCGCCAAATAACTGAGGGGCCTGTCTTTCGGAAAAGGTTCAAGAATTTCTGCAGAAATTACTAGCTTTGAGTACATAAAGAAAATTTGTAAGTGAGTCCCTCCACCCTCAAATTGTGGAAAAGTTTTAAGTGGTTGAATTTTATTGTCATTTCCAATTCTGAAAGGCTATGCTAATCATAATTGCAATTAGAGGTCTTTACTTCATACATTGGAGGAAGAGATGAAAATTATTTTTAATAGCAGTACCAGAAATTTAGTGTACATAAAACATCACCAACAGAGTGTGCTGAACATACAAATTCTAGACTACAGCCCTACAAATACTGGTTCTGGTGCTTTTGAAATGTCTGTAGCATTATACATTTTTTAAAAATCATTTTTCATAGCATTACATGCTTGCAAGGTACATCCTAATTTTGAATTGCATTCTCATAGGTAGTTGATAAGCTCATAAGCAGATATATAAACTAAGTTCTGAAATCTCTATTATCCTAACAGCTTCGTATTTATAGCCAAGGTCATAGTCATCTCATATCATTTAATATTTTTGACACTACCTAAGATGCTCCAACTTTAGTGTTTGCTATTCATTTGAGAAAGAAAAATACAACAATACAAAATTCTAAATACCCACAGTAAAATTTGTGGTATAGTTCATGCTATTTAGTTAGAAGTATGAAGTATTTAAGAATACATACATACATTCAGGATATGCAAATTTAGATCATGGGTTAAAAGAAAAACATACATTTGTTTCTGAGTTCTCTCTTTTTTTCCTTAAGCAGGATTTTAAAGCTAATTAAATATTAAATATAGAATATAACGTTAAAATAACTAGCTATCCTTTGAAGTCCAAATTTAGCCAGTGCCTAGGGAATGTCAAATGACCTGCATAAATTGTTTTTCCAGACATCTGTATATAGTGATAATTTTAAATATATATATCATTCATCTTTTTTAATGCAAGAAACGTATACGTGAACCTATATATGTGTGTGTATGTCTGTGTGTGAGCTTGTGTGTGTTCCTGCTTCAAATTGGCTGTTAAAATTACTTTTTTTTTCCCTTGTAGTTGGAGAACAAACTCAGTTAGGAAAATCATTATAGATTGCCTCATTAGAGGATTCTTGAAATTGCTTGCTTGTGACTACCCGCCTGGAAAGCAATCTCTTGCTCCTTTGCCAGAGCATTGGAGAAGTAGGGGTTATTGAACCCTCTGTCAAGTAAGGGGCTAGCAAATAAGAGTGGGTTATGCGAGAGAAATCACGCAAGTCCATTGTGAAGATGAATTCTGATTTACATATTGCCCCATAGACCCTGAGAAAGGAATTGTTTCCAATTATAGGTTGTATAGAAATATGGCTAGATTAACAATGTTTTTTTCTTTGAATAGTGGTTTAGAGCTACAAGTTTAACTTTCTCTCTGAATTGCATTATTTTGATGAATCAAAAGAGAACTTCCACAGGAAATGATTCTTAGGATCATACCAGCACTCATACATCACAGCACTCAGAGATTATAACTTGAAGAGTATCTAATTCATTCTCCCTCTGGGTTCAAACATTTTGGATCCCTGAGGCTGGGTTGCATCCCTTAGCCTTTTTTTCTATTTCCACTGCCTACCATAATTTCTGACACCTATAGACAATCAGTAAATTTTTGTTTAAAAATTATGGTATATGTCAATGAATTTTAAATTTTGCCAAAATTATTCTTGGCTAATTTTTAGCAGGATCACTGTTATGAAGTTTTCCTAATATCCTCTAAAATTTGAATAAATTTTTCCCTACTCTTTTTAGTAGAAAGAAAAAATTTCTAGTATTCTTTATTAATACTTATTTTTTTAAGATTTTCATTAATTCTGCTTTTTTTAACAGCTACCATAAATGTGGAATTTAATTTTTACCATGTCAGTTTCTTAATTTGGTGATATGTTAGACTTCAATTATCCTGGTTTACTATTTTCATTTTTTCTTTTAAATGTGAGAGCACCAAGCTAAACATAGCACTCATTAACTTTTATTACCATTAGGATTCTCTGTCAAACATTTGATATAATACACATGCATTCATCTATCCATTCAATAAATATGTATTAAAAGACTATGATGTTTTATAAACTGTTACACACATTGGAAATACAGTTATAAAAAACCAAATTATTGTTTTATTTATCATATTACCTACGCTTTGAATTCTACACTCTTATGAAGAGTATTGACTGTCCAAATTATGTATTATTATTCTCTTTTGTTTTTATGCAGTCTCTTTAGTGTGCTTTTAAAGAAAATAAAACTTCATTCTACATATTTCTGATAATATTTAAAGTTAAAAGTCACTTCGAAGTCTAATTTTAATATTATCCTCTGAGATTGTAGCCACTGTATTTAATTTAGTATTCTCTAAAAACAAAAATAAAACTGCTGAGCCAGGATTCCTCAATCCTAAATTACTTGCTCATGTTAATGTGACCCATTTAAAAGCTAAGTAACATCTCACTGTGTTGCTAAGTCTCTTTGACTGTGGTATGTTTTATTCGCTTAACATTAGAGACGATGTACAGTGAATATGAAGAGTTGCTAGAATATAATGATTGTTGATAACTAGCCAGTAACTTATATTTGAAAATAATTTATGTTTCGTTTTATCATTTTATTTTTTAAGTGCTGTTCTCAATCAGTTATTCAAAATAAATGTTGACAATGTAAGTTACTTGCTGTTCATACAATTTATTCAATAGCCAGTCCATATGCCATTTTTTGCCTATGATTTTTAGGTTTCCAACATGCATTTGTGATATGAAAGAGCTGAAAAGCTTGGGCTTTCAATTAGGCCAACACAGATTTCAAGAACTCCTTAATTTTGTAGCAGTGTGACCTTGGGCAAGTTTTAACTTTTCTGATTCTCAGTGCCTTTTCCTGTCATAAAACACCACCCACCTCATTCCCTCATAGGACGAGTTTTTTTCTTTTCACTGTGTTTGGCATACCGTCAAGGCTAAATAAATGTTAGAGGTGGTATTTGAAGCTCCTATATTTTAACTCATTTAATATATTATGTTTTGTGAGCAAGTGAGTTCTTTAGTTCTTTTTTTCCTTCCTTCCTTCCCTCCCTCCTTCCTTCCCTCCCTCCCTCCTTCCTTCCTTTCCTCCCTCCTTCCTTCCTTCCCTCCCTCCTTCCTTCCCTCCCTCCCTCCTTCCTTCCTTCTTTCCTTCCTTCCTTCTCCTCCTCCTTCTCTTCTTCTTCCTCCTCCTCTTCTTCTTCTTCTTCTCTCTCTCTTCCTCCGTCCCTCTCTCTTCCTCCCTCTCTCTCTCTCTTCCTCCCTCTCTCTCTCTCTCTCCCCCCTCCTCACTCTCTCTCTCTCAAGCTTCTCTGAATACAGTGGCTGGGTTACAGCTCACTGCAGCATCAACTTCCCAGGCTCAAAGGAACCTCTCAATTCAGCCTGCTGACTACCTGGGATCATACACACGTACCACAACACCTTCTTAAATGTGATTTCTTTCAGTCCAGTAGTACTATTGAAGAGTAATGAGGAAACTCATTTCCACTTAAAGTAATGAGAAGATAATGTGCAATTAAATTAGAAAACTATGGAGAGCCTTGGGAGCTTCATGATTAGGTTGGGCCAGATAGAAGTAAGCAACATACTTTTATTTTTCCAGTTCAGGGTCTGAAGCCTGATGAAGTGTAGGTAACTAAAACACACAAAGATGAATTTGAAAAAAAAAAAATTCAAAAGACAGGAATGAAAATGAAAAAATTTATTTGGTAAACCAAATGTACTGTGTGGTTTCTTGCAGCATGCTGATTAGAAGTTCTGAAGTTGTGTTTGTGTGTGTGTGTGCGCACGTGTGTGCGCGTGTGTGCTTCTTTTATGCTGGAGAAACTGAGAAAATTTGATGACTTGGTACATGTTCTTTAAACTTGGCTTCAAATAGGGTTTTAGAAGAATAGAGAAAACTTTTTATTTTGTCTTTGAACATGTTTCCAGTAAAATATATAGATATATTTATGTATAATATACATATACATGTACGCATACATATGTGGTATATGTGTAAATAAGCTATCAGCATCCTCCTAAAGCACTGTTCCAAAGGGTACATTATATCAAACATGGGTATATATCATGTGATTACAGTTTCACTGAAACAACAAATATTATTCAACTAAAGCTTCGTTTAAAAATTATTATATCAACATTTTTCCCACAAATTTTTCTTTGAAACATAAATATTTAAAACAAATTTGTTTATTTTGAAATAAACCAGATGAAATTTGAAAATGAAAGTAAACATTCTATAAATCAAACACTTTAAACGTTTTTATCTTAGCAATTTTAAGTTTACAGCAAAAATGAGCAGAAGGTGCCAAGATTTCCCATATACTCACTGCCTTCACACACGTATAACCTCTCCCATTATTAATATCCTTCACCAAAGTGGTACATTTGTTAAAATTGATGAACCTACACTGGCACATCATTGTCACCTATAGTGAATAGTTTATACTTCGCTCTTGGTATTTTACATCTACGAGTTTGGATAAATACGTTGAATGTATTCATCATATAGGATCATATAGAATATTCTCAGTCTTAAAAATCTTTCTTCTGCCTATTCAATCCTTCCTCTCCTCTAGTTCCTGGCAACCACTGATCTTTTTACTACTGTCTTTATAGTTTTGCCTTTTCCAGAATGTCATGCAGTTGGAATCATACAGTATGTAGCCTTTTCACGTTGGCTTCTTTCACTTAGAAATATGCATTTAAGTTTCCTCTATGTCTTTTCATGCCTTGATAGATCATTCCTTTTTTTCTTTTTCTTTTTCTTACTTTTTTTTTTCTTTTTTGAGATGAAGTTTCACTCTGTTGCCAGGCTGGAGTGTAGTGGTGCAATCTTGGCTCACTGCAACCTCTGCCTCCTGAGTTCAAGAGATTCCCTTACCTCAGCCTCCCGAGTAGCTGGGACTACAGGCACTCACCACCACGCCCAGCTAATTTTTTTGTGTTTTAGTAGAGACAGGGTTTCAACATGTTGGCCAGGATTGTCTCCACTACCTGACATTGTGATCCACCTGCCTCAGCCTTCCACAGTGCTGGGATTACAGGCGTGAGCCACCGCACCTGGCAGATAGCTCATTTCTTTTTAATGCTGGCTAATATTCCATTGTCTGGATGTATCATAGCTTATCCATTAACTTACTGAATACTGAAGGACAGCTTGATTGCTTCTAAGATTTGGCAATGATGAATAAATTTTCTATAAACACCTGTGTGCAAGTTTATGAGTGCACACAGCTTTTAACTCCTGTGTGTTAATGCCAAGAAGTGTGTTTGCTGGCTCATATAATAAGAGGATGTTTCCCTTTTTAAGAAACTGCCAACATGTCTTCCAAAGTAGCTATACCACATTGCATTCCCATCTGCATTGAAGGAGTGTTGTGTTGTTCCGCATCTTTAGCAGCATTTGGTGTTGTCAGTGGTCTGTATTTTGACCATTCCAAGAGGTATGTAATGGTATATCACTGTTGTTTTAATTTAAATTTCACTGATGGTGTGTGAGTTGGAGTATCTTTTAACATGCTTATTTTCCATCTACATATCCAGCATATTTTTCTTTAATAAATATTATTATTTAAATGTATTTAAATAAAGGGCTGTGGAAATCCCTGTTAACTAAATGAGATTCATGCTTCCGTAAATCAGAACCTTCATGTTAGCCTGCCCATGTATCAGACACTTCTAGTTTCTTTTTTAAAATATAAAACTTCATCAGAAACAACTCATAGAAATGTTTTCTTCTTTTTAACTCTTAATATATTTATTTATATCACTATTTTGTTATAGGTACATATTGACTTTTAAATAAAATTTCATCGTTTTCTGATTATAAAAAGAAAACATTATCATTAGAGAAAGGTAGACTGAAGAAAAGAAAAAAACACTTGTTACCTTATTATGCAAAGTATTAACAACTCTCACAAGCGTCCTACAATTATTGTATTGAAAATTCTGGTTAATGCTGTGATATATTTATCAGTATATTCACCTTCAGTACTTTCTCGACAATAGAAGAAGTAATGTGATTAGGACAGAAAAAATAGATAATTTTGAATTCTCATTTATTTATTGCTTACTATCAGTCTTTGATCATATTTCTAATCACTGAAAAACTATCAAAAATACTTTATTACCAAATTCATACCGTGATCTTAACAAAAATTATTTACTTGTCTTTGTATTTTAAGACATGTAATTCATTTCCAGTACTTTCTTTTCATAGAGTAGATAATACTGCAAAGGAAATCTTTAAATATAGATCATTATCTACATCTTAGGCCTGTTGGGCTCCAAGTACTGGTGTTTAAAAAAACACATTTGATAATTTTGTATATGTGTAAAGAGTAGATGTATACATTCTTTGACAATGGACCCAACGAAAGTTATAGTTAATGATTCCCTCATGTAGGCAACCATAGATTTTCACTCCTGTCCAATTTCTAAGAAAAAAGAGTGACAGTTAAGTGTTTTTTGTCATATTTGTTAAATAAAGTATTTAAGCATTTTGTTATTTAGGGCAAATGTTTAATTCTTATATGGGCAGTATATGTAAAAATAGTCATAAATGTCACATTCATAGATCTTTTCCTTTTCTTCCTTTCTTTTTATCTTTTCTCTCTTTTGAGATAGGGTCTCACTCTGTTACTCAGGTTGGTCTGCAGAGGCACAATCACAGCTCACTGTAGCCTCAAACTACTTGGCTCAAGTGATCCTCCTGTGGTAGTCCACCATGTGCCTGGGACTACAGGCATGAGCCACTATGTATGGATAATTTTTATTTATTTATTTTTATTTTTTGTAGAAACAGGCTCTCACTATGTTACCCAGACTGGTCTTCACCTCTTGGACTCAAATGATTATCTTGCCTCAGCCTCCCAAAGTACCAGGATTACAGGTGTGAGCCACCATGCCTGGCTTAATTTTATGTCTTGATAAATATGATTGTATTTTAACATCTGCTGTTCACAGAGATAGAGCTCAACAGTTAATTATTATGTAGCTGGAATTCAAAATGAGTTTTGGGAAATGTATTTTGAAAGGATAGAAAAACATTCACATGTAACTTAATAATGATTTAATGTTTGACTGAAACTGGTTTAATGTAAATGAATTTACTGTTATTTATGAGTTAGAAACAAATTCTTCTGTTTTTTGTTAAATAAATTTTCCATGTAATATTGAAACTGATGATTTAGCAGAAAGTCAGTATATTTTAATCACACTAATTCTTTAAGCCAAAATTATTGCAGCCAGTTAACTCAACCAACAGTTTCATCAACCAGTATGCCATGCGTTTTGGGCCACTTGATTTCCCCTACAATCTTCATGGACTAGCCCTAAAATCTTGATAGATTTTATACAAATAAAGGATAGTTGTTAAAAGGGACCAGGCGTGATGGTATTTGCATTCTGAAAATTTTCCGTAAAGAATATTCAGTTATCAGGTACATTAAATAGAAGATTAAAGCAATTTAAAATCTGACTGAAAGACATCTTCCTACCTGTATAATGTAAAAACAAGATGAGTTTATTTAATGTAAAACATTCTTATAAATCAAAGCAGTTATTTCATTTTGATACATTACTTTTGGATTAATATTCCTAATAAAAGTTCATTAGGAGAATTGCATACATGGGATATATTTTAGATTAAAGGGCAAGATTAGTATGCTGCAATTATAAGATAGAACATCTTAGAGTAAATGTATTTTGTATGGCTTTTTCAAAATGAGCTCCCTCTAAATTCAGGAGTGGCTAAAGCAGAAAAGATAGCAGAAGTGCCTAAACTTGTGTCTACTTTATATCAGATCCCTTGATCTACTTCCCAATCCAAAGAAGTTGTTTTTTCATTTTAGTCATAATTAGGAAACGTGATTACTACATAACAGTAAAATCAGAGATGAAACGCACCCCACGTCATTCTTCAGTCTCTCATTTCCCTTCAGAACAGGCAGTTTTAACATCTCCAGGCCTCAGGTATATGACTGTAAAGTTAGTAGGTTGAACTGGGCCTCTTTTAGGAATTATTTTATCTAAAATTATATGGATTTACTTTACAAAAGCAAGTGAGTATAAAAGTCTATTTGAAGAGACAGCTATGCGTAACAAATACGTGACAAGGTGGGAATCCAGGTCACTTTGCCATTGAAACATTTTGACCTTACATCTCAGTGTGGTCACATTTAAATGATGGTCTCTAAGGTTTATTTCTTGCCTAACACCCAAGATGATAACATAAACATTTGGTTTATTATGGGGGAAAAGGAACTATGTGACTTTTATGCAATGACAGTGTATAACATGGTTTTTCATCATTTTAAAAAGGCATTATCATGGCTCACATATGTAATCCCAGCACTTTGGGAGGCCGAGGTGGGCAGATCACCTGAAGTCAGGAGTTCAAGGCCAGCATGGCCAACATGTTGAAAGCCCATCTCTACAGAAATACAAAACTTATCTAGGCATGATGGTGGATGCCTGTAATACCAGCTATTTGGGAGTTTGAGACAGATGAATCTCTTGAACCCCAGAGGCAGAGTTTGCAGTGAGCTGAGATGCAGTCATTGTACTCCAAAAACAATTAAAAAGCCAATTAACTTTATAATACTAATATTATACATATTAGATGTTTTTCTTTTTTAATATACATAAACACATAACCACAATTTTCACATGTATTCATGTTATTTCATGTATTTTACAGTCTTCAATGTTTTCATGCTTGGATTTTATATTCCTATCTTTTAGGTGACTAATAACTTTCACAGTAATTAAACACTCAGTTTTTACTATTATGTTATTAACAAAATGAATATTATTAGAAACAATCTAATACATAATGCCACTTAACATGATCATTAAGATTTATGGATTGATACATTTTTCACATTACTGTTTAAAATTGTATGCTTGTAATTAAATTTTTTGTCAATATTATAATGTTTACAACAGTGTTTTTCTGTACTAATGTCAGTATTTGATGAAATTAATATCTATGAAATGCTGCGTATTTTTGGTTGATTTTTATATGGCACAGAGTCATACTTGAAATATAACCTACCATATTTCCTTTTCCTCATCTTTATTTTTGGCTAACACTGCTTAGAAAGATATACATGAAATTGATTTTTATTCTTCTTATTAACATTATGGATTTATAATCTTGATCCCAAATCACCCAAATATGACAGTATTGCCTAAGCTCCAGAAAAATACAAACAACCACATACCTCAAAAATATTTTTACACAGGCAACATCTTCCTTGTAGAAAGGCATAGTGGTGGCAAGAAGATAATTACATGTGAAAGATATGATGTAGCTTAACTTGAATAGAGTGGGAAGTTATGGCAGGTGGTGACAGAAATACATGAAGAACCACATGAAACTGATTTTAAAAAAAACTTTAAACAATGCATAATTGAGAGGAGTGATAAAAGAAAAAAGATGAGGAAGTAAACAACAAAGAGGAGAGGCCGAATTGTAAGCGGAAGAACAATAAATTAGCTAAAAATGTATTCTGCTGTCCCCAACCCCCACTCCTACAATTCCTATCCTCCTGTCCTGCTCGATTTTTATGATAGCATCTGTGACCATATAACATATATTTGACTTGTTTTCTATATTATATGACTCTGAACTTTAGAAAATAAGCACCATGAATGTTAGAATTTTGGTCAGTCTAGCTCCAGCTATATAGCCCTTATTAAACAGTTCCTAGAACAAGTTTGTTTAATTAATTAATTAATTAATATAAGGCAATGAGGAAAAAAGTATATACTGTCTCTGTCCGGTGGGGGTTGTAGTCTAGCACAGTAAATATTCTCATCATATTCCTGTTGAATCTGAGTGAGTAGAGGTAAATTTTCAGAACAATGTTTAGGGCATAATAAAGACTATGGAAGTGTTTATTATCAGTATTATAAACCTCAAACTATCATCAATATCATCATTATCATGATTATAACTGTTATTAAATGAGTACATATACTGTGTATGTAGTTCCAGCAGCAACCCTGTAAAAAGGCAGTTTTTAGTATCTTTCTTTTGTTGATGAGTAAACCGAAATTTAGAGAATTTCAATGACGTCTAAGGAAACAGAGCTAGTGTGCTATAAAGTTAAAATGCAAATTTTAAACTCCCTGCATGTAATGCTTAAATTTTTTCAATATACTAGGCTGACTTGCCATTAAGGGTGGCATAGAAATATTTTAACTTACTAATAAAATACTATATGTAATACATAGACATGAATTTGTATTTAAGTTGTATCAATTGCGCCATGGATGTGAAATGTAATCCAGTGAAGTTCTTAAAATGCAGTTTGTTAAATGAGATCTAAATGTATTGTTTGTAATGAGATGAAGTAGATTAAATATATTGTTGTATAAAAATGTAATATGTGCATTTATAAGTCAGTGAGAATTTGATTTGATTAATATTTTTCAAAAACCAATAAGAAATATGGTTTCTTGCCTTCAGGAAGTTGCATTACTTATCTATGTATTTATCCTATCAATAAGCATTTATTAGATGCCTAAAATGAATTCTGAATTTTGGAAATAAGAAGAAAACATAAAAGAAACTTCCATCTCAATGAATTAATAGTGGGTGGGGCAAAAGTAAAGAGATGATTACTCTGCCATTTGATAAAGGCTATAACTGAAGTATGAACAGAATGCAATTAGAGACCAGCTGTCTCTTTAGAAAAGGTGACTGTAAGTTGAGGATTTTAAAAAGCCAACTAGAAGAAAGGGAATAAATCTTCTTTTGAAACAAAATAAAACTGTACATGCAATATACTACAAGTTTGTACTTTTTATTAGATTGTGTTGCAAATATATGCATCCTGAAAACTGCAGACCAGTTATCAAGCTTCTACAAATATTTTACAAATATTTATCTGATCTTAATGATTTCAGATAAGACGCATGCACACCAGATAGTCATTAACTTCTGAGAGGTAAAACTCTTTTGCATTTTACTCTATGGTATAATTCTTGATACTTATTTTCTCTAGTAGACTGTAAATATATTGAGAATGAATATTAGCTCCTTCTTCCCTTTTTTTTTTCTCAAGTCGTTACTGTTTTTATTACAGGGTCTAAACACAGAAGATATTCATTGAGTGAATGAAAGAAAAATGAACTGTATTACTCAGTGATACAAAATAAAGGTGTAATCTGAGCCTGGTATTAATAAAAATTTACAGAAGGGTTACGTATTTAGCAAAGTCTATAAGAAGACATAAAAATGACCCATAGTTGTACATTCAGAGTATTATTTATGTCACAGCAAGACGATGTTCAATAGCATCTTTCTGAATGATGAGTTCCTATGATTTCAGAAAATATTTCCTGTAGCACCATTTAAACACTGACTCTGGCAAAACGTTAAACATTTACTCTGCTTTTCAGCTTTTCTTGTTTGAAAAAGAATTAGTATTTAAAGATAAAGATGAAAAGATTATTATAATATTTTATATATTTTTTTTTTTTTTTGAGATGGACTTTCATTCTTGTTGCCGAGGCTGGAGTGCAATGGCCCAATCTCAGCTCACTGAAACATCTGCCTCTCAGGTTCAAGTGATTCTCCTGCCTCAGTCCTCGTTCCTGAGTAGCTGGAATTTCAGGCATGCACCACTATACCTGGGTAATTTTGTATTTTTAGTAGGGATGGGGTTTCTCCATGTTGGTCAGGCTGGTCTTGAACTCCTGACCTCAGGTGATCTGCTCACCTCAGCCTCCCAAAGTGCTGGGATTACAGGCATGAGTCACCGCACCCAGCCATTAAAGATTTTCAGTGCCTCTTCAGTCATGTTTATACATCATTATGGCAGCTAAATATTTAAATGACTTAAGCGCTCACTCTCTCTCATATATTCAATGTAAAAATGCATATATATTTCAATGTTATAGTTATAATGCATATGGTAAGAAAATTTGAAAATATTTTGGATTGAATTTTTTTATTGCCATATTGGCCCCAGAAGAGTACCTCTATGATTCAAGGGAAAAGTGTCAAATATTAAGGACAAGTGCCACAAAACAGAAATCTACATCACCCTGGAGATTGTTCAGGTGACTTCAAGTGGATATATGGAATGTAAAATGTGAGCGAACATTTTAAATAATTCAGTTCTTGTCATTTACATTTGATATATTATAGTTTGTGATAGCCTTACTGTAATGCTAATTCTATACCAAATTAGTTGATTTTAAATTCCTTTCAGTATTTTCCTTCTGTTTAGCTTAATATTTCATTTGTTTATAATGTAGTTTAAAAGTAAGGTTGCATTGTGTAGAATCATAAAGCTTTGCAACTTATACATACAGGCAGTGGATTCTGTAGTCTACATGAAGAATGATAAAGCAATGGTTACCCTTCACTTTATTAATCTTGTTTATTCAAGATTGTATTCTATCTACATCGCAAGTTGTGGCTGCAAAAAATTGCTTAAGCATTTACATTCTGCAAAAATGCTCATGGAATTTTTATTACTTACATGTCCCTCTGCTGTGACTAGGCAAATGACATTTCACCGTACATCACAGACTGTTATACTGAATCAAAAACATTTCTGATTCAGAAGTCTCAAGGCTTTTAAATATTTGTGTTTAAAGAGATGAGATGAATACATTGTTTTTTTTTTTTTTTTTTTTTTTAATCTCCATGAAATTCTGGTTCAGGCTAAAATGTGCTAACTAATTACGTATTAGCCAATGTTTTTGACAGTGCAGTAATGATTCTTATTTGTCTTTACCTAAGACAAAGCAGAAATTGTATCAGATATCCTGAGCCTTTATATGTGGCAGACATCATCTGAAAGAAAGCCAATAAGCCAAACACCAAAAATTACAAGGTGGTGATGATGGTTTAATTGCACATAATCCTAGCAAATACATCTCACTCCATTTTGTCAAATAGGCGTTTTTATAACTCTTAACAAAGATATTTAAATGGTTGTTCCGCACCATTTATCTTGTGTATGGATGTCATGGTTGTCTTCATGATTCTAAACAAATAATTGAAAAGTTTAAAAGTTCAATAAAATATGGCACTGTGGCAGTATGTGTAACTCACCAAACCTATGACTCTCTCTTTAGAGTCAGTGGATAGATTTTGTGCATGGGTGTGTGTGCAAATGTGTGTGTGTGTGTGTGTGTCTGTGTGTGTACATATAATGCCACATAATCATTTCTAAGTTTAAACAGGTATTACCTTGATAAAGTTATTTAATCATTTAATTTCCGTAGACACCAGTGGTCTAGTTTATTAAGCAAGATGGTTGGAGTACCTGAGTATTCAAATGTCTCCTCTCTTTAATAATAATAAACATTTGGCCGGGCTCAGTGGCGCACGCCAGTAATCCCTGTACTTTGGAAGGCTGAGGCGGGAGATCATGAGGTCAGGAGTTCCAGATCATTCTGGCTAACACTGTGAAACCCCATCTCTACTAAAAATATAAAAAATTAGCCAGACATGGTGGCAGGCACTTGTAGTCCCAGCTACTTAGGAGGTTGAGGCAGGATAATTTTTTGAACCTGAGGTGGAGGTGGCAGTGAGTTGAGATTGTGCAATCGCACTACAGCCAGGAGACAGAGCAAGACCCCATCCACTCGTGCGCGTGCACACACACACACACACACACACACAATGGAAAGAAATAAAAATTCTATAATTGCGTTATACCATCACTGTATATTCTCCTGGACATTTTGTAAATAAAGAGATACTTCAGTCTTCAGCATTTCATTTTAAAAGTTTTCATCAGACTCACAAAGTGCTATTAAGAAAAAAATACAGGCTTTTATTTAAAGCACTAAAAAAAATTCATGGAAGATAAAATTGGCCTATAATGATCTGGATGAAGGTTTTGTTATCTAAAGGCTAGCTTTTCCCAGTGAAATAGCTCCGGAAACTTTAGAAATTTTCCTTTTGTTAAGGCAGATTGCACTGGCATGAATTATCAATGTTTAAAGACACTTTTCTAGTATTTATACCATTTGGGGAATAATTAATTTGAATGAGATTTCCTTGAGTGTTAAAAGTTTTAAATTACAGAATAGTGGCATGACCTGAAGAGCTGATTGTACCAGGTCTTTTTCTGATACAGTATTTTCCCTGAAATATAAGGGTTTTTTTCCTGAGTTTTATTTCCTTCTTAGCACATAAAGCAGTACTACAACAAGCTCCTTACACTCAATATTGAATTTTTGTATCAAAACATTGACTTAAATATCATGTTTACATTAAAGTAAATGTGGAAAACAGACTATCAGTTCTTAAAATTTTCGTTATTTCACAAGAATATTACAGTGTTAAGGAAACTTCACATGTCAAATAATCTAGATTTCTCATTCCACAGATAACAGAAAGAGATATAAAAATGAATAAAGGCAGATGCCCATGGTCTCTCAGTGAGGTAGTAGTGACATTGATAATATACCTTTTTTATCCCAGTCCAGTGATCTTACTAGCTCATCAGTCTGCCTCACTTTCAATGGAAATTGGTTCCAGTGGATTAATTTTCAAGTGAATACTTGCCTTATGGATGGCAGGTGGAGGGCTTGGGATGTCAGAACAAGGTTAGAAACTAGGGAAACAGAACAAGACTGCAGAGTTGTTCCTATCAAAATAAATGAGCTGTTCTCCTGATTCCTGTGGGAAGAGCTGTTTCAATAAAACCAAAACTTCAAGTCAGCGAATAAAAACCTATCAACTAAAGGCAAACCCTGGCATAGTTGCATATTTGGACAGCATTATTTAAAGAACATGGTAAAACATCTGGAGTGATTTTATAAAAAAATAATTGTCACATGTTATACTCTAATTTGCTTATCACATAAATACATTTCAACAAATAACTGAAATAATACATCAGCATATCCACTTGCTGGAATCGAGGGAAAGATAATTGATTTGTTCCTATTTAATATGTTATTGCATATTAATACACATACACATAAATACACATACACGAGTTTCAATCTCAGTTACAGAAAATGATTTCGAACAATAGATTTAAGTCTAACATTCAAGATATCAACTAAATTAGAACGTTGAAAGTGCAGGATAAATAAATAATAAATCAATAAAACATAAATACAATAAATGCAATAAGTAAAATGTAGAATGAATGCTTCATTTTTATGAAATATTTTCATAAAATTTCATAAATATATTTTGAAATGAAAAACGTACATTTTCATAAATTTTTGTATTTAGCTGCTGTGAAATCTTATAATTTTCAAAAAAGTGTTAGAAAACTTCTAACTATACATTCACTGACGTTTTTATATAAGAAAATCATGTTTTATAAAAACATTACCTTTATTGATACTGACCAATTATGAATTAGTTTATTGAAACTTGTCTCACCAGAAAAGTATCAAATAAAGTAAAAACAGAATGAACATCAAATTTAAACGGCTCTAG
Source organism: Sapajus apella (assembly GCF_009761245.1). Lineage (NCBI taxonomy): Eukaryota > Metazoa > Chordata > Mammalia > Primates > Cebidae > Sapajus > Sapajus apella. The sequence continues at coordinate 38,054,933 of NW_022436948.1, forward strand.
TTATGAACTCAGCCTAGGCTACTATGTCAAGTTTCTTAATCTTGTTAATTCTTGGTTAAACATATCTAACTGGAGCAGTTTTATTTATTTATTTTTTATTTTTTCATATATATACATTATCATACTTTAGGTTCTGGGGGTACATGTGAAGAAATGCAGGATTGTTGCACAGGTACATATATGGCAATGTGGTTTGCTGTCTCCATTCCCATCACCTATATCTGGCATTTCTCCCCATGTTGTCCCTCCCCAACTCCCTGCCCCCCATTGTCCCTCCATTTCCCCCACCCCACAGACCTCAGTGTGTGGTGCTCCCCTACTTGTGTCCATGTGTTCTCATTGTTCCACAGCCACCTATAAGTGAGAACATGAGGTGTTTGATTTTCTGTTCTTTTGTCAGTTTGCTGAGAATGATGGTTTCCAGTTTCATCCATGTCCCTACAAAGGACACAAACTCATCATTTTTTATGGATGCATAGTATTCCATGGTGTATATGTGCCAAAATTTCCCTGTCCAGTCTATCATCGATGAGCATTTGGGTTGCTTCCAAGTCTTTGCTATTGTAAACAGTGCTGCAATGAACATATGTATGTACATGTGTCTTTATAATAGAATGATCTCAATGTGGTTTTGATTTGCATTTCTCTAATGACCAGTGATGAGCATTTTTTCATATGTTCATTGGTCTCATATATGTCTTCTTTTGAAAAGTGTCTGTTCATATTCTTTGCCCACTTTTGAATGGGTTTGTTTGTTTTCTTTCTTGTAAATCTGTTTTAGTTCTTTGTAAATTCTGGATATTGGCCCTTTGTCAGATAGGTAGATTGCAAAAAAATTTTCCCATTCTATGGGTTGCTGATTCATTCTAATGATTGTTTCTTTTGCAGTGCAGAAGCTCTGGAGTTTAATTAGATCCCATTTGTCTATTTTGGTTTCTGTTACCATTGCTTTTGGTGTTTTAGTCATGAAGTCCTTGCCTATGTCTATGTCCTGAATGGTTTTTCCTAGGTTTTCTTCTAGGGTTTCTATGGTGTTAGGTCTTATGTTTAAGTCTTTAACCCATCTGGAGCTAATTTTAGTGTAAGGTGTCAGAAAGGGGTCCAGTTTCTTCTTTCTGCACATAGCTATCCAGTTTTCCCAATACCATTTATTAAACAGGAAATCCTTTTCCCATTGCTTGTTTTTGTCAGGTTTGTCAAAGATCAGATGGTTGTAGATGTGTGGTGGTGCCTCCAAGGCCTCTGTTCTGTTCTATTGGTCTATATCTCTGCTTTGGTATCAGTACCATTCTATTTTGATTACTGTAGCCTTGTAGTTTAGTTTGAAATCATGTAGCATGATGCCTCCAGCTTTGTTCTTTTTGCTTAGAATTGACTTGGCTATGGAGGCTCTCTTTTGGTTCCATATGAAGTTTAAGGTGTTTTTTTTTCCCAGTTCTGTGAAGAAGGTCATTGGTAGCTTGATGGGGATAGCACTGAATCTATAAATTCTTTGGGCAGTATGGACATTTTCACCATATTGATTCTTCCTAACCATGAGCATGGAATGTTTCTCCATCTGTTTGTGTCCTCTCTTATTTCATTGAGCAGTGGTTTGTAGTTCTCCTTGAAGAGGTCCTTTACATCCTTTGTTAGTTGTATTCCTAGTATTTTATTCTCTTTTTAGCAATTATGAATGACAGTTCATTCTTGATTTGGCTCTCTTTAAGTCCGTTACTGGTGCATGGGAATGTTTGTGATTTTTGCATATTGATTTTTTTATCCTGAGACTTTGCTGAAGTTGCTTATCAGTTTCAGGAGATTTGGGGCTGAGACGTTGGGGTCTTCTAAATATATAATCATGTTTTCTGCAAATAGAGACAATTTGACTTCCCCCTTTCCTAATTGAATACACTTTATGTCTTTTTCTTGCATGATTGCTCTGGCTAGAACTTCCAATATTATATTGAATATGAGTGGTGAGAGAGGGTATCCTTGTCTAGTGCCAGATTTCAAAGGGAATGCTTCCAGTTGTTGCCCATTCAATGTGATATTGGCTGTGGGTTCGTCATAAATAGCTTCTATTATTTTGAGATACGTCCTGTCGATATCTAGTTTATTGAGAGTTTTTATCATAAAGGGATGTTGAATTTTGTCAAAGGCCTTCTCTGCATCTATTGAGATAATCGTGTGGTTTTTGTCTTTGGCTCTGTTTAAAAGACACAGACTGGCAAATTGTATAAAAGTCAAAACCTATCTGTGTGCTGTATCCAGGAAACCCATCTCACACGCAGGGATACACATAGGCTCAAAATAAAGGGATGGAGGAAGATTTAACAAGCAAATGGAAAGCCAAAAAAAAAGCAAAAGTAGCAATCCTAGTCTCTGATAAAATAGATTTTAAACCAAAAGAGATCAAAAGAGACAAAGAAGGGCATTACATAATGGTAAAAGGATCAATGCAGAAGAGTTAAGGGTCCTAAATATATATGCACCCAATACAGGAGCACCCAGATACATAAAGCAACTTCGTAATGACTTACAAAGAGACCTAGACTTCCACACAATAATAGTTGTAGACTTTAACACTCCCCTGTCAGTATTGGACAGATCAATCAGACAGAAAATTAACAAGGATAACCAGAACGTGAACTCAGACCTGGACCAACCAAACCTAATAGACATTTACAGAACTCTCCACCATAAATCCACAGAATATACATTCTTCTCAGCACCACATCAAACCTACTCTAAAATTGACCACATAATTGGAAGTAAATAACTCCTCAGCAAATGAAAAAGAACAAAAGTCATAACAAACAGTCTCTCAGACCACAGTGCAATCAAGTTAGAACTCAGAATTCAGAAACTAACTCAGAACTGCACAGCTTCATGGAAACTGAACAACTTGCTCTTGAATGTTGACTGGATGAAAAATGAAATGAAGGCAGAAATAAAGATGTTCTTTGAAACCAATGAGAATGAAGACACAACGTACCAGAATCTCTGGGACATATTTAAAACAGTGTCTAGAGGAAAATTTATAGCAATAAATGCCTACATGAGAAGCAAGAAAAGATCTAAAATCGACACCCTATCATCAAAATTGAAAGAGCTAGAGGAGCAAGATCAAAAAAAAAAAAAAAAACAAGAAATAGCTAAGATCAGAGCAGAACCGAAGGAGATGGAGACACAAAAAACCTTTAAAAAAATCAATAAATCCAGGGGCTGTTTTTTTTTAAAGATCAACAAAATAGACCGCTAACCAGATTAATAAAAAAAAAAGAGAGAGAAGAATCAAATAGATGCAATAAAAAACGATAAAGGGGATATCATCACAGATTCCACAGAAGTGCAAACCACCATCAGAGATTACTACAAACAACTCTATGCACATAAACCAGTAAGTGTGGAAGAAATTGCTATATTCCTGGACACTTGCACCCTCCCAAGCCTAAACCAGGAATATGTCGAAACCCTAAATAGACTAATAACAAGGGCTGAACTTGAGGCAGCAATTAATAGCCTACCAACCAAAAAAAGCCCAGGTCCAGATGGGTTCGCAGCTGAATTCTACCAGACACACAAAGAGGAAAGTATTCCTTCCAAACTATTCCAAACAATCCAAAAAGAAGGACCCCTTCCCAAATCATTTTATGAGACCGACATCATCCTGATACCAAAACCTGGCAGAGACTCAAAAAGAAAAGAAAACTTCAGGCCAATATCCATGAAGAACATAGATGCAAAAATCTTCAGTCAAATATTGGCAAACCGTTGCAACAGCACATCAAAAAGCTTATCCACCACAATCACGTAGGCTTTATTGTGGGAATGCAAGGCTGGTTCAATATACTCAAGTCTATAAATGGAACAGTTTTAAATATCTAATGAGATAAGATATAAGCAGCTAGATTCACTCAATACAATTCTGAAGTTTTTGTGTCTTTTCATCACGTTTTCTCTGCCTGTAAATTCTGACTTATAAGGCAAGTAATCAAAAATAAAGTTGAAGCTCATGATTTTAATATTTAAACTGTAAATGTTTATATTTTTTATTCATATCTAGAGAAAAATAGGCTGTGATCTTTTTATTTACATTTTAATTATATTTAATATTAGGTATTCAACACAAAATAAACCTTAAGTATGGGATAATTTAAAGACTAGACAGTCTCTCTCAGAAAGAATAGTAGTGATTCTATATTTTAAGAATTGTTTTTAATTTGGCAGCATGTAGGGAAATCCAATGGACAAAAGCTAAATTATACTGAAATTACTAATCACATTAATGATAAGCGTTTCAGGAAAAGGAAGCTATTTCAATGATCTTTTAAAAACCATCCATAGTTTGCATTTTTATAACTGCTTCAGAGAATATTCGACGTGGATCCTCCTGGAAAGTAACAATATAGCAGATGAATACCCACAGTCGTTTGGTTGTATGTGTTCCCCAGCACACCTCAGTTTTTCCCTTATGATATTGAGATTGCAGACCCATCATATACTCCCTTCTGGTTCATCAACTCATTGTATTATTCCTCTTTAAAACCCTCAGAATGTCTAACACACAGAAATTAACATCATAGGCTCTTAGCAATTTATTAGTTAGTGAATGAATTACCCATTTGGTGTTTGCTATTCTGTGCATATGGCTGATGCCTTTAAAATGGTATTTTATTTAAATTATTACCTACCAGTGTTATTCCAAGATTTTTTAAAATCCATTTTGTATTTAGTAACACATTAACAGTGGTCAGTAATTTTAGCTATTAATGTGAAGTGTCATTTCACCAGGGATCCATCCCGCAAAATGGATGATATGGAAGCATTTATTTAGAAGAGTTTTAAAGTACTTATGTGCAGTCCAAAGCACTCAATTTCTAAGCTAAATGCTTCAATAGTTCACTCTCTGGCAAGTCTATATGACTTTGGCTTTCAATTAGGGAGTAATGCTTCCTCACATTCCAGGCTGAAATCATTTACATTCTGTCATGCTTTCTCATGTGCTTCTGTCGTTCAAATAATATATTGCCTTTTCTAACATGTGATGGATTCAAACTGCTCCCACAGGATTTATTTTGCTTGATTTTCAGAATAGTGCTCTGTTGTTGGGAAAATTTCTTAAAGCCCATTTTATAGATTACAAGTCTAAACTATTGAGGCATTTTGGGTTCTTTGCCCAAATTGTCATATCCAGGGTAAATAGTAGAATGAGGATTGGTACCGAAACTTTCGATATCTTGCCAAGTGCTTTTGCTGTTTCATCTTTGCCTTAAGAGACTAACACTAGTATAACAACAGCAATAATGGAGATTCAAAGAGAAGGAATAGTTTGTCTTGAAGAAAGACTTTATGATATCCTCAAAAAGGCTATCTAACCACATGAGTACTGGTTCTGTGTTTTGTTTTTGTTTTCATTTTAATATCTCTATTAATTTGTTGTATATTTTCCAATAAATTTAACACACACTGTTGTATAAGGCAATTTTAAAAACAGAGACAAACAATTGTTCCAAATCATCAGTCTTTGATCTTTGAAAGAGCTTTTTAAAAATTCTCTTTCGTTTGGACTCCATAGAAATTATCTCCTGGCTCATCCTGAGAGATAATTCTCAGATGAACTGTCAAGGGCAGTTCCAATTTTGGAAGTTTTCTTGTAGCAGATGTGATTTACTGCACAGCGTTCTCTTCTTTAAACAATGACAATTTTGGAAGTTTAATAAAGTATTTGCCAACAAGATTGCCTAAAAACTACGACAGTAAGGTCCTTATCTATAAGATTATGTAAAGGAAGATTCACAACTCCTATAGACACATACACAGGCATGCAGGCTTATAAACACATAGACACACAGTCATAGAAACACACACACACACACACACACACACACACACACACACTTAAATTTGTGTTAGAAGAGTCATTTGGAAACTAAACCTAAGACAAAATAACTTCTTAAAGTGTACTAGTAGTTCACAGATTACAAAAATGCCAGAATTACAAAAACTACACATTCAGGCTTTATTTCTTTACCTAAAATAACTATATTAGTATGTATAAGTAGGTAGTTAATTTTAAAGACAAACTATTTCATTCCATTTTGTTTTTTTTTCTTGTTTTTGTGTGTATCTTATATATTTATAATTTCATAAAGGACATAATTTCATGTAAGTGTATATGTAATAAAAACATAAATGCATAATACAATAAAGTAGATATTTCTTTGAAAATAAGTACACTTCTTTTATTCCTTTACACTATTTCCATATACTAATATTATTTTTGTGTGTTTTTCTTTTGGTGTATTAAAAGAACTTTTGAGGTCAGCAGGATTATTAGTAGTTATCATATTCTTATTTGACAAGAGACAATCTTCAATTCATATGTTTTATGAAGCTGTCATAAGCATACTTTTCCTGTAGTACATATTAGCATTTTGTATCATCATATTGATTATATTTATTGTCAGTTTCCTGGATTTTTGGAGTAATGTCAGAATATTTTCAGCCCAAGTTTTTTTGTATGACATCTCAGTTTAAATAATAAAGACAGAATGGTAAATGACTATATGTGGATTCAAAAATAATGGAGCATGTTTTATTGCATTTTACATAATCGCTTACCTAAATAAAAACCTGTTTAATGTGGAGCTTGAAAATTTAAAGGTATTGTATGAAATAATTAGATTTAAACTATAATAAACAGATTTAAAATAATCAAGTAATGTTTGAATATATAAAAACTAATAGTCACAATTTTCGCATAGATTGAGCAGTCTGAAAACAATGATGATTAATATTTTGCTCATTTCACTACAATATTGTAGGTAGTAACAGTCATAAAAATTAAAACTAGAAACGGCAATATTTCACATGGTGAAAATTATCATATGTAGTAAGCAATATTAAGTATTTGGGGAAAAAAGGAACCAAGAAAAAATTCATTGAAGTAATTATCCAAATTAAAACTAAACTTGAAGTCTTTATTTTAAAAAATACATGCAATATAATTAGTTCTTCTAGTAGCCAGAATTCCACCAAGCAAGCACACCACAAACTCAAAGAGAATCGCTGAGGAAAAAATGGATCTATTTAGAGATCTGGTCAAGGGACTAACAAAAATAGGAAGCTATTATCACTCCTAGGCTTGAAGACATAAAAGAACATCTTTTAAAGAACTTAATCCTCAATGTATGAAAACCAGATATAGAACCGAAATGCTCACTGTTATTCACAGTTGGGGATCAAGTTACCCATTATGTCAAAATGGCACAGTCAAAATTTTTTGCACACAAACTCAATGCATATTCAGACATAGAAAAGTTAATCCATTGATACAAATGCATTAACTCGACAAATATTTGTCAAACACCCACTATGAACCAACCAAAGTACTAAAACATTACATGCAACTATTGTTGTTGCCTTGAGGGAGCTTAAAGTTGAGCATTGATATTAACCGGTAAGCAAACATTAACACAGAAAACATAGAATCACAAATTCTAAAATGTGCTGTAGATGACAATTCCATGCCGTGGTTGAAATTCTCACGAAATGCTTCATTGACTCAATACTGCCATACCTTTGGATGGTTGCATTCGTTGTTGTAAGTCATTGCAGATGTAAATCTTAATGTTAAGGATTGATGGGTGAAACAACTGTGTGGACATATTAGCTATGATGTGGTCAACCCATATCCTACAAATATCTGTAACCTTGATAATATAATACATTAGTTAATGGAATTCCAGTATATGCTTCCCAAAAAGCAATTTGTTAATGAGGATAATTAATCTCATTAAATTAGTTTAGTTCAAAAAAAGGAAAAGCTTAAAAATTAAAGCCATGTAAAACAAAAGTGCAAAAGTTTTAAAATTCCCTTTGAATTCATAAGTAAAGGATATTTTAGGAAGCACTGCTAAGTAACTCAATACATGTCACTAATGGCACTAATTATTATTTTGTCACATTTATTACCTTCATCTTTCATAGCATGAGTAATTAAGTGACAAAAACAGGTTTTATATTGTGATCAAACAATATTCTGTTACATCCACCCTACTGATGTCTTCAAACAAAGTGCTGTCACAGTTTTTCCAGTAAAGAACGTGTAAGTTGATAAGTAGAAAAATGTCTCAGTTTAAAGAATCAAGCCTAAGGCCTGGATGGACTTGATAGCATGGATAAAAATATGCAAAGAAAAACTTCCAACAGAAACTAATTTAACACAATTAATACTGTCTGTGGCATATGGATGCTCTTTTTTAATATGTCCACTGTAATTCTTACTTAATATCACAGGATCCTGTAGTTGCTACTGAAGCCTTCACGAAAGGTCTTCTCAGCAGAAGGGCAATTTTATTAATGACTGATTCCTCTTTTAAGTGCTGGACAAAAGCCAGCAGAAACACAAAATCCACAAGCCTCTAACAATTGTGTTTGGCTTCCACCGTGGGCATAAAAAAGCATGTATGAGTATGTTTCTGTGTGTATGTGTTTAAAAGACATAGTTGTCAATCTCCAGAGATATTCTGCCTCATGATATCAAAGAGTAAATTACCCAAAATAACACAAAGTGTATGAAACGAAAAGTTATTACTTCTACACACAAAAATAACAAAATGACATCAAATGACCTTCTTTCCATGTTTCATGGTCAAGAACTTTGAGTCTGTGTCTAACTTTTGATCTCTATGGATGTCAGAAGTTGCTTTTAAAGGAGTGTTTTGGATTTGCCCGTCAGTGCATCTGAAGCACACCTCTGCTGATACTGGCTGACTTTGATTATAAGCGTTTTTATAACAAAAAGTCAGTGTTGTCTGGTATCAGCAGACACCATTTTGAACCGTACGTTATCTAGACAGTCTGAAGCCAAGTTGAGACAATTGATATTTGAGACTGATAGTCTACTTGGCAGCCATTCCTAGACAGTGTCTGAGCTCTGATCCTGTATCTACTTGAATCACTACAAAGTTAGATTTCCAGACCACACAATACTATAGACAGTATTATGTAACACTTCGCTATTAGGTTTCACATGTGAGAAGAAATGGCCATACAAAGAATATTCATGATATATGTAGATAATTAGATAAGGAATATTGAATGATATTCTGTAAAGTCTTAAACAGGTTTCCAAAAGATTCATGCATATTCTTTGTTTTATATTATATATACAACTAGCTCAAATTTTTATACTGCATACTTTTTCAAAAGTTTAAAATATCATTTCTCTTGAAACTTTTTGGATAAGATTTCTATTCACTAATTTGCTTTCTAATATCAATTTCAGATGACACCCTCTGTGAAGCTCAAGGAATAGTTAAATCTATACGCCTACTTTGTTTAGTGAGAGGACAAGGTTGACACATACAAAGTGGTATCAAAATATGATTCAGAAAACTTAGATATTAAGTAAAAACAACTGATTTTTTTTTTCAAAATACTCTCTTGTTTTCAGATTTTTCTATAATAAACAGGACTCATTATCAGGTTCTTTAATGACAAACAAATGTGTGCAGTTTAAAAACAGTTGATAATGTAGCTTAGTGCCAAATTGGAACAATTTTATTCCTGTAACATTTTGAACAATTGTTATTTCTAGACACTTGACAATTAAGATCCGCTGCTGATCATCAGGCATGTTTTTGGCATTAGTTCGAATTACCCCAAACTGTTTATCAGATTATTTGAAAGAGAAAGAAAAAGAAAGGAAAGGCCAAGAGCAATGTCTCATGCCTGTAATTCCAGCACTTTCAGAGGCTGAGGCAGGTGGATCACTTGACTCCAGGAAGCTGATACCAACCTGGACAACATGACAAAACACCATCTCTACAAAAATTATAAAATTTAGCCAAGCATGGTGGCGTGTGCCTATACTCCCAGCAACTCGGGAGCCAGGAAGATTGCTTAAGCCCGGGAGGTCAAGGCTGCAGTGAGAGATGATTGTAGCACCTTACTCTAGCCTGGGTGACATAGCAAGATCCTGTCTCAAGGAAAAAAAAAATTAAAAAGGCTTTATTGTAATTTTTTTTTATATTTTAACACTTGAGTGTTCATATGAAAAAGAGCTAAAATATTTGTAGTATATATTCGCTATCTACCCTGCTTTGTATTCTCATCTCATCTCAGCCTATCTAAAAGGGCATGAAGTGATTATGATTTTTACTGAAAATTTATACTAAATATATTACCAAATCAACAATTATCTTATTTTTAGGACCTAGATGAATAAGACAATTGAGGATTAAGTAATAAATATTGCAAGTTGAAGTCAAGCTTAGCATTTGTAATAATTGACACTCTCATATTATAGATTATGGATAAAGGCAAAGAATGGCTTTTAAATTAGTTTTAATTTTACGGATAAATGTTCCAAAAAGTCTGGGTATGTTTAATTGATTTTTGGACATTTAGGTATTCAGATGTAACAGGATTCTTTTTGGCATTCAAAGATTCTCCAAATATAATCCCCAATTCCTATACTACTTTTATTTCTCACAGTTATGATTAGGGTTTTGTTTGTGTGTGTTAAACAAGCAAACCAAAAATCTGAGTTACTTTAAATTACTCAGGAATACTTTATCATCTCTTTACCTAAAACTCTTTCATATTTTTGTTTCCACAATTCAATCTCTGTTTCATGGTCTACATCAACTATTCCTTTGTTTATGATCTTCCTTGCAGGATACAAACAGTTGTTCTTTTGAACTTCTGAAAAGATTTATACCTCTCTTGTGGCACAGATTTTCTGCTTTGTATCTTGTGGCCATGCATATAGTTATTCTGTTTCTCCTGTTAAATAACATTACTCTTTGTCAGGGATGAGATGTTATATATTCATTGTTCTCAGGAAATGCCCAGCACCATGTCCTGCACATAACAGGGACATTGTAAGCATATGCATTTATTATTTTATGTTATACCACTCCTCTGCCTGTAGGAAGGATACCTTGGAATAATGGAAAGTTCTGGCATAAAACAACAATAAGTCTTGGCTCAATCTGCAACCCAGTGGTCTAAAAGTTTTATTCATTCATTGAACAAATATGTGTTGATCTCCTGTGGTTATCTATATGCTACCTGAGTTGAAAAGTGGAGAATTAGAAAAGGTCATATTGAACTGCATCTTGCCCTTCTTTTCCAGAATGTAGGTAGGTAAAGATCAGTTTGATTTCTCCTCTTTTTGCCCTTCTGCTTCAAATATAGGACTAGAGGAGTGGTTTTGAAAGCATGTTTCCCATAGTCATGTAGGACCTATTGAAGAAAAGAGGATTGGAAGCCAAGTGGGAGACAAGCTCTGAGATTCTACACTCTTCCTCTTTAACCAGGGCAGCACTAAACTTCTTTCTTGTTTTATTATTAGAATCCAAAATGACAAAAAAAAATCAAATAAACTTTCACTTGGGGACTACAACAAACAAAAATACATTTAAAAATCACAGTGGAAAGGAGCATAGTACTAAAAGGAAGGCAATCTCTGAAAGGTGAATCATTGCATGCTTGTGCAGTGCTTTTGTGATGAATCTCTTCAGTATACAAATAGAAATTCTTTTTGCAATACTTCAAACCACTTAAAGAAAATCATATCATTTTACTTATAGAAAATTGAGCATTATTATATAGAGTATACTGTTATTGCAGACCAAATAATTTAGGATAGATGCAGGGTTGAATTTCTTAAAAGATAAACTGGCTTGCAGTTGTTTTCTGGTACAAGAATACCCAAGTAAAAGTGACTTAAACAATAATATTTCTGGTTAGCTCAGTGGTCCATCTTCTTCTCTGAGATTCTCTGCATCTTTCTTTTACTGGGGCAAGGTAGCTGCAGAAGCTCCAGTCATCCTGTCCGCTCATGACATTGTCCAAAGCCAAAAAAGAGGAAAAATACTTTCTTCACATTTCTCTCTCCTTTTGACAGGAAGCAAAATCTCCTTAGAGGTACTCAGCACACTTTCCCCAGGTGTGGATATCTTGGCCAAGCTCTACCCGAACAAGAGACGAGACATGGGAGTGTGTGGATTTTCTAGCCTCTATCCTGGGTGATAGGCTCTGCGGGTACTGAGAAGGGAAACAAAAGACTACTCTGTGTCAAACAGCTACTGATAAATGATGTGTAGCAGGGATGCTTGAAAAGAAAAAATATTACATTCTCTTATCTATATCAAATTAGTCTGACCCTAACCATATGCCAAAATAAACTATGTTTAACACAATTAGATTCAATGAAACTGTGCTGCATTTGGTTTATGATTTTCCTTCTCTTGCTATGTTATAATTATAAATAATTATTGTATATCATTTATTTTATTGCTGATTCATTTTCAGTTTATTCATATTTTATTGTCATTCATGACTTTTCTTTTGAAGTAGGACTACAAAGCTAGTTTGTTTGAACTCTGCATGTGTTTTTGATTGTGGGTGCCATTCATACATAGTGTGAATTAAGACATGCCTGTATTTTTCCACTCTTTGATGCTTGTTTTCATGTCCACCAAACATGATCCTTCGTCACTGCATTGTTTCATCTCTTTATTTCTATTTTATATCTGCCAGAGAAAAAAAGATTAACATTTTTAAAGAGATTTCTTAATCAAAAGATAAATCATTTTTAGACTTTATGTGAAGAAACCTTAGATACTATAAAATTTTATCTCTTCTGCCCCAACTGCTCTCCATCATATCTTGACACATTAAAGTGTAGAAAGCCAGCTTGTAGAATTACTGTCTGAGAAGTTAGGATTTGTATGTTTTTAATTTAATGTTCATACTCAACTTTATGTTAATCAGTTCAGGATTTTTCAACTAACTCAGATTCTGTCTAAGTAGGGAATATTTCTGAATATGGTGAAATATGGGACGTTCAGAAAAAAATGTGTTATCTATTTAATTTGTTACTAAAAAGCATGAACCACTCTGAAGACAGAAGCCAACTTTATAAAAAATACCAATTTTCAGCTTACATAAATTAATAATTGATTTTGTACTCAGACACACTTATTGATCTATAATTAAAAGACCTCCAAAAGCTATTTTTAAGCTGCCTTGCATTTCAAAATGTAACTGAAGTTTTAGAATGCAGGAAAACCTTAAGTTTTTCAAGGAGGTATAAAGGATATAGGCATACCTTCTAATTATTGGTTTTGTGAGATGCCTTTAAAATTTCCATTGTGACATTTTGTCTTTTATTTTACCATTGTGATTGTTTCAATGAAAAAAGTATCTTGTTAATAATACACAGGAAATTAGGAAAATTTAGTATAAATCTTAACTACTATATCTGGAATTATTTTCCTGTGTGGGTGGGTGGGAGAGGGGTGTGTGTGTGTGTGTGTGTGTGTGTGTGTGTGTATTCACTAGCCCACCACCATTCCCATTTCTCTGAAAGGTAGGTGAGGAAAGTGTCTAGTAGATAATTTCTTTTAATGTATTTGCCCCACGGAAGTGCTCCTCTAGAGAAAAGTACTAAAGCAGAAAAGAAATTTTTCCTTTTTGCTGTGAGTGTAAGCTCTGTCTTTGCTAACAGAGAAAAGGTAAGGTCTGGGAATGAAGAGGGGAAATCTTGTATTCTTTTTTCCAGTGAGTTCATTTTCAGCTTTTATTCTATTATTTTACTAATAATCTTCATATTTCAGAGAAATTTTCAATTCACAGCAAAATTCAGTGGAAGGTACAGAGATTTTTCCCTATACCCTCTGCCTCCATTTATTTTTTGTTTTAATCAAAGGAGCATTCGCTTATGTTTTGGTATGAGATGTACACACTTTGAAGAAGACTTACAGTACCACAATTTAACACAGAAAATGGCTTGCTCCCTCTCCCAGTCATCTCAGCAATGTGTAATATTATACTTTGCTGGATAATCTCTGAGATTTCAGACACAAGTCAGCAAGTTTAGCTAAAGACAAGCAGATATCATATTAAGAGGAGAGGCAGTGAAGACTACTTTAAAATAATTTGAAATTATTTTTGTTAGAGTGGTATTTTATTTCCAAAATTTTATATAACATACACTTTTATTGATATTTTTAATGAAAACCATTACTGATATTTTGGTTTATTTAGGAAAAATTGTAAGCTAAAATCTATATGTGGTTCTTAATATGCAATCACTTTGTAACTCAGGAGGAAAAAGTTACAATTTTCTGGTTTAGAATGTTTCTTCCACCTGTCCCTTTACTTTCATCTCTAATTGTCTCAAAAACCCAAATTCATGTTCTTACTGCCTGTTAGCTGGCCTTATGATAGCCTTTCATTTTCAACTCCTAACCTATTCTAATCCATTCAATTTGATACCAGAAAATAATCTTGTTAAATTCCAAATTGTGCACTGCCAATTCTCGAATTTGAAAGAAAGACTGCAAAACTACTAAACACCTGTTGTCCTGTCATCTATTGCTGTCTAATTAATGCCAACTTCTATATCCTGAAAACTTAGACTCAGATAAATATAATAAATATATAGCAAAGTTGGATGTTATAGTCTCCAGTGACAGGGTAATGACTATCAGGGGTCCGGACTTAACTGCTGCTTCTGTAGAACCGAGCTATAGAAATGTGCACTGATTCCACAGTTCTTTGGCCCAATTATTAGATAGAAACATCAACAGGAGAAAAGGGCAATTAATCAGGTTACCACTGTCTCACAAAATGATCCCTTAAGACCATTTAACTTCCTTTGTTCTCATTCTGTTATCTCAAGAGAAACATCTAATCTATGATATTGTCTCCTCTGAGAACCTACCTACCCAGGAGGGTATGCCCTTGCCAATGACTTGCTCCAGTTGTCAAGCTCTAGAATATCCCTGCAATATAATTTGAAACATTGTTACTTCAGACTATGAATTAGCCTCATGCGAATTTGAGTCTAGTGACTTTATCCCCTAAGACTAGAACACCTGTGGCAATCTAACAAAACCACATTTCTAACTCCACACCAAGGCTATGACAATTCCATTAAGCAATATTTCCTGAGGCACATTAATAAAAGGAGTCTAAGTCACCCACAAATGTTATTGAAAGTTTGCTTAGTTTGACACCATCTACGAAGCTTAATTCATTTTATGGTGGCCTTTATTGGGAATTTGTGTTAGCCACTATTTCGTGCCGACTTCAATAGAGTAATTCATCCCTCTCCAAACATTAATCTGGGTTAGTTTTATTCTAAATCATTCCAACACTTTGACCCCAAATATACAAAAACTCTAGCATTATGTCTCAGTACCTTTAAATAATATTATGCCAAAAAGATTCGATTAGTGAACTTTTATGTTTAAAAATTCCCAATCTCTTAGCCAAAAATACTATTTATAATCATAGAAAAATAAAAGCTTCAACAAGCATTAACAATTAATTTTACTCTCTTTGGTATACACTGTTCACTCCCATTAATTAGCATCATATTGCATAACTACTTTGTATTTTGAAAGTAATGGACCACATTACTAAAAAAAAAAATGCCTCAGTGTTATTCTGGTAGATGTCGGTCAACAGATATTTGTGCTTGGAGTCACTGTTTGAATTCTCCCAGTGACCTGGAAAATCATTTTTCATGCCTTAGTTTCATCATCTGTGAAACGAAACTATAGTACACTATAGCACATCATAGGGCTGTTTGGAGAATTAAGTTATTTTACCCATACAAACTTCTTAGAATCATATACACAGCAATTTTAACTCTTATGATTTTGTATTTTCAAATGCTGATTTATTTGCAGCATAACTGAATGTTAGAAACTTCTCATTCCACTATTTTTTTTTTACTTTGCTGAGGTCTCCAGAGATATCCTCATTTTATAGGCCTTGTGAATATAAAGCAAATTCTAGTGATTATGAAATGCTAAAGTATTTCCCCATTGTTCTAACTGATTTTGAATGGCACGTTTTTTTCTAAATAGCTCTTCTCATATGTTCTCATTGAAAAGTGAGAGGAACTGTAACTTTACCTGGCTCAAGCAGGTTTGATTGTTTTGGAAAAATCTTGAGTCTTTTCAGGAACACATTTAAGTGTTTTGGTGTTCTTGATCAAGAATTGTGTACTTACTCAGAGTCTTGAGAAAAAACTCAGAGTTTCATTGCTTTTGGCCTCAGTGGATTTGGAATATCTTAGTATCCAGTATTTTAAAATAAAAGGTATTATAGCTATATATTTTCAAAATATGTATTAATAAATGTGCACCTATGAGTGAAAAAACATCTTTACATTTCAATCCTCAACCCTCATGGCTAAATGCATAGATATGCTCTTTGACTGAGATATGTAAACAATTTGCTTTAAAAATGATGTGGTAAATAATTTTATTGGTTATCTCATTAGTAGGTTTTAAAAACCAAAAGTTCAATATTGTTTCACTCCTTTTCTGTTTTCCTCTAAAGCCTCTAGATTACTACACCATTTATTTACAATTCTGACAAAGAACATAGCAAGTTCACAATTGCAGTAAATATTATGACTACTGTTCTCTCAATTTTTGAACTATAATATGTCCTTAGACCCAAGTTTATTGGAGTATAATGTCTGATACAAATTTAAATCTTACTCAAACTTTGAAAGATTATATATTGCTTTTCTTTTTTCTTAGTGATCAATATGTAATTCTCTACATGATGCAGTATGAGCAATGAAGCGTTAAGAGTTCACTTTCCCTTAATAATAAACATATTTTAGATTTGAAGTTCGAAAATAATTTTGGTGAGTAATGAGACCTAGTTACTTAAGCTTTTTAGATATTTATAAATTACCATGATGTGCTAAAAATTTTATTTTCTTCCACATGTGTATAAAATATAGATGGACTTGAAATATGATTACATATTTATTTTCAAACTGTTATTTTCTTTTCTCTTTTGATCCAAATATGATCCCTTGAGATCAGTCTAAAACTTTCTTTTCCTGCCACCATCTTGAACTCTTTGCTTAGAGACATTTGATGAAAAGGACAAAAAGAAAAGAAATTCCATCTGTCTCTTCGGAAATTCAGGTTTCTTAAATATCAGGGACAGGACTCAATAGATCCTTCAATGTTTAAACTTCCTGAAGATGACATGATTTGTAATGTAGAAGTAAAGGCACATCAAAGTTGACAATTCAAAAATGTGACCTGTCTGTTGTACCTAACTTTCAGATGAGTCCATGAGTTTCTCCCCACTGTGTCTATTTCTTGCCGCATTTTAGGCAGATGAAAGAATAATAAAAATGATTTTTCTCTCTGCTTGAATGCATATTTTATATGAAGATAAATTAGTTTCATCATATATCACATAATATCAATTTTAAAGCTCTATAGTTAAAGGAAATATATAATATATTCAGAGTAGAAAATGTAGAAAATACTTTTTAATTTTAAAATTGATGAATTCAGTTTGGTTGATTAGATGCCTTACGGTAATATTCTCTGTACACCAATATCAATATATAGTCAATCGGCTGTAAGACATACTTTTGGCCGGGAGTGGTGGCTCATGCCTGTAATCCCAGCACTTTGGGAGACCCAGGCAGGTGGATCACGAGGTCAGCAGATCAAGATCACACTGGTTAACACGGTGAAACCCTGTCTCTACTGAAATTAAAAAACATTGTCTGGGTGTGGTGTCACCTGCCTGTCATCCAGCTACTCGGGAGGCTGAGGCAGGAGAATCACTTGAACTCGGGAGGGGGAGGTTGCAGTGAGCCGAGATCAGACCACTACATTCCAGCCTGGGGACAGAGTGAGACTGTGTCTCAAAGGAAAAAAAAAGACATACTTTTGTGTACATATAATCAGAGGGCAATATTAACAAGCAAATCAAGTTTTGTCATATATGATGTGGAACATACTTTTCCTTAAGTACTATTGAAAAACTAGAGATATCTGGGCATGTAGTAAAATCAAGAAGTAAATTTTGATGAGCAAAATAATAGCTAATGAGTAATTTAGAAAGTCAAGTAACACATATTTTGTATAAGTAAACAACATTTTGTTCTAAGACCCCTTCACTAACCCCAAATTTATATATATTAAGTACCATCATGTCACTATTTTCGTGAGTTATATTCATCTGGAAAAAAGATAAATTTGGGGATGAAGTAAGAATATTTTTGTGCTTAAATTTTAGCTTTGTCCTGAAACATATCCATGAAGATTATAGACATGTTACTATTATCTTTATTGTTTTGTATTCTTTCCCGACAGTGAGAAAACTAGTCAAAGACTTCTTCTTGCTAGTCATGAGAGCTACTCATATTAATATAGAATGAAAAGCTTACAGAATAAAATGAACACGGTAACTTAGTGTAACACATATAGGCTGTATCTTGTCGAGTACTTGATGTTTATCTAACTGCACAAAGATTATTTGAAGACCATTACAGAAAGAATGGAAAATAGGATCTTTTCTGGAAGCAAAGAATCGCTAACATACGAAGTGCTTGTGTATATTTGTTAAAGCAAGTAACACTGCATTTTGTAGAGTAGAATATATTTGATCTTCCACTCAATTAGCTTGTATCCTTGTAGATAAATCGTTTTCTGTACGACTAGATATAATTCTAAATACCATGTGCTTGTCAGATCCATGAAGTGACTTGGAGAAGGCCTTATTTTCAAAATTATCTTGTCAATTTCATTGTGACAGTAGCAGAAGCAGGTAGCAGCAGTTTTCTTCTGATTATGTTAAAATCTCATCTATTATTTAGTTTAAAGCTGACAGCATATATTAAGGCTTAATGAACACTTTCAGTAATTTCAGACTAAATTTATCTTACCCAATTTTATACATTTTTGTCATTTGAGGGTTATAATTTGATCAAAGGTTAATTTCAGGAGGAGTTCTTCCAAATTATTTCAATATTAAATAAGTAGAGCACAAATTTTTGGGAAATGTATCCACGTGAAACTATTTTTAGCAGAAGCAAAATGATAAGACACACGTTAAAAACGCTTTGACTTTTTTCTAGTGGAAGAATGAGGTAGTTGCCATTTTTTGTCCACATCTAGTAGTCACAACTCTAGCTCGTCTGCTGCACACCCAGGCCAGTCACCGTAATTCATAGAATATAGTTACACTCTCAATATAAAATATTAGATTTTAATCCTATATGAAAGAGTATCAGATTAATTGCATAGACAAAAATATGAAGATATATTTAAGCAAAGATATGTTTAGGAGATAAACATTTTGCCAATAAAAATAAAATCAATTCAGTCGTTTAAAAAAACTTTTCAACAACAACAAAAAATATTGTTACCTTCCTGTAGTTTTTTGGGCTTTTTTTTTTCAACAGTTTTTCCCCATTGAACATTATCAGCTGTAGAAAATATTTTCAGCCAGTCTTGGAAAGCGTGAATTCCTTGAGCTAAGAAGAAAGAGAAATTGCTTTTTCTTTCCTTTCATATCCTTTTTTGAAACTAACTTAACATTTTGATCCAGCAGAGAATTGGCCTCCTGTAACCAAGACTGTGAATAACTACCAGCTTCAGTGCTTTTCTAGAATTCTCTAAATGTTATGTGGAAAACAGTGTCACAATATACATATTGGGGTTAAAATTTCTCCTAGACAGATGCACCATCTAAATTCTTATAGCAACTGCCCTATGTTGATTACAAGAGATATAGTCTTATTATCATGTATGTGCTCTAGGAAGCTACAATTAGTTGGTTAAAAACAAAACTGAACTTCTGCTACAAATGATGGAGAATGTAGATATTTGTAAACTACTTCTTAACTGACATAATTTGTCATTTAACGTGTCACTGCTGTAAAATACTTATATCTAGAATTTAAAGTTTTGACATGTTGTATTTATTAAACTTGATATCAATTATTACCTAGTTAAATATTAGGAAATAGATCAAAATGCTTTTTATATTGATTCTAAAAAATGCATTGCATCTTGTAATATGGAACATCTCAAATACTGGAAGTTTAATGATGATCATTTTCGCTGATAACTTGTCACAAAGCTACTCTGTAATTTGGATGTTTGTGTCAAGTTTTCAATGACCAGAAAATGTAACCCATATCCTTGAGAAGGGATAGATACATCAAGAAATTCAAGCACATACCAACACTACAAAACATAAAAATTAATAGGCTAATTAAAAAAAAACACTCTATTAACTTTTGAAAGATTCACTTGATATTCCAAAGAGATTACTAATTATGAGCTAAAATAGTGTTTTCTCCCATATTGGAAATATTCAAAAGACATAATAGGACTGGTCAAATACATCCATACATACATCATTTTATCTAAATTATTGTCTTGTTTGTACTCCTCAAAGGCCAACCCTGATATAGAGATGTGTGTGAAAGAATAGAGGATCCTCAAATAAGATTGATTCATTCAACACTGTTTCTGTTATAACATTGGAGGAGGGAAAGATTTTATGGAGACCACTGTCTGTGTTGAGGTGGCATGTTCTCCCTGTGTCTGCATGCATTCTCTCCAGGCACTCTGGTTCCCTCCCCCATAGTGAAGATGCTTACATTAGGGGAACTGTTGTGTCTAAACACCCAGTCTGCGTGAGTGTGGATGTGTGGAGTGTGCCCTGTGATGGGTCAGTCCTGTCCGGAGCTGGCTCCCACCTTGTGCTCTGAACTGCCAGGTGAGGTTCTTGCCAACTGTGACCCTGAAATGGAACAACCACCAAATAATCATCTTATTTGTCATTAATATTTTTTAATGTGTATATAGCTCACATTTATTTCAGCGTTTAATATTAGAAGTATTTGGGGAGTTTTTAAAGAAGTTATTGATCTTTTTATGACCAGAAATATGCTTTAGGAAGTTAACTCTTGTTTATATCAATTAGCATATCGTATAAAGTTGGTTTTATTGTATACCTTTTCATTTAAAGTCACAGTTTCCAAGACCCCATGGGACACATTAAGTGGAGACTTACTGTAATTTATTAGGGTGGTGATACCAGAACACACTAGTCATACAGTAAATTCGGGTAAGGGATAAAAGTTAAAGTGAGGTGTGCTAATGAGCAGGTCACCACTGTGGGCAATTGGAGATTGGGCTGGTTGGCAGCCCCTGGGAGAATGTAGAGAACCCAGCTGGGAGTGATCATGTCCAAGGGCAAAAATAGTTGGTGATGGTGGATATTTATTACCTCTTAATGTGTCATTGGTTGAAGACTCTTTGTGGGGAGGGAAAATAAATCCCTGCCATTCTCGCCTGCCTTACAGCAAACTGAAGGCCTCCACAAGTCAGAGAAAGCTTTTTAGAGTTAAAGCTGCAAAAGTTTGCAGCACAAATGCAAAGAGGAAGACCCTGGTCTTATTGACAAGAGCACACACCACAGTCCCTGCTAAACAAGCAATATGAGGGGTTTTGATATAGGAGTTGGTGGAGTCAACAATTTATTTTATATATATATTTATTTAGCATCTACTTCATAAAACAGTATAATAAAATTATTTGTGGAAGTGGGCTAAACTGGTGCAGTAATTTAAAATGCCACACATAATGGCACCTAGGAAATAGTTGTATGTAAGTAATGAAAGGCAACTGGTGCCTAGCAGGAAACGACTCATCAATGGAAACAAAGTCGGGAACATAACAGAAAAGACAGGCCCTATGTGGACAGGCATGCTATGCTGCCATGGTCTCCAAAGAAGTCCAATACTTTCATTCAAATGATAGAAGTGGCTACAGCTGAATTTATTCAAAGAGCACAAAATGTAATCTACTTAGGGGATCAGTCAGGAATGAGCAATCCTCTAGGAACTTTGTGAGCAAGAGAAAAGGGGAAAAATACAAATTGGGTTAAGAAAACAATCAAAACCTGTCAGATGGGATGTGATTCAGGGCAGAACTAAAGTGCTTGATGAGACAGAAGTTGTGAGGTGTGATGCATATCACTATTGAAAATTAGAGAGAAATACAGAACAAAGCTCCTATCCTTCCACACAGGCTAAAATTGACTATAGTATGTTAACTCCAAGTGTTACCATGGTCAGTTTATTCACAAATGTATTGTAGGTGCCTGCAACTCTATCTGGTACAGGGAAGGTGCCCAGTGAGTATTATTAGAATGGACAAATGGAGATACTCTGATTTATTTCCTGATGTATTGGGTCCTGGGAGTGATGGAGCATGACAAGCCAGAAAAATAGCATTTTTGGAAGGGGACATGAGGTTGGAGGGAAGCAGAGAAGGAGGTCAGCTGAGCTGCTCAATCCTTAGTACCGGAAAGTGATTTAATTCAAATTTTTATTGGATTTAATAATGTCTATTTACGTTTGATTTACCTTCAGATGTCCAATAAGCAACCTTAATTGTTTGGATTACAGAAACTCAGAAAAATGATGCATATTATTATCTAACAGTGCCTTTGAAGAACTCACAAAACTTTGTATAGATACAAATAGTGTTTATATTCTCATAATCAAATAACAATGCAAAGAATATATGCATCATAAGGTGATGAGGCAGAAGTTCATATACGGAGTTAGCAAGCAAGGGCCACGTGGTCTGAAATAAGTGTCCTGGGAATCAAGGTAAAATGGCAGGATGTTGGGATAACTTTCAAAAACTTAAAAGACACTTAAGCCTATGGGCTGAAATATAGTGGAACCTTGTGATATAGTAGAAATGGAAAACAAAAAAAAAGAATGCAGAAATGAATTACATGGGATTTTCTTAGAGCCCAACTTAGGGAAGACTTTGTGACAGTTCAGTAGTTTAAAATGAAAAACAATATGAATGGGTAATCTTCTCAATTCTGGAAATGTTCAAAGAGCGACTATGTGATGTTTTTGGGGAGAGATAAAAGAATTTTTTTTCAATTAATTATACAGAATAAAAATATTCTCCAAAGCTATTTATAATTTTCAACTCATCATTCAATTTTTTAAGGAATGTGTTACTAGATTTTACATTGAGAGACAACTAGAGTGGCACGAACAGTGAAACTATGTGGTGTAAAAACCAAGAAAGTCAGATGTAAAGGGCATAAGTTAAAGGAAAGTTTCTTCAATTGTAGCTTCCTCATTTATCTCTCAAAATTCAATAGCATATGCTCCGCTCTTAGCAGAAGTTTAATGCTTAACATATTGTCATAACCAATTAACTGGAAACAATATCTTTTGCTTTGCCATATATTAAAAACAACTTTAAAATACAGGAACATTCCACAGCTGTATGATGCAGATTTATTGTTTTATTTACAGCATTTTTATTCACTATGATATTCTATGCATGCCTTTACCACTTAGGAAACAAACTAAAGCTGCTCTAACAAGGACATTTCAAAATATACTATTTTAAAGAACACAGATTTTTATGTGTGTCTTAAAACAGCCTAAAAATGAGCATTACAGGATGTAGGGGTGACTCAGTTTCACATCATCACTCAGGGATCTGGGTTTCATCTGCCTTGTCCCTCTGCCCCATTCCAGGATACTGACTTCTCCACATGGTTCAGATTTGGTTCATGCATTGTTCCAGCTTCCAGGAAGTGGAAAAAAGCCTGAAAGAATACAAGATGAAAGTGTTAACACCCACCCAGACTAGAAACGATATCCTTCACTTCTGCTCAATTCTGTCAACACAAACTTAATAACAACTAGCTTCAAGGGAAGCGACAACCATCTGCCCTATTACAATTATATTAGTGAAAAGACAGAATGCCAAATGTAGGTGGACTGTAAGCAATCTGTGCCAAAGACCCAAAATTCAAGACAGAATGTGAGGTATCAAACTGCTCAAATCATCAGGGTGTTGATTTAATGTTAGATTTTTCCAAAACTTTTCATATTTTGCTTAACAAAGAAACTTGAAAAAAATTCCATAGCTAATTTAAGAAAAAATCTACCTGCATTTGTTTTTCCTGGTTATATTTTTAATGTTCTTTTATGCCTCTACTAGGAAAAGTTTGTTATACAGATCACAGTGACAAAATATAACTGATATTGGAAAAACATAAAATTCAATATTTTGTTAAAATTCTTGTAGTGCCTATATTTTAAATATAGCATAAATTTGTACCTGAAAGTAATTCTCAATCCTCATAAAACCAGGCCATTCTATTCTTTATACATTATCTCTAGTTTTGGGATCTAAGGAAGTCCAAATTCAAATTAAATGTGTTCAATCTCCATGTAAGCATAGTAAGACTCTTAGTAAGTGTAGTAAAAGTTTCATAAAGAGAATCTTGAAATAGAATTTGATGAAAGAAGCTTGAAGTCTATCTAAAGTATTCCAGACTTTTCTTATTTCCTCTGGTGACATATTTTAATGGAATAATTTATTTTTAATAATGTATTTGTATACCACAGCCTTCTGCTACTTCTCAAAAATTCATTCTTACTTAATATCTTTAACCTAATTTATATTTTTCAATTATTTGTTGATCTAGGTCATTTAGTTGATTGTTAAATATTTTCCTTTCATATTTTGCCAAACTTTAAATAAATCATTTTTAATTTCCTTGAGGGAAAAGTATAAGTTATGTTATTCACACACACACACACACACACACACACACACAGTGATATATAATAGATAGACAAATATAGATGTATATCTAGATATAGATGAAGATATATACATTTATGCTTTGTGTTCTCATATATTATTTATTATGACATTTTGGTTTATACTAGAAATACAATATACTGTTGTTGAAATTATAAATCTAAATGTGAAAATTTTGGATGATGAATTTCAGCAATATGTTTAAATTGATAACTTATTGTCCTTCAGCTTGGATAATTTGGAGCTAGTATCATGTTATCTATAATGGGAGAGATGAATAGCATTACTTGAAAGCCTAATATGCTCCATTGGCTCTGCATACATCTTATTTCTACTCACTAAAACTACACATGGTAGATCCTATTATTGTCACTCATTCTCTCTCTCTGATAGATGGAAAATGAAATCTTTAAGAGGTTGAGTAGTTGACAATGTTACGAGGTAGAAGTGCTAGAATAAATGGCTTTAAAATATGTAGCCTTCTGTTCTATTAATATAGCAATATGTGTAGTCCCTTTGTAAATTACTGCTAAATTACCATTTGCATGTTAAGCCACCAGTTTCTTACACAGTGATAACAATTAGGTCAATTTTGTCTATCATATATATGTAATTAATAATATATATATATATATTTCCTATATGCAAAACAGACTCTTACCAATAAACAGAACAGTTAACTTAATTATCCATGCATTTATTTCATTGAATTTAAATTTCTAGTTACTACATTATGTTACTTTCCATTGAAAATGAATATTATTCTTCCCAAATTCTGCCAATTAAAAAGGAAATTTAATGAATGACTATATGGATTATTTTACTGAGCACAGTGAGAGATAATGAAGGAGGTAACAATCATAGCAGAAATACATTAATACTAAATATTTACTGCATAGCTCATTCTTATTGGACACAGCTGTCGATAAAATATGCCCTTACTCTTGACAAGTAGCCCCTGCATTCTGCTTGTAGATTAGCTTGCGGCCCTGCTCTGTATTCTTTATCTTCATCACTGCACCAGTTCTTTAATTAGGCAGTGAAATCATCTGCATAGTGATTAGGAAATCACAGTTAAGAAAGTGTTACAAAGAGATCTTTCTGGAAGCACTTTGCTTTGGAAATTCCTCCATGTATAATATCAAGGAAACGTATTTGGACACAGCTGACATTCAGGTCATCAGCTTCACCAGACCTTCACTCTTCAATCCTCAAATGTTGGAGGAACTAGAAAAAGTCTTGAGCATGGCCGACAACAGCAACTTCATTATTTATCCTGTGAAATGAAGGTAGTGAAGTACTTTGGTGTTGTAATTCATTCTGTTTTTTATGTTCAAAAGAATATTTCATCCTATGCAAATAATTGTGTTACTATCGTAGGTTCATATATTGAAAACATATCATAGGATATTAAGCACAGTGGCACACACCTATAGTAACACCACCTAAAGTCAAATCCAGCAATGCCTCTTCTTAACTTGTGAATGCAGATATTTTATGCATCATTTCTTAGCTGCAGTTTTCTTATTTATAAAATATGATTAAATATATTCTTTCTAGCATTCCCTAAATATTGTTGCAAAGATTAAGTGGTTTTATTCGTGAAAGTGATGAAAAGCGTCTAAAATGATAACATATAATACTAAAAGTTATTATAATTATATCCTCAATATTTACATTAGAGATCTCCCGAAAAACAGAACCAACAGGATGTGCATGTATGTATGTGTATGTGTGGTGTGTGTGTTTATGTTGTGTTTGTGTGTGTGTATTAAGGGATTTATTTTAAGAGATTGGCCCATGGGATTGTGAACAGTTGGAAAATCTAAACTCTGCAGAGTAGGCTAGAGACCCAAGAAGTGTTGAGGTTAGAGTTGAGGACAGTCTGTTGGCAGAAGTCCTAATTACTCATAGAAGGCCAGTCTTTGTTTGAATTCTTTGTTCTATTGAGACCATCTGACTGTATGAGGCTCACCCACCTTATATCCATTATGGAAGATAATCTGTTTTCCTCCAAGTTTACCTATTGAAATGTTAATTTCATCCATAAAGCACCTCCACATCCAGAATAATGTGAGAAACATCCCAAATAATATGAGACCAAATAGCTGGGTCCCATGATGAAGCCAAGTTGACATATACAGTTAAGCATATTATTACCTGAGTGATTAAAACACTCCTAAGAATATTTCAATTATTTACCTCAAATTGCATGTTTGAAACATGATTTATATCATTATTTATCTAGTGTCAGAATAATATTTAAAATGTTGAGTGTGTGTGTGATATCCAATTAGAGGGTTGTTACGCAAACTTAATGACTGGGTCTGTGTAAACATTTAACATGGCGCTGACAAATTTTAAGGATTCAATTTGTGTTACATACTATTATCATTGTAAAATGACTGAGCTAGTATGTGCTATGGCTGTAAATGGTCATGTACTTCCTGGACAGCAAAGGTGCTCCATATGTTGATAATTCTTCATAAACTACAGACTCAGCATCCTTGAATCTCAAGGAAAGATTTTGTGCATATTGCTCTGAGCAAAGTCACAGTAACACCTCAATGGCACAACCATGAAACTCTCAGATCTACTTTGAAATTAATAAAATAATTTTTCTTGGAAAGAGTAACAGTGCAGACTAGGGAGGTGCTGGTTAAATGCACAGGAGATTTTTCCTCTCATGGAGTTTGTTTACTGGTGTTTTGTGACAATATATATATATTAGACAGATGTTCAGATTATTGTTACATTACTTTAATGCTGGAATAGTAAGTGTAAACTTCATACAAATTTGAGAATTGAGGCACCCAGACCTTTCCAGCTGAGGCTTGCCTCAATCTAATGTGATAGAAAGACACAGGTATGCACATCTGGCTACTGTGGACCTGGCCTCCCATCTGTCCCATCCAGCTCTTTGACTTTCCCAATTAGTATAGTGTGTTGGCTAAATTTTATGCTCAACAGTAAGATATTTCATTCCGACAAAAATATTGAACTAAAATCATCGTTGTGGGAATATCATTTACTTATTTATTTATCACTTATGGGAACAAAGTTTGGAAAGACTCTCATCTTTTCTCATCTTCTCTTTACATTTTTGATGACCCTTTTTTTTGATTTAGGAGGACTCATAATGTAATCATTGCTTATGCATGTAAAATAAGTTTCTATTAAACTATCATTAATATTCTATAACAAAGCATCCAATTAATTGATTAATTTAAAGACTAAATCTATAAATAAAGATGTCTCACCAAATTGTTTATAAATATTTTGAAACAATACACTATATTTATCCAGCAATTTAAAGTGCTCAGACAGCACAACATTTCTAAGATGAATGGAAATCTACATTTATGAAGGAAATTTTAAGATCCACGCACTGTTTCTGAATGTTTTGTGTTTTTAATGAATTATTATCATTTGTTACTTTAATTAAAATCAATTGAGATACTTTATTATTTTGCAGAACTAGAAATGCTCAAAATATTCAGATGGAAATGTCTTCTATTAATTGCACACAAGTACTTGAAAGAAAAAAATAGCAAAAAACAGAATTCCTGCCTATTATCTAAATAAGACAAACTAATGAATGATTGAAGAAAAATTGTCTGCAGGTTGTCTATATTTCAATCTAATTATACACTACTTCAAATGATTCACCAGTCTGTTGAGATTTCTGTTTCTCCAAAAAGTGATTTGCCTCAACAGACCTGACAAACTGAAAAATAAATTGCATCTATTGGGCAAAGCTATATAGATATGTTGACATACAAAGTTTTGATAACTGTTATAAAAAGAGCTTCTTCATACATCTTTGTAAATTAGGAAGAGACAGGTAGTACAATTTGAACTTGTATTCTAGCCATACAATTGCACATAAATACTTTTACTGTTTTAATCTCTATATGAATGAGTATAGCACCCCAAGTTTTTTAAACAATACACATATTAAAGAAAATATTTCACCATTAAAAAAAATGATATTCTTTAAAAATAAATGTAGGAGAGTTGCAAAGAAGAATGCAGAAATATCCAGTTGCAGAGGGAAGATGAATACATTCAGACTTTCTTTGTTTCTAATTCACTCTTTTGTGAGATTTTTCATGCCCTGTGCACATCACCTATTGCAGTCCAAGGTCAACAGTTTGCCAGTACACTACAAAGATAGCAGAGAAGAGCAAATTCTGCAAATCACTCAACCTGTTAAAAATATACCTTTCATTTTTAAGAATCAGTTGCAAAACAAATAGTAGACTATTAATTTTAATGCATGGCTTGCAAAATACTTTAGATCCACAAAAGGAGCAGAATCTATTTTTAATCTCTGTATTCTTGAAAAATACACCATGCTAGTTTTATCTGTCATTAATCTATCTCCCTACATTACATCTTTAAACATACCAATAAGACCTTAAGACTTTGAATATACTTTTTAATAGCAAATATTTTACACACACACACACACACACACACACACACACGTCTATTGTCTATTTTCTGGGCAGTCACAATAGTCTGACAGATAATCATCTCCTCTCTATTGCAGTATCCAAAATGAACATATAGAAAATCTCTTTAATGACAATGTATTTTCAGCTCAAGTGGTTTGCAGCATGTTACATTGGGCAGCAGATTAGTAGTTTGATTAGTTAAGACTTTTGCCTAAAGCCATGACCATTAGGTATGTGTTTCCCAAATCTCAAGAGGCAAGATACCACACTGTCAAAACACCTTCTTTTCTTTTAATGACTCCCAAATTTTGAAAGTTTGGTTGTTAATGGTTAGTGTCCTTAAAGACACACACACACACACACACACACACACACACACACACACACACACA